>NC_053425.1:31873007-32224806 GCF_007990345.1 Gossypium hirsutum | reverse complement strand
TTCTTCTTTTTTAACTCCATTACAACACGTGCAGCTTTTTCCTCTTCTTTCTTTGCTTTCCCTCTCCAGAAATCCATCCCACCTTTGATATTGCTAATTTCTTCCTTCCATTCTGCTGACGACTTGCCCAAACCACTATTTTTTATAGTGTTTCTTAATTTCTTATTTTCCAAATGAAGGTCCCTTAAGTCGTTTCTCACAATCTCAGCTTCTTTTTGAACTTTCATGGTTTTGGATTCTTCAATTTGAACCTCGATCTTCAGCTGGTAGTTTTCCTCTTGAAGAGAACTAATATCCCGTAACAGCTTGGCCTTTTCACGTTTGAATTCATGTCTCGCTACTTCCAACTCGGATGGCATTTCTTCTGGGAAAGGATTTTGGAAAGTGTAACTCGTCGGTAAGATTTGTTGACTATTCACTTGTTGTTTTCTCTATAAGCCATAATCCTGAGTGATGGTATCAGCATAAAGGGCTAACTTCATTAAGTGAATTTCCTTCCAAGACTTTGCAGTATCTCGGACTCTTTTCATGTAGCCTTCACCCGTAAAGGCAAACTCTGATTGTGCCAATCCTCCGGTAGCGGGTATGAACTGTTGTGAAGCAAAATGCCTTTGTACCATTAACGGAGCGTATCCAACTCCTCCCTATAATCCTAATAAAGGCACCCAATCTTGGCTTCCACATTTGTATAATAGAACTGAAGGACGGATCCATAGTGCTCTCCAGGTTATATCTTCGGTACGAAGGTTCTGAAAAACTGAAACCCAATGCTGTTCGGTGACATCCTTTGGCCAATCTTTATCAACGTAAGCTTTCAACGGGGCGAATGTTTTTGAAAACATGTGGAAAGGCGTGAACTCCACTTTCCAGAAATGGCTTAGAATCCAGATATTAAGTAACTGTGTGCATTCAATAAAACGTCCTTCCCCTTTCCTCCTACAACAACATAGAGATCTAAAAGTCTCGGCCCAGATAGTCAAGACGGGGTTGATCCATTGCTTCAATCTTTCAAAGAAATCCACTACCGCAACTTCTATATGCCCGAGAATTTTTGGGAAGACAATTAATCCGTAAATGGCCAAATCAAGCAGATCCACTCTCTTCGCAATATCTGGATGGTTTTGAACTAAGTCTCGCAGAGAAAACCACGGAACACAACTGAATTCATTCTTTTTCTTTATCTATGTTTCAGCCCATATATCGATCATTCCCGTCAACCTCACTAGCTTTTTCTTGAAATTCATTGGTTTGGGCTCTTTCACATATATCTTGTTGAAGTGTATGTTGTCAACACGAAGCAAGGTAGCATACTCTTCTATGGTCGGAGTCATATCTTCCTGATTGAAAGTGAAACATTGGTATGTTGGGTCCCAGAATCGAACCATGGCTTGAATCAACTATTCGTCTACATTGACGGCGATCAAGTGAGCTATATCCCCATACTTTTCAGTGAAAATGCCCCTAGTATCTGAGTCCCATTGTTTCCAAATCCGAGTCAAGTCTTCGAGGTTATTCTAACGAAAGTTCAAAGTTACATGTTTGGGAAGATTGGAGATACATCCTTTCGTTAAACTGTCCCTTTTTTCTTTCTGGGTTTTCAAAGACCAGCCTCGAACCATGGGATTTTTCTCGGTTATTTGCGAATTGACTCCTCCATCAGAAACCCGTTTTTGGCAACCACTCTCTAATCAACACCTTTCTAATCAAGATGCCTATGATGCATGATGAAAAATAAAAACAAAAATAAACAACCTTGGTTAGTAATCACAATAAATATGAACAGAGAAAAAAACTATAGAGAATCTAACAAGTTAAGTTACCTGCAAGTTAAGTTACCTGGTCCAATAGGCCTGATTCCTTTGCAAAGTATAAACGTAAAAGAAATGAAAGGTAAGAGGCGTTTCTCCTATGTACCTATTTTAGTGACTATTAACGAACGGAGGTTCAGCATAGCTCTAGTTAGGTGGCTCGTATGGTTTACTATATGCGGTTTCTGTTCTAGACAGGTACTCGAATTGTTAGTACTATCGCCTACTAAGACTAGTACAAAGCCTCGGTCGTAGCCCATCACAGGCTTACGAGTTCAATTCGAGGGATTACATTTAGTTATGCCTATGCGGAGGGACAAGTTAACTCATGAAAGCATAAGTCATATGTAACCCGGAAGTATTCACTAGCCTGTGCGGAGGGACGAGTTAACTCACGAAGGCATAGCATTTACTTCCACTTAAGTGGACGGAGCCCGAGTAGAGAGCTCTTGTTATGCAAAAAATGCAAGTGCACTGTGTGTGGGGAGAAACTCACAAACCTTTACGTTTTATTTAAAAACTAAACTAAAAAACTAAAACCATACAAACTTAGAGCTGAAAAACAACAAGACAAAACAAGTTAGAAGAATATTTACGACACGATGCAAATACATACCTTTTCAAAAACAAAATTTAAGGATCACGAGTAAATATTAATTTGAACAAAGAATTTTGAAAATTTTGACAACACGCGTTTAATCCTAGACTTGACTCTCAAAGAAAAAAAATGTCCCGAGCGGAGTCACCAGCTGTAGCGACGTAAAAATTACGTTTTGGTCACTAGTTGAGGCGATTATTTGAAAAATTGAAAAACGGAATTTAGGTTTGAAAGAGAAAAGGAGTCGCCACCGATCTTCTTTCTAGGTGTGATCGAACAACTAATAAATCCTCTTTTTTTTGAAAGAAAATTTATTTTTGAACAAAAATGAATGCCGAATTTAGGTCTACGCGAAAATCCAGAGAAAAATAGGGTTCGGGAGTCGGTTGGTATCTTATTAAACACACGTTGTCTTAATTCTCAAAGATACAAGTTTAATTTAATATTTAATTGCGACCCGATTGAAATGCGAGAATTTGAAATTTTTTATTTTTTAAAAGGACGTCTTGTTTTTAACACGAGCTAATGATATCCACCCAACATAGCGATGAAATCAGCGACTTAGTGTTGAAATCGGTACGTTGCCTTATTTATTGAAATTAATTAAAAATATAAAAAATAATGTTATTTGCAATAGGAATTTGTAAATAATGCAAACGATGATACAATTAATGAAACATATTAAAATACAATATTAGAATAAAAATAACAATAACATTCACAATATAGAAAATGATAATAAGAAATAATGTTCTAATAATATAATAAAAGAAATAATATATTTGTAATAATAGTAGAAAATACTAATATGTACATGAAAGATACACATGTATATGTATATGTTAATAATGATGATAATGATAATAAAACTAGCAATAATAATGAAATACAAAAAAACGCAAATATAATATAATAGTAATGTTAAAATAAAGTAAATAAAAAAATAATACTATGTATAAATATATATATATAATAAAAATATACACTAATATTAATAATAATAATGATAATAGTAATAATATTGAAATACAAAAAGCAAATATAATAAAAATATTAAAATAAAGTAATAAAGAATAATACTATATATAAATATATATACATATACGTATATAATAAAAAGTATACACTAATATCTAATAATAATAATAATAATAGTGATGATATTAATAATATTAGAAATAACAATAATAATATTTAATAAAGAAACGAAAATAAACAAGGAAGGACTAAAATTGAACTAAAAACAGAGTTTTGGGACAAATTTAAAAGAAATAAAGGGAAAAGGATCAAAATGTAATACACGTGTAATCTGGAAAGACCAAAACAGAAATTATTCCTTCCCCTCAAAACGCAGCACAACATGGGGGACCAAATTGCAAAGCATAATAAATTACAGGGTTAAATTATAAATAATGAAAAATCTAACTTCAAAGCGATAAAAAGCAGAGGGGCTAAAAGTGCAATTAGCCCCTCTTTTGAAAACATGTGGATCCCCTGAGGAGGGTTGGGTCAACGCGCGGTTCGTCTCAAAACGACGTCGTTTTGACGTTTAAACCCCTCAACTGAAACGACGTCTTTTTTGTGGAACTATAAAAGGCCAATTTTTTTTTTAAAAAAATCATTTCTCTCTTCTTTAAAACAAAAAAAAAACTCTCAGCCCTCTCTAGCCGAAATCAAAATCTGGCGATCAGACCGTCGTATGTCGCCGTCGACCACTATCGCCGGTCACTGCGTGCGGTGGCCGAAAATCCAAAAAGGGTATTTTTTTTCTTTTTTTCTAGTTTTATATTTAACTGATTTTTTTTAAAAATAGAGAAAATATCAATGTATGCCTGTGAATAGATTCGAAAAAAATGGAAAAATATAAAAAAGTAACCTTTTGCCCTTGTATAACTTAGTTTCTTCTCCGAATCTGTTTTGGAGATTTTTTTGATATCTAAATCTCTTTTTTGATTGTATTCAAATGTCCAAAAAAAAAACTAAACTTTTTACATGGTTTTGTTCGGCTTATATAGCCATTTACATTGCCTTTATTTTTTTTAATCCATTGCATGTGTGTTTGTTTTATTTTTGCAGGCTAGTTGATGGCGGTGGAGCAGGTAGTGGTGGCAGACAGCATGGGGCGATGGGACAAGTGCGGCTGGTGGCAGTAACTAGGTTGATTTAGGTTTTTTTTTCTTTTTTTTTGTTTTTGGTTGGGCTAGGGTTAAAAGAAATTTGGGTTTTTAATGGGTCTGGGTAGCTTTAGGTTATTGTGGTTTGGGCTTTGTTTTGGCCCGGGCCAAAATTGGACTGAACACTATTGTCTTTTTTATTATAAACACCTTAAAAATCTCTATTTATGTTCATTTGTAATATAATTTATTTAAAGTACTAATTAGATCTATTGTGTTTAGATTAGGATTCATTTAGTGGTTGCTTCCCTTTGGGTACGATTCCCAGAGTACTCACCTACTTCGTTGTAACTATATTACATCTTGACCTGTGTACTTGTGGATACCGCCTTTTTAATACATTTTGTGCAAGATTCCTACTCTGGACATTGGTACGTCCGGATGCAGTCATACACACATATGGTTATCTGAGGTGTCAACTAGGAAAGGTAAATGGGAGTTCGAGATGAAGCTAGACGGGGTTAGGCCTCATAAGAAATTTTTATTTGGAAGTACACAGTGATGGCTAGATTAAATGAAGTGCCACCAACAGTTAGCTTAGAGAAAACAAGGTAAAGGTAGTAAGAGTACACGGCAACTAGATTCAACTTGAGTGACCGCCAAATTATCTTGTAGAGTACTTGTAGGCGTTATCGTGGCCAATTAAACCACAGAACCTTTTGTAATATATAGGGAGATAAATTCTGTGAATCATTCATTTATTTATCTAACTTCTAGTTAATTGTAAGCACTGTAATCCAAACTCTCACTAGGTTCATATGAACTTAAGTGTGTTTTATCTTGGATGTAGGGTCAAGAAGAGACTTGAGAATTATATGGAGGGATCACGCCAGACATTGCCAAGTCCTATGCAAATAGCATTGTGACTGTATCATGCATATAGAAGAGCACCCCTAAAGGAGATACCTCAAGGATTAATTTAGTGTATCTGTAGTAAAGTTTCAAGTTAAAATTTGTAAATATTTATTCCTGGTTAATAAGGTAGAATGACTCTAAGATCTTAGTGCTTGTATGTAGGGGAATATAATGAGAGTTAAAACTTGAAATCTGATGTTACTCCCGAAACTGAGTAAAATTAAGTAGTAGCAATGTATGTATAATTTGGTAACGTCTAAATCTTTAAGTAAATCATGGTTAGAAATTTTATTAAGATATTCCAGTTGATTGGGACATTTAGTAGCCGAACCCAGTGATCTAGTCAGGTATAGGGTGTTACATTTTAGTGGCATCAAAGCTTCAGTTTAGTCGACCCTCTGGACATTGGAAGTTAAGGTATAGCCTCTATATCCATGCTACGTTAGATTTAGCTTATTCCCTTAGGTTATTATGAGATTAATGTGTGTTATGGAATTGGATGCAGTTGTATAGATTTTCATAAGTTAATATTAGGCATATCATAAAAGAAGGAAAGATAAATAAAACAAAATATCAAAGGCAAGTAAAAGCAAATTCCATTAAAAAGAAAAAAAAGGGTTAGTATAAGGTACAACTAGAATTTTAGTTTTCCCTTAGAGTAGTAGGACCGATAACATCTTTGGGATTCTCACTATCTGAGTCAACCTCTTCTAATGACTCAGGGATTCTCACTATCCAGGTCATCCTCTTCTAAAGACCCAGGGATAGACATCCCGACTCCTAAGCATAAAATAGTTCCCTAGAACCCTTCCACTTCCTTTGGAACTCCTCCCACTCTAGCCCTGAAGGATTGAAAGTGTTGTAGTTGAGGTTGGCATTGATGTGCCTTCGTATGCAGTTGAAGTTCAGTTGGCTCAAGTCAAGGAGACCAATGGTGACTTGTGCACAAAGAATCATGTTAGCCCTTAGATTAGGCAAATATTCTTGAATGCTCTTCTGGGTGTTCAGCTTGTATTTCTCTAAGGCCTCACTTTTCTGTCTCCAAATTTTTTCCTTCTCGACTAGGTGCTGCTTCTCAAGTATCTCCAGTTGGTGAACCTTCTCCTGCAACTCCTTTCCTCGGGTCTCAAAGGATTAGTACTTGGTCTCCCAAGTAGAGACAAATTTTGAGAGTTCATTGGTTTGGTAGATAGGGGCTTCATATGATTGGTGGAGATGGCTAAGGGATTGCTCATTAGATAGAAAAGCCCTTTCAGATTCTACCTGCTTAGCTTCAGTTTCAGCACAAGCCTTTCGAAGGGCCCAACTCGCGAGACCACACTTCGTTTCCAGCATGGAGAAGGAACTCAACAACTCATTAAGAGTGGGCTTATGAATGCTGCTAGAGGGGAATAAAGGATAGATGAACTCCTGGGACAACTCCCTGTCTTGTCTCTATTGGACAACATAAAGGGAAAATGGGTATTGCCTCGTGTGTAACACCCCTTACCCGTATCCGACGCTAGAACAGGGTTCGAAGCGTTACCAAACTTAAACATAAACATTTATATAAAACTGGGTCATAAAATTTCGTCCCAATTTAAAACTTTTCAATCACATGCATATTGTCCCTTATAAAAGTCTGAAAGACTCGAAACATACATAAGAAGTGGTTCGGGACTAAACCGAGAACTTTTGGAACCTTTTAAACACTTAGAAAATTTTCTTATTTTAGAGAGTCACACGCCCGTGTGGTCACACATGCCCATGTGACTCAAGACACGCTTATGTCCCTAGCCTGTGTAACTCTTTGACAATGATGTCATCAACAAAATAAGGTCACACGACCAAGTCACACGCCCGTGTGCTTAGACCATGTGGCGAATTAAATTCCAAAAATTAAGTGTGGACTTCACACGACCTGGGCCCACGACCATGTCCTTCACACGGCTAAGACACATGGCCATGTCTCTGCCCGTCTGTTTACTATTGCGAATTCTATTTTGCATAATTAGGGTATAGGGGACACACGACTAGATCACACGCCCATGGGGTAGGCCGTGTGTCACACATGGCCAAGACACATGCATGTGTGTCTAACTGTGTGGATAAATTCTAAGCTATTTTCCAAGCCATTTGTCACCCTTAAACACTCACACATTTACACTCACTTCATGGCATGCAACATGGCACATTTGATCACTCAAACATTCACATTCATGATTAAACTATGACTTAGTAAAGTCAACATGTCACCCATTCAAATTATCATACTTTAATATGGCATTCCACACCAATTTCATGTTTATTTATCATCTTTACCAATCTACCTTCAAGTTACACATTTTCACCACATTTATTGCATACTTATTAACCATATCTCATTCACCAAATGTACATGCCATCCATCACACTCATCAACCACAATCAACCATACCCATATTAAAGCATCAACACATTTGCATGCATGCTTCAATAAATAGGGTTGCAACCCAAAATAATAAATATGAACCACCTCTAATGGCCATATACAAAATAATCATGACACCATCATAAGCCAACACCTTTGGCTAATCAATATGACACAGAACAAAAAGACCAAGTCCTTATACATGCTACACTCAGAATGATAAGGCTAGCTATACCCAAATGTTCGATTGATAGTGTGATCGAGTCTCTAACATTCTCCGGTGTAACACCCCGAACCCGAAACCGACACCGGAGTCGAACACGAGGTGTTAACTGGCTTTAACCCCTTACAAAATTTATTTTTCCAGACACTGCCCAATCTGTGTACTAGTCGTTTTAAAAATAATATCTTGAGTTTCGTAACTCAAAAATCAGTTTTGTAATTTTTCCCAGAAACTAGACTCATGTGCCCATCTATGTATTTTTTTCTAGAATTTTTGGTTGGGCCAATTAGTACAGTTTATTAGTCAAAGTCCCCCAAGTTGCAGGGGTCGACTACACTGACCTTTGCCCATTACGACTTGGATATCTCCCTGCACGGGGCTTCAATACTGATGCCGTTTGTTTCTATGAAAACTAGACTCAGAGAGGAATCTGTACATATATGGTACGACCCCTAATTATCTCTGGTTAATTTATAATGAATTTCCAAAGTCGGAGCAGGGAATCCAGAAACCGTTCTGGCCCTGTCCCACAAAAATCTGATTATCTCTTAATATACAGCCCATATGATCTTTTCGTTACTTCCTCATGAAAGCAGACTCATTGAGCTTCGATTACATAATTTATTCATCAATTAATTCCACTCCTACTATTTTTAGTGATTTTTCAATCTCATGACACTGCTGCTGCCAGCATCTGTTACGAAAGTAACTAGGTCCATTTCATGCCTACCCTTGATCCAACTCAATCGAACATTCGTGCCATTTTCGCATGGCTTAAAGTTTACATGCCATAATTCAAACACAACGTACTAGCTTATACATGCCAAAATGATCTTCTAAGCACACTAAGAAGAAAGTACCAAAACTTGCTATCCGGTGTGATGACTTCGATGACGGCCCGACCCCGCAAAAATAGATGAGTCCAAGCAACCTATAATGGGTGACAAGGAAACACCGGGTGAGTTTATAACTCAGTAAGTCATAAGCAATGCACTACTATATATCAATAACATTATCACAAGAGGGAACAAAATGGAATGAGACAATTTACTCCATCCATACCGAACCATACCATAGTTCCTCCAACCTATCGATTCAATTTCATATCAATTCATGCATTCACATTCTATATACTCATCAATAGGACATTGAAGCAATTTCATAAATCGATTTATTTTCGTTACAATCAAACGACTATACGGCCTTTCACCCATCCTACGATAAATTTTTATGTACGTGACTTCAAGTATATTTGTCACATAGGTTCGAACTTACCGAGCTCAACACCAAGTATAAGCATAGCACCTATTAGCCACGTACTCAAGACACTTACCCGATCCGCTGTCCGCGATCGACTCAATAGTGTCGCACACATAGTGTCCATAATGATTCACGAATGTTTATTGAGCCCGCACACTCAGTGCTATATAATCAACTCACACACTTAGTGCTACGTAATCAAATCGCACACTTAGTGCCACATAGTCAAACTCGCACACTTAGTGCCGCATGGTCAATTCGCACACTTAGTGCATCATATTCATTTCGCACACTTAGTGCAACATAGTCGAATCGCACACTTAGTGCTGTACAATTTAATCCCGCGCACTTAGCGCCAATCTGATGGTCATAAATGGTTATCCCGCACGTTTAGTGCCGAGATCAACAACTCAGTACATCTTACCTCTTTTCTTTCATTCAACAATTTCATCATCACATACGTACATGCACATATATATATATATGTATATTTATTCATTCCATTCAGCATCAATACATAAACATTATGACCATTGAAATAATACCAACTACATGCTTAATGACTTACCTCGTGTTGGGTAAGACGGTTCCAACTCGGCTACTCGATGACCTTTTCTTTGCCTTTGCTCGATTCACCTCCTTTAACTCCTTGAGCTTAATCAATAATTTAACTAGTTTAACCATCTTGTTAAACATTCATAATTCAATTACACATGCATATGTATGTTTGTATATTCGGCAACCATCCACACTAATTACCCATTTAGTCGATTACACACATAATTAAAGGTAACCTCACGAATGGCATACTTATGTATATATATATGTATATATATATACTTCGGAATGGGCATCACAATTAGATTTAACACCACCTTCATACTCAATTAGATGGCTGAATGCATGTGTATATGCACAATGTCAACTATAACATCATGTAGATCCACATATACTACATTTCTTATGTTCCACATCTTAATGCCCATTATACATAATCAAATTTAACATCATCTATATATTTACTCATATGGCCGAATATACATACCCCCATATAATATCATTTTCATTCCATTTAACACTTAATTCATCATAAATTTCCCCCTTTGCTCTCTTTTTTTTTCTTCATGGCCGAATGCTCCTTCTACTCCTTTTACCTTCACAAAGCATGAATTTCATCATCCAACTTACAAGCTTACAATCTCATGAAGTTTAACCTCATGGTACCTATCAAACTCTCACTCATTAGCTTCTATCATAAACCTCCAACAACACCCAATAAACATATACTTTGGGGGTCTATGGTAGAACCAAGAAAGGAACTCATAGATATCAAGATGTGAGCAACTAGCATTATTCATCTAAGTTTAGCATGAAACACAATCATCACCCTTATTAATCTTTTATAGCCGAAAACCATACTCACCCCCAAAATCGAAATTTCAACATGGTTTACAAAAATCACTTGATAACTCACTCAATATCAACTAAAATTTCAAAAGCTAGTACATACTTCCTTACCTTAATAGTGACTTAAGATGACCGATTGCTCATGTTACCAACAATATTCAAGATTTGAACATGGGCTAAGTAAGGGACTTAGTAACTAGCTTAATACATTCAACAATTTCCAAAAGCTACCATGCATTACATACCTTATTCAAGACTAGAAGGAGTGGCCGAATGTCTTACTTCCCCTTCCCCCTTCTTCTTAGCATTTTCGGCCAAGGATGATAAAAGATGAACAAATTTTTTTCTTTCTTCTTTAGAACATTCGGCCAAGGGGAAATGAAGAAAGATGGACACTTTTTTTTTTGTTTTTCCTTCTTACTTTCACGGCAAAAGGGGAGGAAAGAAACAATTACCACACATCCTTTCCTTTTTCCATTTCTTTATTCCCCATACTTCTTCTTATATTTTATCCTACATACCTCACTAGGCCAACATGTTCCCAACATGTTTCCACCCATAGCATGGCCGGCCACTACATATTAGGGAGGGGGAATTTGACATGCAAATCCCCTTTTTCTTCCACATGCACTAATAGGTCCTCATGCATTGACCTATCACATTTTAAAATTTTCTCATATAAGTCCTATTGACTAAATTCACATGCAATCGACTAAATCGAAGCTTGAAATTTTCACACATTCCTGATTACATATTCTAGACAATAAACATCACATTCAAACCTTTCGGTGACTCGGTTTAGCGGTCCCGAAACCACTTCCCGACTAGGGTCAATTTTGGGCTGTTACATCCGGTCCCTGAGTTAGCTTGGCAAAACTATAAGAAAGGAAAAAGAGAAAGGGGGTAAGCATAAAGCTTAGTAAGTTCACATGGAAATAAAATACAACTTAAACAAACATAAATCATGTATTTGACATAATGAAAATAACCTTATGTTTTATCAAATCTCATGAACTTATTTCTCATATATATATGTATAGATGGTCTTACCACAAGCTCATCATATTTCATGTCATTCGCATTAGTTCGATGTACATACCTGTGCCACTTGCACATAATAACTTACTTTCTAGTCTTGATGCAACCATTAAGATTGCTCATTGAACTTCTCTTGAACTGCCTGTTCAACACTCAGAATACTATCGGATACATTAGAAACTTGCACCTAAGTGCCTCATATGTAGCCAATGTTACTCCATCTCTCAGACCACATGTTGCTCACTAACGAGCTACTCACGGGACTGCTCATACAGGCCATCAGGTATTTGCAACACCAGTCGGACTACCTCGCCATTAATATCATATACGAGACCAATACTCGGATGCCAAAACTTGTGTCATACATATCACGAACTCAGACCACAACTCAAAGAGTTCGGATGTCACATATATCATGAACTCAGACACAACTCAATGAGTTTAGATTACATAATTCCTAGTGACATGTCACATGTATCCAAATCTATTCCTAAGGTTCAAACGGGATTCTTCAATACCACATTTCTATTGAGCTGGCTCGTAGTGTCAATTTCAATGCTCATAGCACCAATCACATACTCATGGAATAATTAAGGCATCATTCATAATGGAAATGTAAACATTTAAACACATGGTACAACATCTCATTAAATATGTATGTACTTACCATACATGCAATATTAAAGCATTTAAAGCATGGTATATGTTGCATTATTTGCAAATGAACTTACCTCGGTACAAAAGTGATAGAAACAAGTCTAATCCTCGTAAACCTTGTTCTTCCCCTGATCAAGACCCAAATCACGTTTTTTCTTGATCTATAATGCCAAATTTAATTTTTCAATACACACATTACTCATATCGACTCATAACATATACTTTGGTGAAATTACCTTTTTACCCCTAACTTTTCACTTAATTACACTTTAGTCCTTAGGCTCGTAAAATGAAATGCATGTAATTTCTTGGTTATCCAAGCCTAGAAAATTTATATTCTATCTCATATCAGCCCATATTTTCCTTTATTTCACATTTCTACTACTTATTTTTACTTTTTTTACAAACAAGTCCTTTTTAGGTGTTTTCACTATATATCACTTAGAAAAAGATGTTTATCACACATCAAACATTCATGTCCCTCCATTAAACATCAAAATACAACCATGTTACACATGGGTCAAATTTCATGCATGAATCCTAGCTCAAAATAATGGTAGGAATGGATAGATCATGCTTCAAGGACTTCAAAAAAGCAAACAACATAAAAAATGGGGGTAGGGAGCACTTACAATCAAGCTTGAAAAGTTGAAAACCCTAGCTATGGAGCCCTTGTAAAATTCAGCTATGGTTTGAAGAAGATGGGTAAGATTTTCACTTTATTTTCCCTTTTTATTCTTTTATTTACCAAATGAAAAAAATGTCCTTAAGGCCTTTCTTTCAAAATTTTCCTATTCATGCCCATTTTTGTCCAAATTTTTAGAACTTGGTCTAATTGCTATTTAAGGACCTCTAATTAATAATCCAGTGCAATTTCATGCTTAAAACTTCTAGAACACAAGTTTTGTAATTTATTTAATTTAGTCCCTAAAGTCAAATTGGACATCTTAAGCATAGAATTTATTTATGAAAATTTCACACAAGCATGCAATTATATCATGGACCATCAAATAATCATAAAATAATCATTTCTATTTGGATTTATGGCCTCAAAACCACTGTTCTGACTAGACCTTAATTCAGGATGTTACAACTCTCCCCTTTAAAGGATTTTTGTCCTCGAAAATCTTACCGATAAAAAGGTTTGGGTATTGCTTCCTCATGGCCTCCTCGAGCTCCCATGTAGCCTCTTCAACCCCATGTCTTTGCCATAGTACTTTTACCAAGGTAATGCTTTTGTTTCTCAATTGTTTGACCTCTTGAGCAAAAATTCTAACTGGTTCCTCTCCATAAGTCATATCCAGTCGAATCTCAACATCTATCGATGAAATCATGTGCGAAGGATCAAATCAATATTGACACAACATAGACACATGGAATACATCATGGATCTTTTCCAACCCTGATGGTAAGGCCAACCGATAGGCAACCAGTCCTATTCTCTCGGTGATATCATACGGCCCTATAAAAATGAGGACTCAACTTGCCTTTCTTGCCAAATCTCAAAACCTTTTTCCTTGGTGACACTTCAAAAATACCTTATCATTGACTTGATACTCAATTTCTTTCCATTTCAGATCTGCATAGGATTTTTGTCTATCCAAAATGGCTTTTAAACAATCACGAATCACCTTCACTTTATCTTTGATTTCTTTGACTAGATCAACTCTGTGAATCTGACTTTCTTTCTGCTCTGTCCAAAATAGTGGTGTTCGACACTTACATCCGTACAGTGTCTCAGAAGGCACCATTTTCAAACTCAACTGATAACTATTGGTGTATGAAAACTCCACCAACGGTGAATACTTTTCCCAACTACTTTGAAATTCTAATAGAATTCTAATACACAGCATCAGAGCATGTCTTCCAAGATCTGAATTACTCTCTTAGACTGTCCATCCGTCTGTGGATGAAAAGCAGTGCTAAAATTCAGCTTATTACCCAAAGCTTCTTGTAACTTTTTTCCAAAATCGTGAAGTGAACCTTGGATCTCTATCCGATACAATTGATATAGGTACTCTATGGAGTCTAAAAATTTCACCAATGTACAATTCTGCTAACTTATCAATTGGGAAATTGGTACGCATTAGAATGAAATGAGCCGATTTAGTCAGTCTATCGACAATAACCTATATGGCATCTTTCTTTCTTGGAGTTAAAGGCAACCCTGTTACAAAGTCTATAGTAATTCGGTCCCATTTCTACTCGAGAACCATGATGGGCTGAAGTCCATAGTACTTAGTGTTAAGGCTTTACTTGCTGACAAACTAAGCATTTGATACAAACTCTGAGATATCACTTTTCATACCATTCTACCAATACATTTTCTTCAAGTCATTATACATCTTTGTGCTACCCGGGCTAATTGACAAATAACCAGAAGATAATCTCATATTTTTTTGTACATAATTCTTGATACAGTCTCAACTTAGTGTCTTTCGGAACACAAATCCTACCACGAAACCTCAAAAAACCATCGGAGTCACTCAGAAAATCCGATTCACTGTTGAGCTCACATTGAATTCTCTTAGCTTGCAACTCTTTATCAACTTTCTGAGCATCACAAATCTGTTGAAGAAAAGTTGGTCTAGCTCTCAACTCGGCTAGAATCGAACCATCATCGAACCAAGTCAGTCGTATATTCATAGCCCTCAAGGTAAACAACGACTTCCTACTCAAAGCATCTGTAACACCCCAAACCCGGCCCAGACGTTACGACCGAATCCGGCGTGTCACATTGAAGTGTTTTTCGAAAACCATGTTTTCATTGAAAACCTTTCTTGATGTTTAGAAACTTTTACCGTTTAAACTTGAATAAAACCTTAGCCTTATTTTTTTCCAAAACGTGATTCATTGTAATAATCAAAGCATTGTTAACAACCTTGTAAAATCTTATGGGAAACTTTGAAAACTTGTAAACCTTTGTAGTGGCAGAAACATATTATTTTAAAAAACAGTTAAGTATCGAAAAAATCAAACCTTTTTTGTCATGGCTTAAAGTGAATGGATACTACGCACCAGGTAGGATTCCAGAAAAGAGGAGGTGAGTCAATTAAACTGCTTAAGTACCTAGTTCTTCCAAGATCCAATCCTAGACATGCACACATCCATTGCCACACTTAAACTTATTACTTGTCCACGAACAACAAATTAAGTTTAAGTCTATTTAAAATATTTATTTCCTTTAAAAACATTTATGTTGCGGAAGATTTGCTCAGAAATCGTGATATTTTGAAAATAAGTACTTTTATAAAACTCGCCCTAGAGCTAACCAATTTAATAATCCAAAATATTAAAAATAATAAAAAGAGCCACTTTAACCAGAATAAAAATAATCAAAATAATAAATGCGAAACTTATTTTAAAGAAAACAAAACTTAATCTTCGTGGCCACTCTGAATCTCGCCCAGCTCCAAGTCCATCGATCTAAGGCTCACCTGCAAAGATGGGAAAAAGGGGGGGTGAGTTTGGAAAACTCAGTGTGTAAAGTATCCTAACCAAATCAATTCAAGCTTTACTGGGCCTAAGCCCTATTCAGAAATCAGAGCTATTTGGGCCTTAGCCCATAACAATATTAATCTAGGCCATAGCCTCTTATAGTATCAGAGTATACTGGGCCTAGCCTATATCAGTATTAATCTGGGTCGTAGCCTTATTACAAGTCGGGATATATTGGGCCTTGCCCATATTAACACAGTTGGCCCACAACAAAACAGTCTTATATGATCAATGCATGATAACCCCATCCAACCTTGCACTTGCCTCCGTCCATCCCTACACTTTCTGTGGGGAATAAATTACCCACGCCATCCCTACACTTACAGTGTTAGCACCGGTTGCGGCACTAACAATAATCCGCAGCGAAGCTGCTTATATCAGAATATGTGGCACAGCCACCAGAACGGGTTCTTCCTCCATAACAAAACCCAACCCCATGCAACAGATATACATGTCATGGCATACAACAAACATAATCAGAATATCATGCATTTCAGTCAAAATTAACCCTAGTGGTATGACGGTCATTTTGCACCTAGGGTAAAACGGTAATTTTCATATTTAGGTGTAGTTTAATAAAATTTACTATTCTAGAGTTTACATACATATTCTAACCATTAAAACATTAACAGAAGCACTTACCGAGCGTTTTTACCGAATTGGGCCCATTGGCCCACTAACTCATTTTCGGCCCATTAAGCCCAAATATACCGAAGTGCACGAAATTGCGCACTCTACAATCATACCGCTTTAGATTAACAAAACTAACAAACAACCATCTCACGAGCGCTCGCACACTCGCAAGTTCACAAAATGCTGGCTTTCCGGCATTTCGGCTTTTCAACTTTTGCCGATCTAGTCTATGAGTGGGTGTCGTTTACACACCTGTTTTATGACGATTTGCTGACGAGATCCACGCACGAACTGCCTACAATTATATTACTACCACATTAATCTAACTACCGAAACGAACTACATATTCACTCCTTACCATATTCAGCCAATAACACCTTAGGCCTTAGCGTTCCTACCTTTGCCGAAAGTAGCGTCTCGATCCAGATCCGTTCGCTCCACTTGTCCAAGCCCTTGATCAACAGCCTCTTAATCACACTATTACCAAATTAATACTGTTACCACAACCCCTTAAGGCTACAAGTCCAAAAACGACAACCTCCCTAACTTTTAGGGATTCCAGCTTTTCTTAAAATATGAAAGATAGACTAAACTGGAAAGACTTACCACCGATTCTTTCAGTCAACGTCCCCCCTTAGTTCCTACTTGATTCTGATGCAGCTTTAAGCCCTCAAACGATAACAAAAGTCGAGCCTTCAGTGATCTCAGTATTCGGCTATGTCCCTAGGATAGTGTGGGATTTTTAACTTTTTGCAGAAGTGTAAAGAAAGATAAAATATGAGGGTTTTTACTTGTGGTATTATTGACAGAAACCTAGGGTTTAGAAGAGGAGAGAATCGGCCAAAGATGATGAGAAAAATAAAAGATTCGGCTAGTTGGAAAAGAAAATCAAAGGAATAAATAAATTAAGAATAAGGGAGAAGATTTTGTGAAAAGTGAATGAGCAAAATAAAAATCAATTTGAAAATAAAAAGAAACAGATTCGGCTAAGAATATACCCAATTTAAATCTCGTGCCTATCTCCTTTATAGCCAACAACATAATTCAAACTCTCTTTGCGCAAACAGCAGCAGGAGTCCTCCGCTTGGCTGACTCACCTTGCACCTTGCTGCTGGGGGGAGTTTCAATCCCGTACGGCCCTTTTCGTGCGCGCACATCAAAAATGAGTACCCTCCTGCACGCAACGCTGCTCGAACACGGGACCTCCAGGGTGCCCAACACACTGCTGACCCTGGGACGGGCCTCCTCCTTTGACATAATAGCGTCGCGTTTACCTTTAAACCTTACCTGGTAACGTCCTGAGTTCTTTTAAAAATAAAATAGAACATACATGCGCCGGGACTCGAACCCGAGCCACCCTGGGACTCCTAACGCTCTGCTGCCGCTGCGCCAGAAACCTTTTAATGGCATGACTTGGTCGCAAATATACTTAAGTTTTACCTTAGCTCGACGTGGCTTCTAAAATAAAAAGCAACTTATGCACGCACCGTGCCTTGAACCCAGGCACTCCTACAACCCCCTAGCGCCACTGCTGCTGGACCAAGCTTCCCTTTTTGTCTATTTTAACCTACTCTATTATTATAGCCTTATTGCCCAGTTCCCTTAAGAAGCAAAAAAAAACTAATTTTTTTGCTAAAGTCTTGGATCGAACCAACAATTTTCCCACACTTTAAATACTTCCAAATTTATTTAAAAACTAAATTTAAACACCACATTAATAATAATAATAATAATAACCATAGAAATGAAAATTTCAAATACAATAATATATATTTTTTTCCTAATAATAATAATAATAATTATAATTTCCATAAAATAGATACAGTAAAATTTTCTAATAATAATTTAATTGAAACACTAAATTAACAACAATAATTTTATAAATATATTTGTATCTAATAATTATAATGATAATAATTTTCATAAAAATTAAAATATTAGTAATAACATAAATGTTTTATCAATATATATTTTTTTAAACACTAGTAATATTTAAAACTTCTCAATATTCAGGTTTTCTTCTATCCGAATCCCAGACTCAAAGCCTAACTCTTCTAGGCCCAATTTTTGGGGCGTTATAGCATTGACGACTACATTCGCCTTTCCCGGATGGTAATCAATCACAAGCTCATAATCTTTTAACAGTTCGAACCATATTCATTGCTGCAAGTTTAAATCCTTTTGAGTCATCAAGTACTTAAGACTTTTGTGATCGGTATAGACATTGCATTTCTCGCCAAATAAATAATGTCGCCAAATATTCAAAGCAAACACTATGACAGCCAGTTCTAAGTCATGTGTCGGATAGTTCCTCTTGTGAGGCTTCAACTATCTCGAAGCATAAGCTATGACTTTACCCTCTTGCATCAGTACACATCCCAAACCATTCAAGGAAGCATCACTATAAATCACAAATTCTTTATCTGACTCGGGTTGTACCAACAACGGAGCCTCAGTCAACAATGCCTTTAATTTCTCAAAACTCTGTCCATTTGAACTTGACATCTTTCTGTAACAACCTCGTCATCAGTGTAGCAATCATGGAGAATCCTTTAACAAATCGTCTGTAATAACCGGCCAAGCCTAGAAAGCTTCTAACCTCAGTTAGATTCCTCGACGATTTCCATTCAACGATAGTCGAGATCTTACTCGGGTCTACTCTAATACCATCACCTGAAACAATATGGCCCGAGAATCCAACTTTTTGAAGCCAAAACTCGCTTTTACTAAACTTAGCATACAACTTCTTGTTTCTCAAGGTTTGCAAAACAGTTCTCAAGTGTTCAGCATGCTCGGATTCATCACGAGAATATATCAGTATGTCATCAATAAAAATAACCACAAATTTATCCAAATACAGTCGGAAAATACGATTCATCAAGTCCATAAATGTGGCAGGAGCATTTGTTAAACCAAAAGGCATGACAAGAAATTCATAACATACCTCATCCGAAAAGCATTTTTCGGCACATCCGAGCCTTTCACCCTTAGCTGGTAGTAACCGGACATGAAGTCTATTTTAGAAAACCATGTCGCTCCTTTCAATTGGTCAAACAAGTCATCAATTCTTCGCAAATGATACTTATTCTTAATTGTTACCTTATTGAATTGTCGGTAATCTATACAAAACCTCATGGATCTATCTTTCTTTTTCACGAATAATACCAAAGCACCCCGCGGCGAAAAGCTCGGTCTCACAAAACCCTTGTTGGTCAATTCTTGCAACTGTGCCTTCAGTTCTTTCAATTTAGTCGGGGTCATTCTATATGGAGCAATCAAGATAGGTGCTGTACCAGGGACTAACTCAATGCCAAACTCAACTTCCCTAACAGGTATACATGCAATATTAAAGCATTTAAAGTATGGTATATGTTGCATTATTTGCAAATGAACTTACCTCGGTACAAAAGTGATAGAAGCAAGTCTAATCCTTGTAAACCTTGTTCTTCCCCCGATCAAGACCCGAATCACATTTTTTCTTGATCTATAATGCCAAATTTAATTTCTCAATATACACATTACTCATATTGACTCATAAGATATACTTTGGTAAAATTACCTTTTTACCCCTAACTTTTCACTTAATTACACTTTAGTCTCTAGGCTCGTAAAATGAAATGCATGCAATTTCTTGGTTATCCAAGTCTAGCCGATTCATATTCTATATTCTATCTCTTATCAGCTCATATTTTCCTTTATTTTACATTTGTACAACTCAGTTTTGCACCTTTTACAAACAAGTCCTTTTTAGGTGTTTTCACTAAAAATCACTTACCAAAAGATGTTTATCACACATCAAAAATTCATGTTCCTCCATTAAACATCAAAATAAAACCATGTTACACATGGGTCAAATTTCATGTATGAACCCTAACTCAAAATAATGGTAGGAATGGATAGATCATGCTTCAAGGACTTTAAAAATGCAAAGAACATCAAAAACGGTGCTAGGGAGCACTTACTATCAAGCTTGAAATGTTGAAAACCCTAGCTATGAAACCTTTGTAAAATTCGGCTATGGCTTGAAGAAGATGGACAAGATTTTCACTTTATTTTCCCTTTTTATTCTTTTATTTACCAAATGACAAAAATGTCCTTAAGGCCTTTCTTTCAAATTTTTCCTATTCATGCCCATTTTTGTCCAAATTTTTAGAACTTGGTATAATTTTTATTTAAGGACCTCTAATTAATAATCCAATACAATTTCATGCTTAAAGCTTCTAGAACACAAGTTTTGCAACTTATTCAATTTAGTCCCTAAAGTTAAATTTGACATCTTAGGCATAGAATTTATTCATGAAAATTTCACACAAGCATGCAATTATTTCACGAACCATCAAATAATCATTTCTATTTCGAATTTGTGGCCTCAAAACCACTATTTTGACTAGACCCTAATTCGGGATATTACATCGTGCCTATGTGCTTGCACCAAAAGAAAATGGTTTGGACCTTGCCGAAACACACGGGTGTAGTAGAGGGCGTCAATCGAGGGATATGACGAGTTTGGCAAGAATTGTTCAAATCTAAACTCGCATGAAGTGACACGGTTACAGAAATGTAATACCCCAAAAATTTTTACAGTAAGATATTATCCTTGATACAGTAAAATAAGAAAATAAAGTGACAAAAAGGGAAATTTTGAGTTATGTCAATATTGGGAAGTATATTATGATATATTAATTCAAGAAAGGAGTAAATTGTAAAAGAGAGAAAAGTTTTGTTCCACAAGAGTAAATACTTAAAATTAGAGGGGTTAAAGTATAAATATGAAAAAGTTAAAGGACCAATAGTGTAAATATTTTAAGGGTGAAATGATCTAGAAACTAAGGAAAATGGATGAATTAAGACCAAATTGAATAGGTGAAGAACTATGAGGGGCTAAATTATAATTTTACCAAATTTAATGATGACTCAAGGATGGAATTTTAAAAGATAATAAAGGGCAAAATGGTCAACTGGAAGAGAGAGAAATCTAGAAAGTAATAATGATGCTAGAGATATTTTGATATTTTATAATTATTTAATTAGATAAATATTATTTTATTAATATTTTAATAAGATATTTTATTATTATTTTATTAGTATATAAAAAAAGAAAGATGAGGAATTCTCATCCATTTTTCCCATGCAAAACCAATGTGAGAAGAAGAAGAAGAAAAGAAGTTTTCATTTTTTTACAATTTGGTCCTTTTACCAAAAATTCACTATTTTCACCCAAAAATCAAAAGAATTTCCATAGCTACCAAGACAGAAAAATGTTAAGAAGACTATGGGAAGTTAGAATATCAAGTTAGATTCAAGAAATGGAAGCTGAAGGAGAGAAAAAATCAAGATGAAGATTGAAATAAATAGAACAAGGTAAGAACATCATGATTTCAATATATTTTTAAGTTTGATATTATTAAAAAAGCATGGGTGAAGAGAAAATAATGTTAATGTAGAGTTTCCTTACATATGGTCCTATGTTCTTGATATGTTAGTGAAGAGAAAATAAGAGAAAGTGATGAGAAATAGTGTTGAAAAAGAAAATAAGGGTGTTATAAACATGGTAATTAATATCTTGCACTAAAACAGTTTTGGACAGCAGCAGTAGTCTAACTTTGAAAAATCACAAAAAATTTTATAAATTGAATTATAGGATGAATAAAATATGAAATTAAATATTATTTATTCTAGTTTCTTATAGAAGAAATTATGTAGGCAATGGAATTTTAAATCATGAGATATAATAAATTTTACGAGACAAGGTCAGAATGATTTTAGGTTCCCCCTGTTCTGACTTTGGAAAATCATAAAAAATTTGAGAAAAATAATTAGGGGCTCAAATTTATGTATATATAATCTTGAATGAGTTTAATTTCAATATAAATAAACTGAAACATCATTCAAATTCTATACAAGGAGATAATTAATTTTTAGTGAAGAAGGGTCAGAACTGTCAGACAGCAGAATAGGGGTAACTTTAAAGAATAAATTGTACTTATTGGCTAAACAAAAAATTCTGAAAATTTTATGGTAAGAAGATATATGAGTCTAGTTTTAGGAAAAATTAGCAGATCTTAATTTGAAGTTCTTTAGTTACAGATATAAATAATTTAGTGACTATGATACAGATGGACAACTTGAATATTCATAAAAGTAAATAATAAAAATTATAGATAATGTTACTTACAAGTGTGTTATATACATTAAGTGTGACACCCCTAAAGTGACCCTAGTCGGAAAGCAGTCTCGGGACCGCTAGACCGAGTCACCAAATTATTTGAATGTGATAATTATTGCCTAAAATATGTGAATATAAATGTGTGAAAGTTTTAAGCTTCGATTTAGTTAATTGCATGTGAATTTAGTTGATAGGACTTATGTGAGAAAATTTAGAAATGTGCTAGGCAAATGCAAGTGGCCTAATAGTGCATGTAATCAAAGGGGTGGACTTGCATGTCAATTTCCCCCCATTTAAGTACTAGTGGCCGGCCATGACAAGGGATGATGGGCAAAACATGTTGTGTTAATGGAAAAATAAAATAAGAAGCATGGGCAAAACATGTCATGAAACATGTTGTGTTAATGGAAGAATAAAATAAGAAGCATGGGCAATAAACTAATAAGAAACTGAAGGAAGAAAACAAAGAGAAAAAAATGTGTTCATCATTCTCATGCATGACAAAAAAAAAAAGAAAGAAGAGAAAGGCTCTCATGTTGTTCTTGGCCGAATAGGAGAAAGAAAAAGAAGGAAAAAGAGCTTTGAGGAAATCGGCTATCGTGGTTTGATAGACTAAGGTATGTTTGATGATGTTCCATGAGATGCATGCATGTTTTAGTAGTTAGCTTGAGTTCTAAATAGCCCATGGTTCAAATCTTTACTATGTCATGGAGATGATATTCGGCCAAGGTGGATTGGTGTTGATATCATTTGCATGCTAAAAGTGAAGCTTTGTAATGGTGCATGTGATGGTGGATTGATGATTCTTGAATCTTCTTTTTAGCATTTTTGAGTGAGACATTAAGTTCTTTGTTTAACCATGACCAAAAATTGAAATGGTATGGTGTTGTGATGCAATCGGCCCCAACATAGACATGTATGTTCGGCCACATGAATAAGTACATAAGTTATGTGTATATTCGGCCATAAGCTAGCAAAATGAGACTTTAATGAGTTAATTTTTTTTGAATTAAGCTCAAGAGCAAAGGGGAACTAAATCCGATAAAGGGAAGGAAAAAGTGGTCGAATAGCCGCCGGAATCGTTCGACAACATCCGAGGTAAGTTTTAAGTGATTAAACGTTGAGTAAATTCAATTATAATAGGACATGATGAGTTGATTTAATAAGATATGATGTGGCCATGATATGTTCTAAGTTCAAATGGTAAGTTCTTAAGTGTTTGAGCTTGGGAATTTAAGGGTAATTTGAAATAGTCTGCTTAGGACAGCAGCAGTAACGTGAATTTAGAAAATCACCATAAATTTATGGATTTGAATTAGAGGCTGAATGAGACATGAAATGAAAGATTAATGAGTCTAGTTTCTTATAAAAGAAACCGTGTAAGCAAAGGAATTTCCGATAATGAGATACTTAAAGTTGTGTGAGACAGCGCAGAATGACACGTAATCCTCTGTTCTGTATTTAGAAAATCATTATAAATTGTAAAAAAATGGTTATAAGATAAAATTTATATGATTAGACTCCTTAATGATCCTAGTTTCAAATGAAATCAAATACAACACATTTTGAATTCTGTAAAATGAGAAATTTGATTCGTAGTGAAGAGTGGTCAGATTAGTCAAACAGTGAAACAGGGGAAACTTTAAGAAAAATCTGGTATTGATTGGCCGAACCTAAAATTCTGGAAATTTTATGGATGGAAGATATATGAGTCTATATTCAGGAAAAATTAACGGAAAGTGATTTGGAGTTTTGTAGCTCCAGTTATAAATAATTTAGTGACTATTGCTCAGGAAAAACAGCTTGTGCTGAATTTGAGATTGTGTTGTAAACCTTGATAAACTTGTTTTAGTTGCTCATAAGCTATTGATTAAACCCATACATGAATTCTAAATTGTGATATTGGAAAATGATAGATGTAGATTCAGCCAAGACAGTGTGTATACGTGAAAGTATATGTGGTATGTGAAGTATATTTGGATAATTGTGATGTGAATACATGAAAATCTATATTTTGATTTAGGATTCTATGTGATGAATGTGAAAGTGTATATATGTGATAAGGCCTAATGGCCGATGTGATGAATGTGAAAGTGTATATATGTGATAAGGCCTAATGGCCGATGTGATGAATGTGAAAGTGTATATATGTGATAAGGCCTAACGGCCGATGTGATGAATGTGAAAGTGTATATATGTGATAAGGCCTAATGGCCGATGTGATGAATGTGAAAGTGTATATATGTGATAAGGCCTAATGACCGATGTGATGAATGTGAAAGTGTATATATGTGACAGGGCCGAGTGGCCAACGTGATGGATGTGAAAGTGTATAAATGTGATAAGTCCCGAAGGGCATTTGTGTCAGTACTATATCCGGGTTAAAACCCCGCAGGCTTTATGCGAGAATATTATCACTGATTAATGTCCGTAAGCTTCGTGCTCGTACTATATCCGAGCTCTAAAGACCCGATGACTACGTGTGGGGATTTTGTCCGGGTAAGATCCGATAACTTCGTGTGGAGATTATGTCCGGGTAAGACTTCGTAATAAGAATTGCTTATAGATATATTCAATGCGAAAGGTTAAACAGGTATGTACTCCATGTTTATATGTGAGCTTGATTTGCACTAAATCATAAGGTAGTTATGTGATGCATACGAGAGCAATCTATGAGACTATTCCTATGATTATGTGACATCGAATCAGTGTGAGAGGTTATGTGAAATCATACGATATATCTATGTCACATGAGCTCACTTTTATGTGAAAGTTTATCTGCCTATTGTATATGATGAGATGTGCATATTCGGTAAAGGGATGGTATGCCCGAAGGAAGAGTGAAATAAAAAATACGAACAAATATGTTGTAATTTGATTGTTATCTGTTGACACTGCTTAAAACTTACTAAGCATTAAATGCTTACTCTGTTCTTTGAATCTCTGTTTTATAGATTTTGGTTCGTCAGCTATCGGACTCGGGATTTTTGGAAGTCGAAGTCTCCCACACTATCAAAGCCCCCTTTTGGTACAATTTTGGTTGAACTTTGAAATGGCATGTATAGGACTACCCTTTTGTTGTTGGTCATGTACCCTTCGGTTTTGTGTAAATTTGGATAGCCATGTGAAAATGGCTTAAATATACTTTGATCATAGCATTATAATCGTTTTGTATGTTGTCCGTCGAGAGGTATGGAAATGTTGGTAACGGTTAGCCATGGGAAGGGTTATTCTTGATCACTTTTGGAATATGTATGACAAACTCTAGTTGATCCATGGAGGATCATGAAATAGGTAAAGTTTACCTTAAAAAAAAACAGATGCTGGCAGCAGCAGTGATGTGGATGTGTAAAATCACTAAAAATAGTAGGAATGGAATTAAATAGTGAATAAATTATGTAAGCGAACCTTGATGAATCTATTTTCATAGGAAAGTAACGAAACAATCATATGGACAGTATGTTAAGAGATATTCAGGTTCTCGTGAGACAGGGCCAGAACGGTTTCTGGATTCCCTGTTCCGACTTTGGAAATTCATTCTAAATTAACCAGAGATAATTAGGAGTCATTCCATATATGTATAGATTCCTATCTGAGTCTAGTTTCTATAGAAACAAACTGCATCAGTATTGAAACTCTGTGCAGGGAGATATCCAAATCGTAATGCATGAAGGTCAGTGTAGTCGCACCCTGTAAGAGGGGAGAATTTAACGAATAAACTGTACTAATTGGCCTGACCAAAAATTCTAGAAAAAAATATGTAGATGGGCATATGAGTCTAGTTTCAGGGAAAAATTACGAAACTGATTTTCGAGTTGTGAAACTCAAGATATGATTTTTAAGGTGACAGTGACGCAGTTAGCCAACTGCCTGAAAATTTTTAAAATGGACTGCGATAGTAAGCGAATTTAGTCTGTGAACCCCTCGTGTCCGACTCCGGCAACGGTCTCGGGTACGGGGTGTTACAATTTTATTGGTATCAGAGCTACGGTTTAGACGATTCTAGGACTACCGTAATACGTTTGGGTCTAGCTATACATGCCATTATGTGAATATTTGATAGTGTGGTGATTTCTGACAATTGAAAATGTGTTTATTTATTGTAATGAATTCCAATCCCGATCGAGCTGTAGCAGATGGTATTGAGAGGACTGAGACATGCTTATGATGTGTCAATATTGAGAAGGGTATAACATAAGTAAGTTCTTGAGTAATAGAGCTTAAATTATGATTTGATTAGATCATATTTTAAGCAAATCAAAATCATGCTCTTTGTGTGCGGCTATTGAGCCGAAATTGCAAGAGTGATAAGTGTCTTGTGTTTGAGTTTTGCTAATGAAAATGAAATACGAATGTGTCATGATTTATTGTTAAATGTGCATGGTTATTCGAATGATGTCCGGGCTAAGTCCCGAAGGCTTTGTGCTAAGTGACCATATCCGGACTAAGATCCAAAGGCATTTGTGCGAGTTACTAATTCCGGGCTAAGCCCGAAGGCATTGGTGCGAGTTACTAAATCCGGGTTAAGTCCCGAAGGCATTTGTGCGAGTTACTATAACCGGGCTATGTCCCGAAGAGCATTCATGCTAGTGATGTATCCGGGCTAAGTTCCGAAGAGCATTCATGCTAGTGATGTATCCGGGCTAAGTCCCGAAGAGCATTCATGCTAGTGATGTATCCGGGCTAAGTTCCGAAGAGCATTCGTGCTAGTGATATATCCGTGCTAAACCCCGAAGAGCATTCGTGCTGGTGTTATATCCGGGCTAGGTCCCGAAGAGCAATCATGCTGGTGACGTGTATTCGGGCCTTCGTGCCCAGTAGGCTTCGTGCCGGTAATTTGAGCAAAGTTTAAGTATTCATTACTATACGAATTCAAATTTAAATGAGATGATATGTTTAAAAGTGTACATACATGATGTTTATAGACTTGGTTAAGTCATTTTAATGTGTAATAACGAATGAATAAGAGCACTATGTGTGTGAATGATTAGAGGCACTGTGTGTGTGCGAATTCCTTTAATCGAGCACTATGAGTGCGAGATCGGTCAGTGGGCACTAAGTGTGTGAAGTGGAATTCATGTAAGACCTCGTCTGGGACGAAGGCATTGATTGAGATAGTGTGTAAGACCATGTCTGGGACATGGCATCAGCTCGATATGTGAGCATATGAAAGACCATATCTAGGATATGGCATTGTAAGAGCTATATGTGCTTAATGAGTATCCGTAATGATTTCGAATGATTCAACGGGTATCGTTAACAGTGATTAAATGTGCTAAATGAATTCAATGTTCAGGTATGTGGAAGTTGATTTTCTTTTGGAAATGAGTTAAGTTGAATATTGAGATGTGATAAAGTTATAAAGGATATTTATTGGGATGTTTGAGTATATGTGTACTTTCGGTTAGGTTACAGCTTATACATGAATGAAAATGTGGGTTACAAATATGTGGGTTGATGATGTGAATTATACATGTTAATATGTGCTTAATATGTGTTTGAAATGCATTTGTGAATTAAATTAAGTGATTATTGCTTATGAAATCAATAATGAATTACAATTGCTATCGATGAGCTAATGTTTATATGAATATAATTCAATAAGAGGACGTTATCCTAAACTATGCATCGGTAGAAATTTTTGGGGACGAAAATCCCTAAAGGGGGGAAGAGTTGTGACACCCCTAAAGTGACCCTAGTCGGAAAGCGGTCTCGGGACCGCTAGACCGAGTCACCAAATTATTTGAATGTGATAATTATTGCCTAAAATATGTGAATATAAATGTGTGAAAGTTTTAAGCTTCGATTTAGTTAATTGCATGTGAATTTAGTTGATAGGACTTATGTGAGAAAATTTAGAAATGTGCTAGGCAAATGCAAGTGGCCTAATAGTGCATGTAATCAAAGGGGTGGACTTGCATGTCAATTTCCCCCCATTTAAGTACTAGTGGCCGGCCATGACAAGGGATGATGGGCAAAACATGTTGTGTTAATGGAAAAATAAAATAAGAAGCATGGGCAAAATATGTCATGAAACATGTTGTGTTAATGGAAGAATAAAATAAGAAGCATGGGCAATAAACTAATAAGAAATTGAAGGAAGAAAATAAAGAGAAAAAAATGTGTTCATCATTCTCATGCATGACAAAAAAAAAGAAAGAAGAGAAAGACTCTCATGTTGTTCTTGGCCGAATAGGAGAAAGAAAAAGAAGGAAAAAGAGCTTTGAGGAAATCGGCTATGGTGGTTTGATAGACTAAGGTATGCTTGATGATGTTCCATGAGATGCATGCATGTTTTAGTAGTTAGCTTGAGTTCTAAATAGCCCATGGTTCAAATCTTTACTATGTCATGGAGATGATATTCGGCCAAGGTGGATTGGTGTTGATATCATTTGCATGCTAAAAGTGAAGCTTTGTAATGGTGCATGTGATGGTGGATTGATGATTCTTGAATCTTCTTTTTAGCATTTTTGAGTGAGACATTAAGTTCTTTGTTTAACCATGACCAAAAATTGAAATGGTATGGTGTTGTGATGCAATCGGCCCCAACATAGACATGTATGTTCGGCCACATGAATAAGTACATAAGTTATGTGTATATTCGGCCATAAGCTAGCAAAATGAGACTTTAATGAGTTAATTTTTTTTGAATTAAGCTCAAGAGCAAAGGGGAACTAAATCCGATAAAGGGAAGGAAAAAGTGGTCGAATAGCCGCCGGAATCGTTCGACAACATCCGAGGTAAGTTTTAAGTGATTAAACGTTGAGTAAATTCAATTATAATAGGACATGATGAGTTGATTTAATAAGATATGATGTGGCCATGATATGTTCTAAGTTCAAATGGTAAGTTCTTAAGTGTTTGAGCTTGGGAATTTAAGGGTAATTTGAAATAGTCTGCTTAGGACAGCAGCAGTAACGTGAATTTAGAAAATCACCATAAATTTATGGATTTGAATTAGAGGCTGAATGAGACATGAAATGAAAGATTAATGAGTCTAGTTTCTTATAAAAGAAACCGTGTAAGCAAAGGAATTTCCGATAATGAGATACTTAAAGTTGTGTGAGACAGCGCAGAATGACACGTAATCCTCTGTTCTGTATTTAGAAAATCATTATAAATTGTAAAAAAATGGTTATAAGATAAAATTTATATGATTAGACTCCTTAATGATCCTAGTTTCAAATGAAATCAAATACAACACATTTTGAATTCTGTAAAATGAGAAATTTGATTCGTAGTGAAGAGTGGTCAGATTAGTCAAACAGTGAAACAGGGGAAACTTTAAGAAAAATCTGGTATTGATTGGCCGAACCTAAAATTCTGGAAATTTTATGGATGGAAGATATATGAGTCTATATTCAGGAAAAATTAACGGAAAGTGATTTGGAGTTTTGTAGCTCCAGTTATAAATAATTTAGTGACTATTGCTCAGGAAAAACAGCTTGTGCTGAATTTGAGATTGTGTTGTAAACCTTGATAAACTTGTTTTAGTTGCTCATAAGCTATTGATTAAACCCATACATGAATTCTAAATTGTGATATTGGAAAATGATAGATGTAGATTCAGCCAAGACAGTGTGTATACGTGAAAGTATATGTGGTATGTGAAGTATATTTGGATAATTGTGATGTGAATACATGAAAATCTATATTTTGATTTAGGATTCTATGTGATGAATGTGAAAGTGTATATATGTGATAAGGCCTAATGGCCGATGTGATGAATGTGAAAGTGTATATATGTGATAAGGCCTAATGGCCGATGTGATGAATGTGAAAGTGTATATATGTGATAAGGCCTAACGGCCGATGTGATGAATGTGAAAGTGTATATATGTGATAAGGCCTAATGGCCGATGTGATAATTATTGCCTAAAATATGTGAATATAAATGTGTGAAAGTTTTAAGCTTCGATTTAGTTAATTGCATGTGAATTTAGTTGATAGGACTTATGTGAGAAAATTTAGAAATGTGCTAGGCAAATGCAAGTGGCCTAATAGTGCATGTAATCAAAGGGGTGGACTTGCATGTCAATTTCCCCCCATTTAAGTACTAGTGGCCGGCCATGACAAGGGATGATGGGCAAAACATGTTGTGTTAATGGAAAAATAAAATAAGAAGCATGGGCAAAATATGTCATGAAACATGTTGTGTTAATGGAAGAATAAAATAAGAAGCATGGGCAATAAACTAATAAGAAATTGAAGGAAGAAAATAAAGAGAAAAAAATGTGTTCATCATTCTCATGCATGACAAAAAAAAGAAAGAAGAGAAAGACTCTCATGTTGTTCTTGGCCGAATAGGAGAAAGAAAAAGAAGGAAAAAGAGCTTTGAGGAAATCGGCTATGGTGGTTTGATAGACTAAGGTATGCTTGATGATGTTCCATGAGATGCATGCATGTTTTAGTAGTTAGCTTGAGTTCTAAATAGCCCATGGTTCAAATCTTTACTATGTCATGGAGATGATATTCGGCCAAGGTGGATTGGTGTTGATATCATTTGCATGCTAAAAGTGAAGCTTTGTAATGGTGCATGTGATGGTGGATTGATGATTCTTGAATCTTCTTTTTAGCATTTTTGAGTGAGACATTAAGTTCTTTGTTTAACCATGACCAAAAATTGAAATGGTATGGTGTTGTGATGCAATCGGCCCCAACATAGACATGTATGTTCGGCCACATGAATAAGTACATAAGTTATGTGTATATTCGGCCATAAGCTAGCAAAATGAGACTTTAATGAGTTAAATTTGTTTGAATTAAGCTCAAGAGCAAAGGGGAACTAAATCCGATAAAGGGAAGGAAAAAGTGGTCGAATAGCCGCCGAAATCGTTCGACAATATTCGAGGTAAGTTTTAAGTGATTAAATGTTGAGTAAATTCAATTATAATAGGACATGATGAGTTGATTTAATAAGATATGATGTGGCCATGATATGTTCTAAGTTCAAATGGTAAGTTCTTAAGTGTTTGAGCTTGGGAATTTAAGGGTAATTTGAAATAGTATGCTTAGGAAGCAGCAGTAACCTGAATTTAGAAAATCACCATAAATTTATGGATTTGAATTAGAGGCTGAATGAGACATGAAATTAAAGCTTAATGAGTCTAGTTTCTTATAAAAGAAACCGTGTAAGCAAAGGAATTTCCGATAATGAGATACTTAAAGTTGTGTGAGATAGCGCAGAATGACACTGTAATCCTCTGTTCTGTATTTAGAAAATCATTATAAATTTTACAAAAATGGTTATAAGATAAAATTTATATGCTTAGACTCCTTAATGAGTCTAGTTTCAAATGAAATCAAATACAACACATTTTGAATTCTGTAAAATGATAAATTTTATTCGTAGTGAAGAGTGGTCAGATTAGTCAAACAGTGAAACAGGGGAAACTTTAAGAAAAATCTGGTATTTATTGGCCAAACCTAAAATTCTGGAAATTTTATGGATGGAAGATATACGAGTCTATATTCAGGAAAAATTAACGGAAAGTGATTTGGAGTTTTGTAGCTCCAGTTATAAATAATTTAGTGACTATTGCTCAGGAAAAACAGCTTGTGCTGAATTTGAGATTGTGTTGTAAACCTTGATAAACTTGTTTTAGTTGCTCATAAGCTATTGATTAAACCCATACATGAATTCTAAATTGTGATATTGGAAAATGATAGATGTAGATTCAGCCAAGACAGTGTGTATACGTGAAAGTATATGTGGTATGTGAAGTATATTTGGATAATTGTGATGTGAATACATGAAAATCTATATTTTGATTTAGGATTCTATGTGATGAATGTGAAAGTGTATATATGTGATAAGGCCTAATGGCCGATGTGATAAATGTGAAAGTGTATATATGTGATAAGGACTAATGGCCGATGTGATGAATGTGAAAGTGTATATATGTGATAAGGCCTAATGGCCGATGTGATGAATGTGAAAGTGTATATATGTGACAGGGCCGAGTGGCCAACGTGATGGATGTGAAAGTGTATAAATGTGATAAGTCCCGAAGGGCATTTGTGTCAGTACTATATCCGGGTTAAAACCCCGCAAGCTTTATGCGAGAATATTATCACTTATTAATGTCCGTAAGCTTCGTGGTCGTACTATATCCGAGCTCTAAAGACCCGATGACTACGTGTGGGGATTTTGTCCGGGTAAGATCCGATAACTTCGTGTGGAGATTATGTCCGGGTAAGACTTCGTAATAAGAATTGCTTATAGATATATTCAATGCGAAAGGTTAAACAGGTATGTACTCCAAGTTTATATGTGAGCTTGATTTGCACTAAATCATAAGGTAGTTATGTGATGCATACGAGAGCAATCTATGAGACTATTCCTATGATTATGTGACATCGAATCAGTGTGAGAGGTTATGTGAAATCATACGATATATCTATGTCACAAGAGCTCACTTTTATGTGAAAGTTTATCTGCCTATTGTATATGATGAGATGTGCATATTCGGTAAAGGGATGGTATGCCCGAAGGAAGAGTGAAATAAAAAATACGAACAACTATGTTATAATTTGATTGTTATCTGTTGACACTGCTTAAAACTTACTAAGCATTAAATGCTTACTCCGTTCTTTGAATCTCTGTTTTATAGATTTTGGTTCGTCAGCTATCAGACTCGGGATTTTATGAAGTCGAAGTCTCCCACACTATCAAAGCCCCTTTTTGGTACAATTTTAGTTGAACTTTGAAATGGCATGTATAGGACTACCCTTTTGTTGTTGGTCATGTACCCTTCAGTTTTGTGTAAATTTGGATAGCCATGCGAAAATGGCTTAAATATACTTTGATCATAGCATTATAATCGTTTTGTATGTTGTCCGTCGAGAGGTATGGAAATGTTGGTAACGGTTAGCCATGGGAAGGGTTATTCTTGATCACTTTTGGAATATGTATGACAAACTCTAGTTGATCCATGGAGGATCATGAAATAGGTAAAGTTTACCTTAAAAAAAAAAACAGATGCTGGCAGCAGCAGTGATGTGGATGTGAAAAATCACTAAAAATAGTAGGAATGGAATTAAATAGTGAATAAATTATGTAAGCGAAACTTGATGAATCTATTTTCATAGGAAAGTAACGAAACGATCATATGGACAGTATGTTAAGAGATATTCAGGTTCTCGTGAGACAGGGCCAGAACGGTTTCTGGATTCCCTGTTCTGACTTTGGAAATTCATTATAAATTAACCAGAGATAATTAGGAGTCATGCCATATATGTATAGATTTTTTTATGAGTCTAGTTTCTATAGAAACAAACTGCATCAGTATTGAAACTCTGTGAAGGGAGATATCCAAATCGTAATGCATGAAGGTCAGTGTAGTCGTACCCTGTAACAGGGGAGAATTTAACGAATAAACTGTACTAATTTTCCTGACCAAAAATTCTAGAAAAAAATATGTAGATGGGCATATGAGTCTAGTTTCAGGTAAAAATTACGAAACTGATTTTTGAGTTGTGAAACTCAAGATATGATTTTTAAGGTGACAGTGACGCAGTTAGCCAACTGCCTGGAAATTTTTAAAATGGACTGCGATAGTAAGCGAATTTAGTCTGTGAACCCCTCGTGTCCGACTCCGGCAACGGTCTCGGGTACGGGGTGTTACATTAAGGATGTGGAATGAAGAGGAGGAGGAGGAAAATATATATGAATATTCAGCTAGCATGGCTAATTTGCATGTTTTAGTCTTAGGGACTAAATTGAATAAAAGTAAAACTTCAGGGGGAAATTTTGAAAAAATGTCAAAAATAACCAAATTGAAGGGAATGAATTGATTTATTATTTAAATTAATAAATTGAGTGAAATTATCAATTTAAGATTGGGTGAAAATTGGGAAAATGGTAAATTATCAAAATGCCTCTGAATCTTAATATTTCTGCAATTTTGCCAGGTAAGTTCGTGTAACTTGATTTTATATTCTTAAATGCTTGAAATGTATGTTATTGATGTGAATATGATTTGAATGTTCATTGTATGAAAATTGATGAAACATTGATATATTTGATAAAAAGGGAAAGAAATCCCGGTTGAATGAAAGGAAAATTCGATGGATCTCTAAAAAGGAATTGACGGTAAAAAAGGATCTAGCCTGGCCGGGTGATCCTATCCTGTTATATCCCTCCCAAAGAATATGCGTAAAATGGATTTAACCTAGATGGGTAATCCGAATTAGGGTCTGAATTTAGCCTGGAGTGGTAATTTAGATCCAAGCTCATTAGAGTAATTGTCGTTGTAAGGGATTTAGCCTGGACTGGTAATCTCAACAATACTCTATGAGTTTATATTACAGGGGATTTAACCTGGACTGGTAATCCCGCTGTAAGGATAAGGTTCGCGGGAGTGTGCTTTCTGAAATGAAATGTGTAATACCATGGTTGAAAGATACCATGGCAACATGATATGAAATGTGTAAGACCATGGTTGAAAGATACCATGGAAACATGAGATGAAATGTGCAAGACCATGGTTGAATGATACCATGGCAATGTGACATGAAAAGAATAAGACCATGGTTGAGAGATACCATGGCAACATGATGGGAAATGAATAAGACCATGGTTGAAAGATACCATGGCAACGTGACGTGAAATGCATAAGACCATGGTTGAAAGATACCATGGCAACGTGACATAAAAAGAATAAGACCATGGTTGAAAGATACCATGGCAATATGACAAAAAATGAGTAAGACCATAGTTGAAAGACACTATGGCATCATGTCAAAGATAAATATGACCGTGGATGGGAGACGCTATGGCATCGTTGAACAATTGATATTCATGTAATATGTATCAGATGACGAATGGTTATATGAAATGGTTGTGTGAAATGTTTACAAGAACTGGTCATTTGGAAATATATGTACAAAATAGTTGTATGAAATAATTATGAAGATAGATAAACGAAATAAGTATAAGTACGTGGAATATAATTTATGTTAAGTTTGATATAAACTATTACCAGAATAAATATACATAAAATATATGGAAATGATGGAGCATGAAATATTGATATAATGAAATGAATGATATATACTTATGAAGAAACGGTAAGAGAATGATATGTTTCATGACATGTACATATATGATTATCTTTGATATGTTGATACAAGAAAATTATGTAGGTAAAGACAATTATTAAACTCAAGTGTGACATGTCGAGAAAATAAGTATATCAATGTTGAATTTATATGAAATATGTACTAGTATACTAACAATGTTGTTGTTTGATGCTTATATAAGTGCCAAGCTGTTGATTGAATGGTAATATATTTATTTATATGATACATTGAATTGGTAAGTATTTAATTGAATTTTTTTAATGATTCTCTGAAACCTTGTTTTGATGTCGGATACGGGTGAAGAATGTTACAAGAAAAGACCGTTACATTGGTGGAATCAGTAGGAAGCTCGAGGGTGACTAGAGGAAAAGTAAGGGATTCACTTTCTAGAAGGATTGGCTCCTTGCCAGGCCTGTGGCAGGTTAACCTATTGCCGCTACATTGCCTGGAGCTCGAGGACCCTCTTTCAAGTTTAAGCCTCTTGCAGCTACTACTGTTAGCTTGTGCTCTAGAGTCAGCCATTTCCATGGCTTGTTGTGCACTTTCTCTCAACACCTCTACACCCATAACTTTAGGCTAGGAGGGTTGTTTTGAGAGAAATGGATGAGTAAGACCTATTGTATCAATAGAGGGGTCAACGATATTATCAACTAAATTTCTACCAGATGACTCACCCTTGAATCCAGTCGAGGGGAGGACCAATTGTGGGAAGGAATATTCCATATGGTGTAAAAGAAATTTGGAGGTTCCCTTCTTCTCCTAACAAACACCTAGGCTAACTTGTTGTTGGCCCCAAATGGCCATGCCTCTTTAGCAGACAACACCATTATGGGGCTCACGCCAAGATAGAGATATGTTGCTTGCCAACCATTTGGGCTTTTTCCTTCTAAATAGTATCGCAAGATATTTCTAACTCTAATAAGCCTGTTTAATTCTAAAGCACGCTTGGGGTTTAACTTTTCAACTTGGGTAATAGTGATCTTTGTGTCTAAAGGTTGGGACTAGAGGCAAGTGGACTCCTTAGGAATTGACCATCATGTGGGAAAGCCGAAGCCACTAGTGTTCACCAAGATAAATTTGATACAATCCAGGTGGAGGTTTGAAGCACAATTTTTGAGAATGGGTTACCAGCCTTAGTAAACACTGAAGTACATCATCCTAACTACGGGCCCTTGATTTTAGACCTTCAATCGATAGAAGTGTTGGAAGAAGCCAAGTAAGGGTGGTTCATTCGATTGTTGCAATCTAAGAAATATTCCACAAGGGTTCACTAGGATTAACCAGTCACCTGCGTTGGTGCAATCCCATACTCTTCAAGAACTATGTAAAAGAAATGGTGCAATGGAAGTGTAACGCCCCAAAATTGGGCCTAGAAGTATTGGGCCTTGAGCATGGGAGCGGTTAGGAGACTGCTCATAAATATTTTAGTTAAGGAAGAAAGTGGCACAAATTTCATGTTTTCTTTATTGGCTAAGTGATTTGGGTGTGTTTGGGAGTGTTTGAGAAGCCTGGGTTCAAGTCTGGGCTTTTGCAAAAATTTTAGTTTTCCCCCTTAAGGAACCTTGGCTTTAGCTTGTAGGCCTTATAAATATTTGTGGTACAATGTGTCACAAAAAGAGCCTTGTGGCTTGATGGCAAGTGACGTGTTGACCAACTGAGAGGGCTTGGGTTTGAATCCCATTGCATACAAAAGGATATTTATTTTGCTACTTGGGGCGGCAAGTGTTTGTTGTAAACTAAAACACTATTGAGTGGTTGTGGACTTGGTAAAATGGGAGGGGATCAAGGGATAGGATGTTGGTTGTTGAGGATTTGAAGGAGTGGATTATGGAGAAAATGGTGGAGTGAATTAAGGAATTTGAAGCTTGGAGAGTTGTAGCCAAATTAGGTAGCTTGCATGTGCAAATTCGGCTAAGGGGTTTGGGGAGTGCATGTACAGTAACTTGAGAGTGTATAGGTGCTGAATTCTTTTTTTTGGCATTTCGGGTTATTTTTTCCCTTTTTGCGTTTTGGTTTCATTCTCTTCTTTTGGCAATTTCGTGCATTACCTTTGTGACAATTTGGACATTTTTCTTTCTTTACTTTCTTTTCTAAAAACTGAATCTGGTATCCCCCTCTCCTCAATTTTAGTTCACCATTCGGCCCAACTCTGCCTTTCTTCTTCTTCCCCTCTTTTATTCTTTCAGTTTTACTCTCATAGCCGAACCTTTTGTTTCCTTTTCTCAACAATTCTTCTATGGTTGCTAGGGTTTGACTAAGCCAAATTCAATTTCTTCTTTACCCTTCTACTGTTCCTCTTCTTTTCAAGTTAGCTGAATACTTCTCCCTTCTCAATGCATTGGGTTTATGTCTAGTTAGGAATTTACGCTCAGACGATGGCTGACTGTTACTTCGTTATTCCGTTCCTATCAGCTGAGTTTGGGTAAGTTTTTCTTGTTCTTGATTTGGTTCTTGGTCCTTTTTTGATTGTTTTCTTCTCTGATGAAGCCCAGTGTTTCGGTTTAGGGCTACTAACTCTTTGACCCTTCTCATGTGTTTGGGTGCTCAAATGTTTGTAGGCATTCAAGTCCTTCTTTCAACATTCAATCAATAATCGGGGTAAGTGGACTTATTTTGGCCGAATGCTCATTCTTTTGTCTCTAGTTTTAAGATTCCTTTAAACGAGTAGATACCAGAATAAGCCTCCTGCTTATTCGTTTCATGTTAATGGATTCTTTTGGTTAATACAACCTTTCCACAGGAAGGGATGTAGATATCTTTCAATTAAGATCATAAGTGGATTAAATAGCATACTTGGGTGATGGTTTGACATTCGTGGGTTAATCGTGTGAGCTGTGATAAAGATGTGTAACCGTAGCCTTCCTTACTGTAAATTGGCAAAAGCCAAAAAGCCGAAGTGCCGAAACTTTGGCATTTGAGGCCTCACGAGCGTGCAATCACTCGTGGGGTAAACCGAGCCCACAAATCATGGGTGATAGACTATAAAGGCCACCATAAGCGTTTCCGTAGACTTGGGCCGTTATGGGCCACGTTGGGTCGAAATGGGCAGTGTGGGCCCAATAGGCTCGTAGGCCCTGCACAGATTAAATCCACGGCAAGTGATAAATATTGTATTGGGCTATATAAGTCACATATCCGTAACTGAATTTAGGCTAAACTGGCCACACGAGCGTGTGGGCCAGCTTGGGCCGAGTAATGGGCCCATTTATACCGTTATGATCATTTAGGTTATCTATGTCGCTCGAAGTGACTATAGATCTTCAGAGAGGTTGTTATCTGAGCTGAAACCCCAAATAGGTAAAATGACCATAATAGCCCTGTATGGTAAAATGATGATTATGCCTTTATGTTCTGTTTGGCTGATGTGCTTATGATTTACATATATAATTGTACTGAGTATGACTTTACATACACGTAATATTTATGACCTGACATACTGCATGGGGCTGGAATTTTGATATGGAGGAAGTACTCTACTAGTGACTATGTCACATTCACTGTTACTGGTGGCTATGCCACAATTACTGATACTGGTGGCTTTGCCACATTTATTGTTTCTGGTAGCTATGCTTCATTATTATTACTGGAATTTTTCCTGCAATATCGGTGTACTAGCTGGGTGGGTCGATTTATAGCCCCACATGGTGTGTTGGTTGGTACGAGCGGTGTGCTAGCTAGATTTAGGTGGGATGCATAATTGCATCACACTGTACTGATACTGTATAGGGCTAAGGCCCAAACTATAATGATACTGAATAGGGCTCATGCCCAGGCTGTTTCTGCATGCACTGTTTACTGTTTAACTGATAGAGGACTACACACTGAGTTCTCGTAAACTCACCCTTTCTTTTCAACTGTACAGGTATTCCCTAGCCTTAGATGATTTGATGCTGCGAGGGACTTAGAGGTAGCCACACGACCGTTTTGTCTTGCATTTGACTTTATTTAATTTAGGTTCCACTTTTGGATTTTTAATTTTTTAATAAGGCCGCTCGTGGGTTTTAATTTTGTAATTGGGCTTTGGATTATATATTTTTAAACTGCAAGTATAGGTAAAGACGAGTTTTTTAAAACAATTAATGTTTTCTAAAACACGCGTTTTAAACTTCATCGACTTAAAAAGCTTCTGCGTTTTTAAATCATTTTAATATAACACCGATGGTTAATATGGTAAAAGTTTTGACGAGAAATTTCGTTAATTACTAATAAAAAGATTTAAATTCAGTAACGGATTTTTACCGAAAAGATCAATTTTCAAAAAACACTCCGATGTGACACGCCAGATTTGGCCATAACATCTAGGCCGAGTTTGGGGTGTTACATTTAGTGGTATCAGAGCCAATTACAAAACTCAACTGTGGAATGGGTTTTGAAAATTTTAGGAATTTTTGGATAACTGTTCTTGAAATATTTTTGGAAGGTTTACCAGTGTGGCACACCGAGTCTCCGACGCTGAATCTGTAAGTTCTTCTTTTACTATAGATTGTTTGAACTAAAAGGTATTACTAAGGGACTACTGTAGGTAGTAGGACTATACTGAAACTCTTTAGTTAGAGTAGACTGAGATTATAGAAGACGGAAAACTATAGTAAGATCTTGTTCAGCGAAAACAAACCCTAATAACTATCATTCATAACACATTTGTTAACAATTACTGAAATTACAAACTGATACATAAGACTTTTAAACAGATAAATCATTATCAAAATAGGCACTAGAAGTACTCGCGGAAGGGGCATACAAGGCCGCGGTAGAGGCCGAGGAAGTGTTAGGGTTGGGTCTTCAGAATCAAGTCACATGCCTGCCAGGGAGGCACCAGCTTCACCGGAACATGAGATGGTTCAGGTGATGAAAGTCAGGATAAGTCCGCCAACTTTGGGTAGCAATAACCTGGAGCTTGGTACTGAGGCGCTAACCCGGTTGGTAAGGGAAGTGCTAGAGGAAGTTAAGGAGATTGGTGAAACACTCCGGGCTAGGTGTGTGGACTGTAAGAAGAAGAGAGATCGTAGTTCTCTGGCTAGAGCCTCATTCTATGAAGTATGTTAAAACGCGTCCGAACTTTTTGACTTGTGAGCATTGCAAAAGGCATCATCCGGGTGAATGCTGGAGGAAGTCAGGAGCATGTCTCAAATTCGGGTCTAAGAAGCATCGAACTCGAGATTATCAAGTCACCTTTAAGTCAGATATGTTTTGTTTAAGTTTGATGATTTGGACATAGAAATTGTATACGTGTGATGTCTATCTACTTCATTGGTTAAGTGTTTTGGGTGTGTGTAAGAGGTTCCAAGTTCAAGTTAAATTGTGTTAGTGTCATTGGGATCCAAATGCGCAGTAAGAGCATAGTGGTGTAACTTGGATGGTGCAACTATTTTGATAGTTGGAAATTTTGAGGACAAATTTCTTTAAGGAGGTGTGAATTGTAACACCCCGAAATTGGGCCTAAAAGTATTGGGCCTTGAGCATGGGATCTATTAAGAGACTGCTTTTAAATATTTTAGTTAAGCAAGAATGTAGCACAAATTTCATGTTTGCTTTATTGGCTAAGTGATTTGGGTGTATTTGGGAGTGTTTGAGAAGCCTGGGTTCAAGTCTGGGCATTTCCAAAAATTTTAGTTTTTCCCCTTAAGTGAACTTTGGCTTTAGCTTGTAGGCTTATAAATATTTGTTGGTAAAATGTCTCACAAAAAGAGCCATGTGGCTTGGTGGCAAGTGACGTGTTGAGCAACTGAGAGGGCTTGGGTTTTGAATCCCATTGCATGCAAAAAGATATTTATTTTGCTACTTGGGGCGACAAGTGTTTGTGGTAGACAAAAACTCTATTAAGTGGTTGTGGTCTTCATAAAAGGGGAGGGGATCAAAGGATAGGATGTTGGTTGTTGGGGATTTGAATGAGTGGATTATGGAGAAAAGGGTGGATGAATCAAGGAATTTGAAGCTTGGAGAGTTGTAGCTGAATTAGGTAGCTTATGTGCAAATTCGGCTAAGGGGTTTTAGGGAGTGCATGTACAACAACTTGAGAGTGTGTAGGTACCAAATTCTCTTTTTGGCATTACGGGTTGTTTTTACCTTTTTTGCGTTTTGGTTTCTTTCTCTTATTTTGGCAATTTTGTGCATTACCTTTGTGACCATTTGGACATTTTTCTTTATTTACTTTCTTTTCTAAAAGCCGAATCTGGTATCCCCCTCTCCTTAATTTTAGTTCACCATTTGGTCGAACTTTGCCTTTCTTCTTCTTCCCCTCTTTTATTCTTTCAGTTTTACTCTCATAGCTGAACCTTTTATTTCCTTTCTCAACAATTCTTCTATGGTTCCTAAGGTTTGACTAAACCGAATTCAATTTCTTCTTTACCCTTATATCGTTTCTCTTCTTTTCAAGTTAGCCGAATACTTCTCCCTTCTAATGCATTAAGTTTTTGTCTGTTTAGGAATTTAGGCTCTGACTGTGGCCGACTGTTCCTACGTTATTCTGTTCCTATCAGCTGAGTTTAGGCAAGTATTTCTTATTCTTGATTTGGTTTTTGGTCCTTTTATGATGGTTTTCTTCTCTGATGAAGCCGAGTGTTTCAGTTTAGGGTTACTAACTCTTTAACCCTTCTCATGTGTTTGGGTGTTCAAATGTTTGTAGGCATTCAAGTCCTTCTTTCAGCATTCAATCAATAATCTGGGTAACTGGACTTATTTTGGCCAAATGCTCATTCTTTTGTCTCTAGTTTTAAGATTCCTTTAAACGAGTAGATACCAGAATAAGCCTCCTGCCTATTCGTTTCATGTTAATGGATTCTTTTGGTTAATACAGCCTTTCAATAGGAAGGGGGCGTAAATATCTTTCAATTAAGATCATAAGTGGATTAAAATGCATACTTGGGTGATGGTTCGACATTCGTGGGTGAATCGTGTGAGCTATGATAAAGGTGTGTAACCATACCCTTCCTTACTGTAAATCGGCAAGAGCCGAACAACCGAAGTGCCGAAACTTTGGCATTTGAGGCCTCACGAGCGTGCAATCGCTCATGGGGTAAATTGAGCCCACAAATCATGGGTGATAGACTGCAAAGGCCACCACGAGTGTTTTTGTAGACTTGGGCCGTTATGGGCTACGTTGGGCTGAAATGGGCCGTGTAGGCCCAATGGGCTCATGGGCCCTGTACAGATTAAATCCACGGTAAGTGATAAATGTTGGACTAGGCTATGTAGTTCACATAGCCGTAACTGAATTTGGGCAAAATGGACCACACGAGCGTGTGGGCCCACTTGGGTCGAATAATGGGCCTTGTGCTCATTTACACTGTTATGATCATTTAGGTTATCTATGTCGCTCGAAGCGACTGTAGACTTACGGAGAGGCCATTATCTGAGCTGAAACCCCAAAATAGGTAAAATGATCGTAAACCCCTGTATGGTAAAATGACAATTATGCCCTTATGTTCCATATGACTGATGTGCTTATGATTTACATATATGATTGTATTGAGTATGACTTTGCATACATGTAATATTTATGACACGACATACTGCATGGGGTTGGGATTTTGATATGGAGAAAGTACTGTACTGGTGACTATGTCACGTTCATTGTTACTGGTGGCTATGCCACAATTATTGATACTGGTGGCTTTGCCACATTTAATGTTTCTGGCAGCCATGCTGCATTACTATTACTGACAGTTTTGCTGCGATATCGATGTGCTAGCTAGGTGGGTCAATTTATATCCCCACATGGTGTGTTGGTTGGTACAGGCGGCGTGCTAGCAGATTTTGGTAGGATGCATAATTGCATTACACTGTACTGATATTGTATTGGGCTTAGGCCCACACTGTTACTGTATAGGGCTAAGGCCCAGACTGTAATGATACTGAATAGGGCTCAGGCCCAGACTATTTCTGCATGCACTATTTACTATTTGACTGATAGGGGGCTACACACTGAGTTTTCGTAAACTCACCCTTTCTTTTCAACTGTACAGGTAATCTCTAGCCTTAGACGATTTGGTGCTGCGAGGAACTTAGAGGTGGCTACATGATTGTTGTGTCTTGCATTTGAATTAGATTTGACTTTTGGGTTTTTAATTTTGTAATAAGGCCATTCGTGGGTTTTAATTTTGTAATTGGGCTTTGGATTATATATTTTTAAACTGCTAGTCTATGTAAATACGAGTTTTTTAAAACAGTTACTGTTTTCTAAAACACGCGTTTTAAACTTCATCGATTTAAAAAGCTTCCATGTTTTTAAATCAATTTAATATAACACTGATGGTTAATAAGGTAAACATTTTGACGAGAGCTTTCGTTAATTACTAAGAAAAGGATTTAAATTCAATAATGAATTTTTACCGAAAGGATCAATTTCTGAAAAACACTCCGATGTGACACACCAAATTCGACCATAATGTCTAGGCCGGGTTTGGGGTGTTATAGGAAGATAGAAGCCAACCTCTAAAGGGTAGAGGGGTAATATGAGTCTCTCATTGGAATCACCGAATCATCTCTTCCCATTGATGATTTTGAAGTGATATGTGAAATTTGGCAACTAGATACCTCGGGCTGCCATGTAATTTACCATTTTCTCCTAACTAGTCAGGCAACTATACAGAGGAGTCATGGCTGAAGAACTAGTCTCTCGAGACTGTGATTCATCATCACCTGTGATCGTAGAGCTTTCATGGTAACCACGTTGGCTTCAACGCTGGAACCCCTTGCCCTCCATCCCGACACTAGTATGATCCCATGCATGTTGATATGGAAGTAAGAAGTAAGAGAAGAATAATGAAGGATTACCTAGAAGTAGGAAAATGCTTACCAAGGAAGAGTAACTCCAGTGATGGAATTGGGGGAATAAGAAAGGAATGGGAGAAAGAAGACAGTGTGTTCTGAAAGAAACTTAAATGACATGGAATTTAAGGGGAACTGATTTCGGATGAAAGGGTTTCCTTTCCCCCATGTCTCAATTAAAATAACCAAACATCTAAGATAAACTTGAGTTTCAAAATGTAATAAACTGTCCAGGTCCTCAAATCTGCAATTGACACCTATTGATCAAAGGAAAGGCTTTTCTTAAACCCTTAGGTAATAAAAAAAGCGAGAAACTCCCCCAGTGCAAGCTATTGATTGAATATCTACAAACGACATTTGTCTATAAGGATTCCACCAAGTACTGTCATGTGGCGATTGCCTGGTTCAAAGAGTAAATCAAGAAAATTCCACCAGGATAACCATGAGCGATTCTGAATGCTAGCCTTTGGCTTCAAGTTATGTATGGATAGATCCATTGTAATGTCCTCCACCTGACCTGATTCATTGAGTCCGGGTTTCGGGCATTACTTTATATAAAACTTAACAAATTTTTTTAAATAATTAACTAAACTCATTACTGAAACATTTCCCAGTATTTTGATTAAAAAATCCATATTTAAAGAACAAAGAGAAGAATTTGCAAATAACATATTATATCAGTCTTGTAAAAATTTTATTAAACTCATAATTTACAAAAGACAAACTCTAACAGTATAGTCTTCCGAAACATCAACCCTTCCTATACGCCCATTATATTCATAGTATCCCAACTGGTTACTATTCTGACAAATTCCTGGCATCGTCTCCTCAAGTATTTACACTGACATGACAATACCTGAAACATAAATATAACACCAATAAGTTCAGAGGAACTTAGTGAGTTATGAACACATCTTAACTTTTTAACTCTTCTTGATAAGTTCTTTATTTTGAATATTTGGACCTTCCACATCTGTCTTTGGCGAATACCTTCACAATGTCAGTTGTAAACTATCATACTTATACGCCACTTACCATTTGTACTATATTCTCCTTGATTCTACTACTTGAGAGACTTTAGGTCTTTACAGTTTGAACTACCTTCTCTTTCTCTTCAAATAACCTCTAACAATAAATCTCGAACATATAATCATATACACTATCCTCGGCCTATACCACTTACTATTCATGCCTTTGGCGTATACCCAAATTGATCTTACAAAATCAAATTATAATTTAGACCATACCGTAATTTAACTTAAGACATTCTTGTATTGTGAACAAAATAGAATAGATTAGATCTGAACAAGACATAATGCTATGCTAACACAATAAGTATCAGATAACTCAGAATTCTACCTTATCAACTCAATCACTTAAAGTGAAAGACTCTTTTATCAAATAGGCCCATATACACATCTGATAGATAACCACAATGGATACCCCATTCTAACATGTTGAATCATACTTCTTTCAAGAACTCTCTTTAAAACTTATTCAATTTTATCACAAAACCTTTCACAATAAGGCTTCAGACAAATCATATACTTAACGTAGACTTACCAAAGTATGCCATTAGGCCCAAACTGTAACACCCCTAACCCGTATCTGTTGCCAGAGAAGGGTTACGAGGCATTACGTACAATAGAACAAATTAAACAGACATTCATTTCAATACTAATCATCTAATAAAATTTTAAACCAATCTAACATGCTTCGATTCTATAATTCATACAATTTCCATATTCATATTCAATCATTATAATCAAGGAATCGTTGTAATCGAATGCTTAACCTATAACCAAGCATATTTCAAAATCATATACCAGTCATATATTAAGACATCCACTCATATAAATATAATTCATTAGCTACCTTTGAAAAACACTATTTATAAATATGCACTTCTTCAGTATTTACTAAGTTAAGCCAAACCACATATATAAGGCATATTTTAAACACAAACATTTAACTTAACAACTTAACCTTTAATAACCGAATCACAAAAAAATATATCATAAGCATATAAAGGTATATTCTACCTATTGTTATCCAAATATACACTCCCCTTTACCATTTCCAAAATACATATGCATAGCCAATCTTTTAACTATATATTCGGTCATAAAATTTAATCTTCAATAATTCACCCATTTACACAATTTAACTAAAAACTAATGGTACCATTTATAACCGTACCGAAATGACCATCAAATTAATTACAAAACATTCATACTTTAACATTTCAAACCGTACGTTAACAAACAATATGCAAGCTATCACATATACATAACCTAGCTTATATGAGCATATGTATTATATCAAAACACATCATTTACCATTTATCTCACTTAAGCCGAATTTTATAATCAACCACCACACAAAATATACCACAAATCATACTTCCAAAATGAGCTACTTTCATGGCTGATTATATTTCATCATTTACATATCTCATTTCCCAATCATATAACCAACATCACAAACATATTTAACACGAAACATACTTCCAAATTAAGCTCATAATATGACCATATATATATACATACCAACATTGGTATCATGATCAAGCCATTTTCAGATGGCTTATATATATACACATACCAAAATCAACAAATCCAAATATAATCTAGCCTATACATGCCATAGGTTCAAAAATTAAGTTTATAAAGTATCAAAAATAGTCGATAGTGTAATAAACATCACTAACGATCCCCAAGCTCATAACTTGACTCCAAAATCTATATATATACACATACCAAAATCAACAAATCCAAATATAATCTAGCCTATACATGCCATAGGTTCAAAAATTAAGTTTATAAAGTATCAAAAATAGTCGATAGTGTAATAAACATCACTAACGATCCCCAAGCTCATAACTTGACTCCAAAATCTATATAATAGAGGCAAACATACACACAGAGTAAGCTATCATAGCTTAGTAAGTCATAAGCAAATAAATAACTCATGACATAATCAACTCAATTTAATTAAACCAATTTATAATAACATAATCACATTTAATCTCAAGCTTAGAGTTTCATATACAACATATACTTTAATATAAAAATTTTACCTTGGCCGAATAAACATATATCTATTATCAAAGTATCATTCAATTTCAAAGCCATAATATCATTTTATAACCAAATGTCGACACACTCATATGCAAAAACTAATGAATCCAACTTTAATATCACATACTTATTCATAACATGTGGCCGAATATAATTCACTAGTACACATATATTTACATTAGCATCATGTTTAATTTGCATCATATATCAAATAACCAACTTACCTTATTTTCAAATAGATAATCAAATATCACATACCTGATCACTTTAGCTCGATTTACACATTCGATCACAACTTATCATTGCCCGTTGAACCATTCAGAATTGAATCGGATACTTGAATAATCACACATATCATACAATGCCAACGTCTCAGACGTGGTCTTACAGGCCATCACATATCGATGCCACTGTCCTAGGCAGTGTCTTACACGAATCAAATACAATGCCAATGTCCCAGACATGGTCTTACACATAATCATATATCGATACAACATCTCAGACATGGCCTTACACGAGAACACATTCGAAAATCCTATGTCATGACATATGTATCCTAGCTATTCCTAAAGTTCGTACAGGGCTTTCGGACGTTGTAACTCGGTCGAATCGAGCTCCTACACATAGATTTCAAGCTTATACATATTCGTCTTCCACATATATATTATCACATTTTCATTTCACCATATATAGTTCGTATTTAATCAAATAAATAAGATATATTTGCTTATAAACTTACCTCGAACAACGATAATCAGAACGGGACGGCTAATCGACAACTTTGGTTTTCCCCCGATCCAAATCCGATTTCTTTGGTTCTTGATCTAAACATATTCAAATTAAACTCATTCAAACAAAATTTCATTCAATTTAGTCCAAAAACACATAAATGGGTAAATTACCATTTTACCCCTGACATTTTACACTTCTTACAATTTAGTCCAAATTGCACAAAACACAAAACATGCAAAATTTGCACACACCATGCTTAGGCCAAATGCTATCCATGTTCATACAAGTCCATACATTTCATTTATTTCACATTTTAGTCCCCCAATTTATTATTTTTGCAATTTAGTCCTAGTTACTGAAAATCATCAAAAATTCCAATACAAAACATATTAATCCAAAACATATCTTTCATAATTCATCAACTAACATCACAAAGCTCAATTATTCATCAATGGCATAACTCAAAACATTCATCAAAATCATATATTCAAGAATGGGCTTTGCACATTACACTGCAACGATCTCAAAAATATAAAAATTATCAAAAACCGAGCTAGATACATACCTTAATCAAGCTCAACAATGGCCGAATACCCAAAGCTTTATTTTCTTTCTTTCATTCTCTCTCAAGTTTCAGAAAAAACAAGATAATATGCATGGTTATTTTAATTTTATGTTTATTATATACATATTTTACATATTTTACATATTTAACCTTCAAACTAAAATATAAAACCATTATAATATAAGGTCACAACTGTCCTTCATATATAATTATGGTTTAATTGCAACTTAAATACCTCATGCAATAAAGACAACATCAATTCGGCCCTTTTACAATTGACCATCAAATTTTCATTTTATGCGATTAAGCCCTTTTTATTAAATCGACACTCAAACAGCAAAATTAAGACACAAAAATTTCACAAATATAAATTCACACATAATAAATACAAAAAATAATTTTAAAATAATCTTTTTGTCTCGGATTTGTGGTCCCGAAACCACCATTTCGAATAGGGTCTAAATCTGGCTATTACAACTCTCCCCCCTTAGGGATTTTCGTCCACGAAAATCTTACTGGTGAATAGGTTCGGATAACGTTCTTTCATTGGATCTTCTAGCTCCCATGTTTCCTCTTCTACTCCGTGTTTATGCCACAGTACTTTCACTAACAGAATTTTCTTATTTTGCAATTCTTTAACTTCGCGAGCCAGAATACGAATCGGTTCTTCTTCATATGTCATATCAAACTTAATCTCGATCTCTGACGTATTAATTACATGTGAGGGATCAGATCGATATCTACAAAGCATCAAAACATCCAAGAGAAACTTGGGTTTCAAAATGTAATAAATTGTCCAAGACTTCAAATCTGCAATTGACACCTGTTGATCAAGGGATAGGTTTTTCTTAAACCCTTGGGTAATAAAAAAAGTGCGAAACTCTGCCAGCACAAACTATTGATTGAATATCTACAAACGACATTTGTCTATAAGGATTCCGCCAAGTACTATCATGTGGTGATTGCCTGGTTCAAAGAGTAAATCAAGGAAATTCCACCAGGATAACCATAAGCGATTCTGAATGCTAGCCTTTGGCTTCAAGTTATGTATGGATAGATCCACTGTAACGTCCTCCACCTGACTCGATTCATTGAGTCCAAATTTCGGGTATTACTTTATAGAAAACTTAACAAAATTTTCTACATAATTAACTAAACTCATTACTGAAACATTTCCCATTATTTTGATTCAAAACTCCATATTTAAAGAACAAAGAGAAGAATTTTCAAATAACATATTGTATCAGTCTTGCAAAAATTTTATTACAACTCATAATTTACAAAAGACAAACTCTAACAGTATAGTCCTCCGAAACATCAACCCTTCCTATACGCCCATTATATTCATAGTATCCCCACTTGCTACTACTCTGACATATTCCTGGCATCGCCTCCTCAAGTACTTAACTGACATGACAATACCTGAAACATAAATATAACACCAGTAAGTTCAGAGGAACTTAGTGAGTTATGAACACATCTTACATTTCTAACTCATCTTGATAAGTTCTTTATTTTGAATATTTGGACCTTCCACATCTGTCTTTAGCGAATACCTTCACAATGTCAGTTGTAAACTATCATACTTATACGCCACTTACAATTTGTACCATATTCTCATTTATTCTACTACTTTAGTGACTTTACGTCTTTACGGTTTGAACTACCTTCTCTTTCTCTTCAAATAACCTCTAACAATAAATCTCGAACATATAATCATATACACTATCCTTGGCGGATACCACTTACTATTCATGCCTTTGGCGTATACCCAAATTGATCTTACCAAATCAAATTATAATTTAGACCATACCGTAATTTAACTTAAGACATTCTTGTATTGTGAACAAAATAGAATAGATTAGATCTGAACAAGACATAATGCTATACTAACACAATAAGTATCAGATAACTCAGAATTCTACCTTATCAGCTCAATCACTTATCTATACTAATACAATAAGTATCAGATAACTCAGAATTCTACCTTATCAGCTCAATCACTTAAATTGAAAGACTCTTTTTATCAAATAGGCCCATATACACATCTACTAGGTAACCAAAATGGATACCCGATTCTAACATGCTGAATCATACTTCTTTCAAGAACTCTCTTTAAAACTTATTCAATTTTATCACAAAACCTTTCACAATAAAGCTTCAGGCAGGTCATATACTTAATGTAGGCTTACCATAGTATGCCATTAGGGCCTGTCTGTAACACCCCTAACTCGTATCTGTCACCGGAGAAGGGTTACGAGGCATTACGAATCATAGAACAAATTACACAGACATTCATTTCAATACTAATCATCTAATAAAATTTTAAACCAATCTAACATGCTTCGATTCTATAATTCATACAATTTCCAAATTCATATTCAATCATTATAACCAAGGAATCGTGGTAATCGAATGCTTAACTTATAACCAAGTATATTTCATATCATATACCAATCATATATTAAGACATCTACTCATATAAATATAATTCATTAGCTACCTTTCAAACACACTAATTATAAATATGCACTTCTTCACTATTTACTGAGTCAAGTCAAACCACATATATAAGGCATATTTTAAACACAAAAATTTAGCTTAACAACTTAACCTTTAATAATTCGAATCACGAAAAAAACATATCATGAGCATATAAAGGTATATTTTACCTATTGTTATCCAAATATACACACCCCTTTACCATTTCCAAAATACATATGCATAGCCAATATTTTAACTATATATTCGGTAAAAAAATTTAATCTTCGATAATTCAACAAATTACACAATTTAACTAAAAACTAATGGTACCATTTATAACCATAACTAAATGACCATCAAATAGATTACAAAACATATTCATACCTTAACATTTCAAACTGTACCTTAACAAACAATATGCAAGCTATTACATATACATAACTTACCTTATATGAGCATATGTATTTTATCAAAACACATCATTTACCATTTATCTCACTTAAGCCAAATTTTATAATCAACCACCACACAAAATATACCACAAATCATACTTCCAAAATAAGCTACTTTCATGGCCGATTATATTTCATCATTTACACATCTCATTTCCGAATCATATAACTAACATCACAAACATATTTACATGAGACATACCTCCAAATTAAGCTTATAATATGACCATATATATATACATGCCAACATTAGTATCATGATCAAGCCATTTTCGGATGTCTTATATATATACACATACCAAAATCAACATATCCAAATATAATTTAGCCTATACATGCCATAGGCTCGAAAATTCAGCTTCTACAGGTCGAAAAACAGTTGATAGTTTAATAAACTTCGCTGACGATCCTCGAGCTCGTAACTTGATTCAAAATCTATAAAGTAGGGGCAAACATACACACAGAGTAAGCTATCATAGCTTAGTAAGTCATAAGCAAATAAATAACTCAATAACATAATTAACTCAATTTAATCAAACCAATTTATAAGAACATAATCACATTTAATCTCAAGCTTAAAGTTTCATATACAACATATACTTTGATATATAAATTTTACATTCGCTGAATATACATCTATCTATTATCAAAGTATCATTCAATTTCAAAGTCATAATATCATTTTATAACCGAATGTCAACACACTTATATACGAATAATAATGAATACAACTTTAATATCACATACTTATTCATAACATGTGGTCGAATATAATTCACTAATACACATATATGTGCATTAGCATCATGTTTAATTTGCATCATATATCAAATAACCAACTTACCTTATTTTCAAATAGATAATCAAATATCACAGACCTTATCACTTTAGCTTTATTTACACATTCGATCACAACTTATCATTGCCCGTTGAACCATTCGGAATTGAATAGGATACTTGGATAATCACACATATCGTACAATGCCAACGTCCCAGACATGGTCTTACATTTTGGCACATATCGATGCCACTGTCCCAAATAGGGTCTTACACGAATCAAATACGATGCCAATGTCCCTGACATGGTCTTAAACATAATCACATATTAATGCCAAAGTCCCAGACGTGGTCTTACACAAGAACACATATCGGAAATCCTATGTCATGACATATGTATCCTAGCTATTACTAAGGTTTGTACGGGGATCTCGAACGTCGTAACTCAGTCGAATCAAACTCGTACACATACATTTCAAGCTTATACATATTCGGCTTCCACATATATATTATCACATTATTCATTTCAACATATATAGTTTGTATTTAATCAAATAAGTAAGATCTATTTGCTTATAAACATACCTTAAACAACGATAATCGAAACGGGACGACTAATCGACAACTTTGGTTTTCCCCGATCCAAATCTGATTTCTTTGGTTCTTGATCTAAACATATTCAAATTAAACTCATTCAAACATAATTTCATTCAATTTAGCCCAAAAACACATAAATGGGCAAATTACCATTTTACCCCTGACATTTAACATTTTTTACAATTTAGTCCAAATTGCACAAAACACAAAGCATGCAAAATTTTCACACACCATGCTTAGGTCGAATACTACCCATGTTCATACAAGTCCATACATTTCGTTTACTTCACATTTTAGTCCCCCAATTTTTTTTGTGATTTAGTCCTAGTTACTCAAAATCATCAAAAATTCCAATACAAAACATATTAATCCAAAACATATCTTTCATAATTCATCAACTAACATCACAAAGCTCAATTATTCATCAATGGCATAACTCAAAACATTCATCAAAATCATAAATTCAAGAATGGGCTTTGTATATTACACTGCAACGAAATTATAAAAATTATCAAAAACCGAGCTAGATACATACCTTAATCAAGCTCAACAATGGCTGAATACCCAAAGCTTTATTTTCTTTCTTTCATTCTCTCTTAAGTTTCAGATAAAACAAGATAATATGCATGGTTATTTTAATTTTATGTTTTATTATATACATATTTTACATATTTAACCTTTAAACTAAAATATAAAACCATTATAATATAAGGTCACAACCGTCCATCATATATAATTATGGTTTAATTGCAACTTAAATACCTCATGCAATAAAGACAACATCAGTTTGGTCCTTTTACAATTGACAATCAAATTTTCATTTTAGGCGATTAAGCCCTTTTTATTAAATCGACACTCAAACGGCAAAATTAAGACACAAAAATTTCACAGATATAAATTCACACATAATAAATACAAAAAATAATTTTAAAATATTTTTTGTCTCGGATTTGTGGTCCCAAAACCACCGTTCCGAATAGGGTCTAAATCTGGCTGTTACAACTCTCCCCCCTTAGGGATTTTCATCCACGAAAATCTTACCGGTGAATAGGTTCGGATAACGTTCTTTCATTGCATCTTCTGGCTCCCATGTTGCCTCTTCTACTCCGTGTTTATGCCACAGTACTTTCACTAACGAAATTTTGTTATTTCGCAATTCTTTAACTTCCCGAGCCAGAATACGAATCGGTTCTTCCTCATATGTCATATCAAACTTAATCTCAATCTCTGACGAATTAATCACATGTGAGAGATCAGATCGATATCTACAAAGCATTGAAACATGGAATACATTATGGATCTTTTCTAACTCAGGTGGCAACAACAATCTATAAGCAACCGGCCTGATACACTCTGTAATCTCATAAGGCCCAATAAATCTCGGACTCAATTTGCATTTACAACCGGATCTGAGTATTTTCTTCCATGTTGAGACATTCAAAAATACTTTGTCCCCAATATAAAACTCTATATCTTTTCGTTTCAATTAAGCATACGATTTCTGACGTTCTGACGCTGTTTTCAAACTTTCGTGGATCACTTTTACTCTTTGTTCAATCTCTCTGATCAAATCGACCCCGTGTATCTTGTTTTCACTGAGCTCAGTCCAATATAATGGTGTTTGACATTTATGACCATACAAAGCCTCGTAGGGTGCCATTTTGATAATCGATTGAAAGCTATTATTGTACGCAAACTCAATGAGAGGTAAGTATTGTTCCCATGTACCTTCAAACTCGAGAATGCAACATCTCAACATATCCTCAAGTATCTGAATGATTCATTTGGACTAACCATCTATTTGAATATGGAAAGCAGCGCTGAAATGTAATTTCGTACCTAGAGCATCTTGCAGTTTCTTCCAAAATCGCGATGTAAACCTCAAATCTCTATCCGAAATAATAGAAATAGATACTCCATGTAATCTTACAGTTTGAGAAACATACAATTCAGCCAGCTTATCAAGCGAGTAATCTGTGCAAACTGGAACAAAATGAGCCAATTTAGTCAATCTATCCACAATAACCTAGATTACATCTTTCTTGCTCGGTGTCAACAGCAAATCGGATAGGAAATCCATCGTGACTCTGTCCCATTTCCATTCAGGTATCATGATCGGCTGAAGCAATCCAGAAGGTACCTGATGCTCGACTTTTACTTGCTAACAGACTAAACATTTCGAAACAAAGTCAGAAATGTCTCGTTTCAACCATGCCACCAATAAAGCTGTTTCAGATCATTATACATTTCCGTACTACCTGAGTGAACAGTTAATCGACTATCATGAGCTTTATTCAAAATCATCTAAATCAATTTTGGATTTCTCAGAACACATATTTGGTTTCTAAACCTTAGACAACCTTCAGCATCAACTCAAAACTCCGAATCAACATTTGAATCACATTGACCCTGCTTTACTAACAAATCATTATCAACTTTATGAGCATCACAAATTTGTTGAATAAATAACAGTCTTGCTTTTAATTCAGCTATTACCGAACCATCATTAGACATAGCCATATGTGCATTCATTGTACATAAAGCAAATAGTGATTTTCGGCTTAAAGCATTAGCAACAACATTAGCCTTTCCCGGATGGTAGTCAATCACAAGCTCGTAGTCTTTTAATAGCTCTAACCATCAACGCTGTCTCAAATTTAGATCTTTCTGAGTCATCAAATATTTCAGGCTCTTGTGATCAGAATAAACATGAAATTTCTCACTGAACAGATAGTGACGCCATATCTTCAATGCAAAATTAATAGCTTCTATTTCTAGATCATGTGTCGGATAGTTCTTTTCATGCGACTTTAACTGTCTCGAGGCATAAGCTACAACTTTGCCTTCCTGCATCAAAACACAGTCCAAACCATTTAAAGATGCATCACTATAGATAATAAATTCTTTACCCGATTCTGGCTGAACTAGTACTGGAGCTTTGGTCAAGAGGGCTTTCAATTGATCAAAACTTCTCTGGCACTTTTTTGACCACTCGAAATTCACATCTTTCTGCAATAGTTTTGTCATTAGAGTTGCAATCATAGAGAAACCTTTCACGAATCGTCTATAGTAACCATCAAGTCCTAGAAAACTTCAGACTTCAAAAACATTTCTCGGAGGTTTCCAATCAAGTATAGCTGAAATTTTACTCGGATCAACCCGAATACCCGATGTTGATACAACATGTCCCAAAAAACTGACTTCATGTAACCAGAACTCACATTTACTAAACATTGCATACAATTGTTTATCTCACAAAGTCTGTAACACAAGCCTCAAATGTTCGGCATGCTCGGTTTCATCACGGGAATAGATCAAAATGTCATTTTTGAACACAACCACAAATCGACCCAGATACTGTCTAAAGATCTGGTTCATCAAAACCATAAAAAACAACAGGTGCATTAGTGAGTCTGAAAGGCATCACCAAAAACTCATAGTGTTTGTACCTTATTCGAAAAGCAGTCTTTGGCACATCAGTGTCTTTAACTTGCAACTAATAGTAGTCTGATCTCAAATCTATCTTTGAAAACACTGTAGCCCCTTTCAACTGATCGAATAGGTCATCAATCCATGGCAACGGATATTTATTCTTTATAGTCACCTTATTGAGCTGTCTATAGTCGATACGCATTCTCATAGTTTTTTCTTTCTTTTTCACAAATAAAACTGGTGCACCCTAGGGAGAGAAACTCAGTCGCGCGAAACCTCTATCTGCAACTCTTGCAACTGAGCTTTCAATTCTTTTAATTCAATAGGTGTCATTCTGTACGGAGCTATTAATATCGGAGTCGTCCCCGGCATTAAATCAATACCAAACTCTACTTCTCGGATAGGTGGCAAACCCAGTAATTCTTTAGGAAACACATTCGGATATTCGTACACAACTGGTACTAATTCAATCTTTCTTTCAGCCACTTTACTATCAAGCACATATGCAAACTAAGCTTCATAACCCTTCTCACATACTTCTGAGCTAACAACAAAGGTATTACTGCCGGTAAACTATTTAGATCATTAGATTCAATCTTAATAATCTCATCATTTTGGCACCGTAAATCAATAGTCTTTCTTTTGCAGTTTAGACAACATCATGGAAAGTCAACCAGTCCATACCCAGAATTATATCAAACTCGTCAAATGGCAACAACATCAAATCGGCCAAAAAACATGAATCTTAATTCTTCAAAGGACAATTCTTATACACTTTGTCAACTAGAACACATTGGCCCAAGGGGTTCGATACTCTAATCACAAACTCAGTAGACTCAACAGGCAAAGTCTTACTGAATACTAAAGTCTCACACACATAAGAATGAGTCAAACCAGGGCCAATCAATGCAATTACACTAGTATCATAGAGAGTATATGTACCAATAATAACATTTGCAGATGAAGCCTCCTCGCGTGCGCGTATAGCATAAGCTCTGGCAGGTGCACGAGCCTCAAGTCAAACTGCTGTGTCTTTAGTTCATCTTTGACTGCTACTCACATTACCCATATTTCTGGGTGGTCTACTTCGAGCTGACATATTACTCAGTCTCGCATTCTGTACTGTGTTTTGTTCAGGTAACTCAGGGCATTCACGAACGAAATGATCCATCGATCCATATTTAAAGCAGGCCCTATCATGCAATCTACAACTGTCAGGATGTCATTTACCATAATGTTTGCACTCAGATTGGTTCGGTCAGATGTTACCAACATAGCTATTGAGGTAGCTTTCGAGCGCACAGGTGGTCTATCCCAATCATGTCTAAAATAACCTACAGTAGCCTTTGAACGGCTAGAATCATCTCAAAATCTCTTTGATGCCGACTGAAATTACTTACTCGATGATCTCTTATATGAATATCTAGCTTCAAAATTTTCTTCGGTTGAAACACAGTCTCGGTCATATCGACTGAGTCTCAAAAATTTTCTTTCATATTCTGTCACAGGCATGCGACCCTGTTTCAATTCCAAAAATTCTTTGCGTTTCTGGCCAATAAATCTTTGGCTGATGTATTTCTTACGTAACGCAGTCTAAAATAACTCCCAAGTCACTCGTTCTTTCGGAACCACCAATACTAGTGTATTCCACTAGTGATGTGCGGTGTCTCGTAGCAATGATATGGCACATTTTTTACACTCATCAGGGGTACAAGATAGCTCATCAAACATGCGGATAGTATTGTCAAGCCAGAATTTAGCTCACTCAGAATCATCATCATTAGTGGCTCTAAATTCTTCAACCCCGTGTTTTCTGATTTTATCAACAAGAGGCTTATGTGATCTCAACGGATCAATCACTTGAGAAGTAATAGGTATCAGAGAAGGATTAGTCAGGGGTAAAGGTTGTTGTGCAGGCGAATTTGTTCGAATATACCGAGTAAACCAGTCATTCATCATTTGGTAAAAGACTTGTTTAGCCTCTCCCTTTTGGTTACTCGAAGTAGGTCGAGAATCAACTGGCGCTATCTCTTGCGCAGAAGCAGCCGCTATACTCTCGACATCATCAGCTATAGCTCGATCGAGATCTATTTACTATACGAAAACACATTTTAAAATGTCAAGAATCATCACATTATCACAGTATATAATATGGGCATGTATAGCTAGATTCACACACGCTCCGTTAGTCCTAGAATCGACTAAATCGTAGCTCTGATACCAATATAATGTAGCACCCCTAACCCGTATCCGTCGCCGAAGAAGGGTTACGAGGCATTACCTATCATAGAACAAAATAAACAGAAATTCATTTCAATACTAATAATCTAATAAAATTTTAAACCAATCTAACATGCTTCGATTCTATAATTCATACAATTTCCAAATTAATATTCAATCATTATAAGTAAGCAATCATGGTAATCGAATGCTTAACTTATAACCAAGTATATTTCATATCATATACCAATCATATATTAAGACATCCACTCATATAAATATAATTCATTAGCTACCTTTCAAAAACACTATTTATAAATATGCACTTTTGTACTATTTACTGAGTCAAGCCAAACCACATATATACGGCATATTTTAAACACAAACGTTTAGCTTAACAACTTAACCTTTAATAACCGAACCATGAACAAACATATCATAAGGATATAAAGGTATTTTGCCTATTGTTATCCAAATATACACACCCCTTTACCATTTCCAAAATACATATGCATAGCCAGTCTTTTAACTATATATTCGGTCATAAAATTTAATCTTCGAAAATTTAACCAATTACACAATTTAACTCAAAACCAATGGTACCATTTATAACCGTACCTAAATGACCATCAAATAAATTACAAAACATATTCATACTTTAACATTTCAAACCGTACAATAACAAACAATATAAACAATATGCAAGCTATGACATATACATAACCTAACTTATATAAGGATATGTATTATATCAAAACACATCATTTACCATTTATCTTACTTAATCTGAATTTTATAATCAATCACCACAAAAAATATACCACAAATCATACTTCCAAAATGAGCTACTTTCCTGGCCGATTATCTTTCATCATTTACACATCTCATTTCTGAATCATATAACCAACATCACAAACATATTTAACATGAAACATCCAAATTAAGCTCATAATATGACCGTATATATATACATACCAACATTGGTATCATGATCAAGCCATTTTCGGATGGCTTATATATATACACATACCAAAATCAACAAATCCAAATATAATCTAGCCTATACATGCCATAGGTTCAAAAATTAAGTTTATAAAGTATCAAAAACAGTCAATAGTGTAATAAACATCGCTGACGATCCCCAAGCTCGTAACTTGACTCCAAAATCTATAAAATAGAGGCAAACATACACACAAAGTAAGCTATCATAGCTTAGTAAGTCATAAGCAAATAAATAACTCAATGACATAATCAACTCAATTTAATCAAACCAATTTATAATAACATAATCACATTTAATCTCAAGCTTAATGTTTCATATACAACATATACTTTCATATATAAATTTTACCTTGGCCAAATATACATATATCTATTATCAAAGTATCATTCAATTTCAAAGCCAAAATATCATTTTATAACCGGATATCAACACATATGCAAAAACTAATGAATCCAACTTTAATATCACATACTTATTCATAACATGTGGCCGAATATAATTCACTAATACACATATATTTACATTAGCATCAAGTTTAATTTGCATCATATATCAAATAACCAACTTACCTTATTTTCAAATAGATAATCAAATATCACATACCTGATCACTTTAGCTCGATTTACACATTCGATCACAACTTATCATTGCCCGTTGAACCATTCGGAATTGAATAGGATACTCGGATAATCACACATATCGTACAATGCCAACGTCCCAGACGTGGCCTTACATGCCATCACATATTGATGCCACTATCCCAGATAGGGTCTTACACGAATCAAATACGATGCCAATGTCCCAGACATGGTTTTACACATAATCACATATCGATGCTAATGTCTCAGACGTGGTCTTACACAAGAACACATATCAAAAATCCTATGTCATGACATATGTATCCTAGTTATTTCTAAGGTTCGTACAGGGCTTTCGGATGTCGTAACTCGATTGAATCGAACCCTTTCACATAGATTTCAAGCTTATACATATTCGGCTTCCACATATATATTATCACATTATTCATTTCAGCATATATAGTTTGTATTTGATCAAATAAATAAGATCTATTTGCTTATGAACTTACCTCAGACAACGATAGTCGGAACGGGATGACTAATCGACAACTTTGGTTTTCCCCTGATCCAAATCTGATTTCTTTGGTTCTTGATCTAAAAATATTCAAATTAAACTCATTCAATTTAGTCCAAAAACACATAAATGGGAAAATTACCATTTTACCCCTAACATTTAACACTTTTTACAATTTAGTCCAAATTGCAAAAAACACAAAACATGCAAAATTTGCACACACCATGCTTTGGCTGAATGCATGTTCATACAAGTCCATACATTTCATTTATTTCACAAACTTAGTCCTTCAATTTATTATTTTTGCAATTTAGTCTTAGTTACTTAAAATCATTAAAAATTTCAATACAAAACATATTAATCCAAAACATATCTTTCATAATTCATCAACTAACATCACAGCTCAATTATTCATCAATGACATAACTCAAAATATTCATCAAAATTAGAAATTCGAGCATGGGCTTTGTACATTACACTACAACGATCTCAAAAACATAAAAATTATCAAAAACCCAGCTAGATACATACCTTAATCAAGATCAACAATGGCTGAATACCCTAAGCTTTATATTCTTTGTTTCTTTCTCAAGTTTCAGCAAAAACAAGATAATATGCATGGTTATTTTAATTTTATGTTTTATTATATACATATAATTACATATTTTACATATTTAACCTTTAAACTAAAATATAAAACCATTATAATATAAGGTCACAACCGTCCATCATATATAATTAAGGTTTAATTATAACTTAAATACCTCATGCAATGAAGACAACATCAATTCGGCCCTTTTACAATTGACCATCAAATTTTCATTTTATGCGATTAAGCCCTTTTTATTAATTCGACATTCAAACGGCAAAATTAAAACATGAAAATTTCACAGATATAAATTCACACATAATAAACACAGAAAATAATTTTAAAATATTTTTTTATCCCGAATTCGTGGTTCCAAAACCACCGTTCTGAATAGGGTCTAAATCAGGCTGTTACACAGACAAAGTATGCTACAAAGGCGACATACATATTACACCTCAAAATCTATATCCAAACGCCTCAAATGGACCAGAATGCCACTAAAGCCATATCAAAATGCCACAAAGGCTAACATAGTGCACCATAAAGGCTAGATTGGACTACGCCATAAGGGCTAGCAGAATGCCACCTAGGTATCCCATAACTATCATGTTTGCAATATGGATTTGCCTAAACTCACATCATGTGAAGTTTTCCCATCATTGCCCTAGGACACACAGAGAACCCCAGTTGATAAATCCGGCTTATTTGCCCTTTTCAGAATATGCCATGGCCATAGACTTTCTTTAGAATTTGCATATAAAAATTCGTGTTTGTTGTCCCTACGAACTTCATCATATACCAATGTGGTGACCAACTCACAACTCAACCTCACCAAACTCAAATTCACCCCCATTTCCCAAACAATTACCAATGATATATTACACATTCAACGTAATCACACATTCAAGTCGACTAACTCATCTTATTAATCGAAAACATACTTGATTACATGTTTCACACATATCAACACAGTCATATCTCATAGTTTACATTCCAAGCACATACACTTAGTTATTTATTAAAACCACATACACCTATACAAACAATCTGTTATATTCTGGCTCACAAATGCCTATTCCAAACATATATACCTATTTTCAACAATTACTCATGTACTAATTCACCGTTTCTAGAACAATTTTTATAAGAGATGTAACAACCTAATTTTGGGTCTAGTCAGAATAGTGGTTTTGGGACCACAAATTTGACATAAAAAATTTGATTTTATTATATTTTTATGGTCTAAATTTTTATGGAATTATTTTTTAAAAATTTCGTTCGAAAATTTTGACGTTTAGGCACTCAATTTAATCAAAAGGACTAAATTGTAAAAAGTGCAAAAGTTGAGCTCTACATGCTAGAGGTGTACAATTGTTATGAAATTTTAAATTGGAGGTCTTTATATGGTAATTAGACCATTGGTTAAGTTGGTGGACAAAAATGGACATCGTTAGGCATGTTTCCAAAGCTTTTCATTAAGGGCATTTTGGTCATTTAGTTACTAAAATGAATTAAAAACAAAATTAAAAGCCAATTTTTGTCCATCTTCAACCCCTTGGCTGAATTTCACATGAGGAAGACATAGATAGGGTTTTTCAAGCTTCCAAGCTCGATTGTAAGCCCGTTTTAGCCCTTTTTTAATGTTCTTTATATTTTTGAGATTCAAGTAGCTTGGTTTACATAGATAGGGTTTGTATTTAAAAATTTACCCATGGATGAAATGCATGTATTTTGATGTTTTATGGAAGAATGTGAATGTTTTGAGTGTGATAAACAACTTTTACTAAGTTATTTTTGATGAAATTTCATACAAGGACTAGTTTGTAAAAAGTTGTAAAATGTGTGTAAGTGTCTGATTTGGTGCAAATTATGGACTACTATAGTTATGAAAATGGTTTGGATAGGCCTAAAATGCAAGGAAATTGAATAAAAATTATTTTTCAAGCCTAGGGGCAAAATCATAATTTTGTGAAACTTTAGGGGCAAAATTATAAATTTTTCCATAGGATGTTTTTGGGCTTATTTGAATAATGTGAGCCATTAATAAGTCAAATGTGTTATTATAGATCAAGAAATATGTGGAATCGACCTTGATCGGAGAAAGGAAAAGATATTGGACTAAATTTTATATTTTGCACCGAGGTAAGTTTGTATGTAGATAATATATCAATTCTTTTATGTTATTATATTTCATTATTATATGAGATGTGGTTACCTATAGACTGATCATTTGATGTAAATTAAAAATCGAAATAGACTATGAATGAATGTGTTAAATGTTGAAAAGTGAGGAATTTCCTGGTTGAACCTTTGGAATAGAAATGATACGAATGATCCATTGTGAGAACACGTGTAGTACTAAGTGCAGGCTACTACGTGTATCAGATGGTTAGGTCACGTGTGTAGTACCAAGTGTAGGCTACTACGTGTACCAGATTGTTGGTCGCATGTGTACTACTAAGTGCAAGTTACTATGCGTACCAGATGCTTCAATTACAAGGGTGGTAATATGTGCAAGCACCCATGTATCTGTTATTATTTCGATGAGTTCAATGGGAAATCAACTAAGTGAAAATACATGTCAACATGACCATGTGATTAATAAGTTCAGGTATACGTTTGTGGAAATTTATGAGCAATGTGCTCAATAATTGAGCGAACTTTTGGTAAGATGGAATGGAGTAAGTGAAATTATGTAAGAGTGAAATTTGTAATAAAACAGTTTTGGACAGCAGCAGTTGTGTAAGTTTGAAAAATCACCAAAAATGGTGGAAATCAAATTAGAGGTTGAATAAGATATGAAATTAAATCTTATTGAGTCTATTTTCATATAAAGAAAACTGTGTAAGAAAACGAATTTGATATTATGAGATATTTGAATATTTGTGAGATAGGGTTAGAATGATTTTGAAATCCTCTGTTTTGACTTCAAAAAATAATTAAAAATTGTAAAAATGTAATTATGGGTTATAATTTATATGATTAAAATCCTTAATGAGTCTATTTTCGAAAGAAAGAAATAGGAACATTATCCAAACCTTGTAAGAAGAGATAATTAATTTTTAGTGCAGAGGGGTCAGAACTGTCAGACAACGAAATAGGGGTGATTTTAAAAAATAAAGTGTACTTATTGGCTAGACCAAAAATTCTGAACATGTTATGGTAATAATATATGTGAGTCTAGTTTCTGGAAAAATTGGAAGTTCTTAATTTGGAGTTTTGTAGCTCCTGATATAAATAATTTAGTGACTATGACCCAAGAAAACAGCATGACCTGAACATGTGTATATATACTATTATGATTGTTTTATCTTGAGAAATATGTTGATAAATCATTTATTATTTACGTACTTACTTACTAAGCTTTATACTTACTCTCTTTTCTTTCCTTTGTCTTATAGTATCACCAAGCCAGCTCAGGATTCGGAGATTGTCGGAGATCCATCCACACTATCAATACTTTTTGGTATTTTGAAAACAATATTTTGAATTATGGCATGTATAGAGGACTTTGTTATTTTCTTTTATGTCATAATTAAGTTGGCCTAAAATGTTGGCCTTCAATATTTGATAGCTCATTTTGTATATGACCACTGATATTAATTAGTATGGTTCAAGCTATAAGGTATGATGATGCATGATTAAGTATGAAAATTGAATTGTTTTAACTTGGATAAAAAAAATCGATGTCATGGTTTTGTATGATTGTGTAACACCCCTTACCCAAGACCGTTGCCGGAGTCGAGCACGAGGCGTTACCAGACTTATCTTACTTGTTCGGGGCATAAAAAAATTTAATTCACCCACATTCATCCAATAAATCCCTAAAAAGGGCCCTCAAGCCCTAAAATATGAAATTAGAACGGTTCGGGACCAAACCGGGAACATTAAAAGTTTTCGATTACTTACACAAATTAAAACAATTTATTTCACTAATCATAATAAAACTGTCCATCTGCATAACAGTCACTAAATTAATTATAACTTGAGTTACAAAACTCAAAATTTAAATCCATAAATTTTCCATAAAACTAGACTCATATATCTTCTTACTATAATTTTTCCAGAATTTTTGGTTTGGCCAATTAGTACATTTTATTCATTAAAAGTTCACCTATTTTGCAGTTCAGTGGACCTGACCTCTCTTCACTAAAATCACTAAAAATCAATTATCTCATTATACAGAAATCAGATAATGTTTTTGTTTGTTTCTAATAAAAATAGACTCACAAAATAATTTAAAATTATAAACTTTGACTTATAATTATTTTTTTACAATTTCTAGTGATTTTCCAAAGTTGGAACAGGGAATGACAAATTCACTCTGAACCAGTCTTACAGAAATTTAAATATCTCAGAATATAGACTTCCTTTACTTTCTCTATTTCTTTCCTATAAAAATAGACTCAATAATATTTAATTATATCTCATTCACCATTTAATTCCATTTCTACAATTTTTAGTGATTTTTCAGAGCCACATCACTGCTGTTGTTTCCTAACTATTCTATGGCCAACTCTTATTCTTTCATAGTTTCTTTGCAACAAACCTCATTTAGGCATACATAATACCAATTAGTACAGTTTATTCATTAAAAGTGCCCCTGTTTCACAGTTTAGTAGACCTGACCTCTCTTCACTAAAAATTGATTATCTCATCATACAGAAATCAGATAATGTTTCTATTTGTTTGCAATAAAAATAAACTCACCAAGGAATTTAAAAATATAAACTCTAACTTATAATTATTTTTGTACAATTTCTATTGATTTTCTAAAGTTGGAATAGGGGATCATGAAGTCACTATAAACAAGTCTTACAGAAATTTAAATATCTCAGAATATAGACTTCTTTTTCTTGCTCTGTTTCTTTCTTATAAAAATAGACTCAATAAGATTTAATTCTATAACTCTTTCACCATTTAGTTCAATTTCTACAATTTTTAGTGATTTTTCAAAATCACATCACTGTGCTATTTCCTAACTGTTCCATGGCCAACTCTTACTCATTCATAGTTTCTTTGCATCAAACCACATTTAGGAATACATAATACCAAAACATGTTCTTAATTAGCTATATCATAAGCTAATTGTTACCAAGTATTCACATGCCATTCTTTAATCATATCATAAGGACATACACACAAAATAGCCAAGTCCCTATACATGTCATAACTTAAAGTATTTCTAGTCACAAAATACCAAGATAACTCGTTGATAGTGTGAGGCGATCACCGACTTCCTTACGATTTTCCGAGTTGGCTTTGCGATACTATAGAAAAGAGAGAAAACAAACGGAGTAAGCATAAAGCTTAGTAAGTTTGCATGTAAATAAATAACATCATTCTAAATGAATTATCAAGATAACCTGAACCTTTCGAACATGGACTTATCTTACCTTCCCTTTGTTACACTCTTTGAATTTTCCGTTGAACCATTTGGAATAGTACGGATTCATGGGTACCTTTCCTTTTTAAACTTACCATTGCCATGTCTTGACATGGTCTTCCATGGTATCCTTGCCTTATGAACTCACCATTGCCATGCCTTGGCATGGTCTTCCATGGGATCTTTGCCTTATAGTAGTTTATCAATTCCATGTCTTGACATGGTCTTACATGATTTCCTTGCCTTGTAAAACTTACCAATGCCATGCCTTGGCATGGTCTTACTTAGTATCCTTAAACCCTAAACCCTAATGTCATGACATTTGTATCCTACACATTCCTAAGGTTCAACCGGAACTTTTAAGTATCATTTCTCCGTCAATTCTTACTTGAATCATCAAGGAATAAATTTAAAAAATTAATATATAGATGATAAAAAATAACATCATTAATTATAAATAATAAAACATTGCATTTATTTACCGCAAACTTACCTCGATACAAAATGCGATCAAATATTTTGATTTAGTCCTCAACCTTTTTCTTTCCTCAGTCTAACCCTGAATTGCGTTCTTCTTGATGTATAATAGCAAATTTAACTTATTTAATATTCACATTTATCAAAAAAGTCCTTAACTCTAACTTTGGCCAAATTACAATTTTGAGCCTAAACTTTTGCATATTTACACTTTTGCCCCAAGGCTCGGAAATGAAGCTTTATCCCTAATTCTTATGTTTTATGACATGCTGATCATTTATTTACCTACGGCAACATCAAATTCCCACTCTAACATGTATTTATGACCATTAGGTATTTTTACCGATTTGGTCATTTTACTCGTTTTCGCTTAAAATCGCTTAGCTCAAGTCATTCAACATAATTTCAAGCTTCATAGTCTGCCATAAAACATAAAAATAAACACATCTCACCTATCGGTATTTTTCCAAATATGAACCCTAGGTTAAATTATTACTAGAATAAGCCAAATCAAGTTACCGGGCTTCAAAAACGTAAAGAACATTAAAAACGGGGTTTGAAATCACTTATTATGAAGCTTGAAAGCTTGAAAAAACCCTAGCTATGAAGAACCCTTGAAATTTCAGCCTAATGAAGAAGATGGACACATTTTGCCATCTTTTTCCCTTTTTTAATCTTTTAATTACCAAATGACTAAAATACCCTTCATTAAAACCAGTTATTTTATCTATGTATGTCCATTTTTGTCCATGAAAACCTAATGGTCTAATTACCATTTAAGGACCTCTACTTCAATTATACTCTTCAATTTAATCCTTTAGCATCTAAAACTCATATTTATCAACTTTTGCAATTAAGCCCTAATAGGCAAATTAAGCTTGCTATCTATAAAAATTTCCATCGATACTCTAACACATGCATCTAATTACTCGGTAAATTATAAAAATTAATCGGAATAAACTTTTCTATCTCGGATTCACGGTTTCGTAACCATTGTTCCGTTTAGGCCCTATTTTGGGATGTTACATTTCTCCCCCCTTTAGGGATTTTCGTCCTCAAAAATCTTACCTGTGAAAATATTTGGATACTGTTTTTGTATAACCTCTTCAGGCTCCTAAGTAGCCTCGTCTACCCCATGCCTATTCCATAATACTTTCACAAGTGCAATACTTTTGTTCCTTAGTTTCTTGACCTCTCGAGCTAAAATCTTTACCGGTTCTTCACCATAAGTCATATCTTGTTGAATCTCAACCTCTGTCTGTGAAATCACATGTGAAGGATTAGAACGCTAACGAGGTAACATGGACACATGGAACACATCATGAATCTTCTCTAACTCTAGCGGCAAAGGTAACTGATATGCTAATGGTCTAACTCTTTCAGTCACCTCAAATAGTCCAATAAAACGTGGACTTAGTTTGCCTTTCTTGCCAAATCTAAAGACTTTCTTCCACGGAGAAACTTTCAAGAACACTTTGTCACCAACTTGATACTCAATCTCTTTTCTTTTCAAGTCCGCATAAGACTTCTATCTATATGAAGCTGCTTTCAAGCAATCTTTGATAACTTTCACTTTCTCTTCAGTTTCTTTAACTAAATCAACCCCGTAACTCTGATTTTCTTTAAGCTCTGTTCAATACAAAGGTGTGCGACATTTACATCCATACAAAGCTTCATAAGGTGTCATTTTCAAACTCAACTGGTAAATATTATTATAAGCAAAAACGGCAAATATTTCTCCCAACTACCTTGAAATTCTAAGACACAACATCTGAGCATATCCTCAAGTATCTGAATAACTCTCTCTGACTGACCATTGGTATAAGGATGGAAAGCTATACTAAAACTGAACTTTGTGCCTAAAGCTTCCTGTAAATTCTTCCAAAATCGCGAAGTGAATCTCAGGTCTCTATATGAAATAATCGATAACGGTACTCAATGTAGTCTGATTATCTCTGAAATATACAACTCGGCCAACTTGTCAAGTGAATAATCCATACTAACTGGAATAAAATGAGCCGACTTCGTTAGCTTATCAATCACAACCCATACTACATCTTTCTTTCTCGATGTCAACGGCATACCTGTCACAAAATCCATGGTAACTCGGTCCCATTTCCACTCAGGAACTAGCATAGGCTGCAATAAACCTGAAGGTACCTGATGTTCAGCTTTTACCTACTGACAGATCAAGGATCTAGAAAAAACTCTAAGATATCTCTCTAAATTACTACCCACCAATACATTTTCTTCAAATTATTATACATCTTTGTACTATCTGGATGAATAGACAAAGAACTGCTATGTGCTTCCTCTAAAATCTTTCAAATAAGCTCATCATTCTTTGGTAAACATATCCAATTTCTGAACATTAAACAACCGTCAAAACTGATCTAAAAATCTGACTCTATACCTGACTCACACTGAGCTCTTTGGGCTTGCAAGTCTCTGTCATCTTTCTGAACTTCATAAATTTCTATAAGAAACATTAGCTTAGCTCTTAATTCAGCTAAGATATAACCATCATCCGATAAGGTTAAACTAGTGTTCAAATTTCTTAATGCAAATAAAGATTTTCTACTCAAAGCTTCAGCAACTACGTTTGCCTTACCCGAGTGATAATCGATCACTAGTTTATAATCTTTAATCAACTCTAGCCATCTTCTTTGCCTCAACTTCAAATCGTTCTGAGTCATCAAGTATTTCAAACTTTTATGACCAGTAAATATTTGATACTTCTCACCATACAAGTGATGTCTCTAGATTTTCAACTCAAATACAATGGCAGCTAGTTCTAAATCATGTATCGAATAATTTTTCTCATGTGGCTTTAGCTGTCTAAAAGCATAAGCAATTACCTTTCCTTCCTACATAAGTACACAGCCTAGTCCATTCAAGGACGCATCACTGTAAATCACAAACTCTTTACCCGGTTTTGGTTGTATTAAGATAGGAGCTTCAGTCAACAATGCCTTTAACTTGTCAAAACTTTGCTGACACCTTTCAGTCCATTCAAACTTGACATCTTTCTGTAGCAATCTTGTCAATAGAGTAGCTATTATGGAAAAATCTCTCTACAAATTGTCTATAATAACCAACGAGACCAAGAAAACTTCTGACCTCTGATACATTCCTGGAAGGCTTCCAATAAAAAATGGCTGAAATCTTCCTCGGATCAACTCTAATACTTTCACCTGAGACTATATGTCCAAGAAAACCAACTTCCCATAACCAGAACTCACTTTTGCTAAACTTGGCATAAAGCTGATTATCTCTCAAAGTCTGTAAAATTGTTCTCAATTGCTCTGAATGCTCAGTCTTATCATGAGAATAAATCAAGATATCATCAATGAATACAACTACAAATTTATCCAATTAAGGTCTAAAAATTCAATTCATTAAGTCCATGAAAATGGCAGGAGCATTAGTCAAGCCGAATGGCATCACAAGGAACTCATAATGGCCATACCTAGTCCGAAAATCAGTTTTCGAAACATCTGACTCTTTAACTCGCAACTGATAATATTTGAATCTGAAATCTATCTTGGAGAACACAGTAGCTCCCTTCAATTGATCAAACAAATCATCAATTCTTGGTAGTTGATACTTTTTCTTAATAGTCACCTTGTTAATCTGTTGATAATCTATGCACAATCTCATCGAACCATCTTTCTTTTTCATAAAGAGCACTGGTGCACCCCATGGTGAACAACTAGGTCTTACAAAGCCTTTCTCTGTTAGTTCCTGCAACTGAACTTTCAATTCTCTCAATTCCATTGGAGCCATTCTATAAGGAGCAATAGAAATGGGTGTTGTACCCAGAACCAATTCAATACCAAACTCAACTTCTCTGATAGGAGGCAAACCTAGTAGTTCTTCCGGAAACACATCAGGAAACTCACATACCGCAAGCACTGATTCAATTTTCAACTCTAGATCTTTAATATTCAACACAAAAGCAAGATAAGCTTCATATCCTTTTCTCAAGCATTTCTGAGCAGACATAACAGAAATCATGGCAATTGAACTATCTGACTCATCTGAATTAACCCGAAGAATTTCACCATTTTCGTATTTCAACTCAATGAATTTCTTTCCACAATTCACTATCACGTCATGCCCAGTCAACGAATCCATACCAAGAATCACGTCAAACTCATCAAATGGCAATAGCAAGAGATCAGCTGAAAAATAGTAACCTTTAATCATCAAAGGGAAATTTTTACATACTTTGTCTACTAATACATACTGACCCAATGGATTCGATAGTTTAATCACAAATCCCGTAGACTCTATGGACATGTTCATACTAGGCATCAATTTCATGCAAACATAGGAATGGGTTGAACCCGGATCAATCAAAGCAATAATATTAACATCATGAAGAGAAACTGTACCCGTAATTACATCGGGAGAGGATGCCTCTTTACGAGCACGGATAGCATAGGTCCTTGCAGGTGCTCTAACATCTGGTCTCGCTGCTGAATCTCTAGATGCACCTCTACCTGCCCCTATTGTCGAACTTCTCTAAGGTCTACCTCTAACGGGGGCATTGCCTGATCTTACACTCGGTATTACTTCTCTTTTAACCATCTCAGGACACTCCCGAATGAAATGATTCGATGCACCACATCGAAAACAACCAGTCTCAGTTGCTCAACATTGACCTAGATGACGTTGACCACATTAAGGACACTCAGGTCTATCAAGCTGAATACTACCAACACTCGCAATTGAAGTGGTCTGAGCTTTCTGACCCATAAATCTTTTACCTCTGTTTCGGCTAGAATACCCTGCTAAAAAATTAGATCTCGTAGAGAGCTCTCTAGACCTCTTGGATGTAGACTAAAATGACTTGCTCATCTGTCTTTTTTTCGTGTCTTGCATCTCAATTTCAACTTTACCTTCAGCAACTCCTCTGCCTTACAAGTTCTTTCAACTAAAATGACGAACTCTTTTATTTCTAAGACACCGACTGACAGTCGAATATCATCATTGAGCCCATGTTCATATCTCTTGGACATAATAGCTTCAGTAGACTCACACTCTCGAGCATAATTACTGAGTCTGACAAATTCACGTTCATATTTAGTCACTGTCATCTTACCCTGCTTTAGTTTAAGGAATTCTTTTCTTTTCTGATCGATAAACCTCTGAGTAATGTATTTCTTACGGAACTCCTCCTGAAAGAAATCCCAAGTAACCCTGTCTTTCAGTACTACTGACACAAATGACTTCCACGAATGGTAGGCTGAGTCTCTTAAAAGTGATACAACACACTTCATGCACTCTTCAGGTGTGCAGGATAACTCATCAAAGACCCTGATAGTATTCTCGAGCCAAAACTCAGTTTTCTATGCATCGTCATCTTTAGTAGCCGAAACTCTTCGGCCTTTTGTTTTCTAATTTTATCAACTGGTGGCTTCTCTCTTTTGACTATATCTGTAACTAGGGAAGCTACATGGGTAGTCTGAAGATCATCAAGGGGTGGAGGTCTACGGCTGAATTCGTACAAACGAACTTGGCAAACCATTCATCCATAGCTTGGAAGAAGGCTTCTCGAGCCCCTCCTCCTTGACTAACTGTAACAGGCCTTTCACTACTATTTGGTGGCACTGTTCCTTCCATGGGAGCGGGCGCGTTACTGTCTACATCATCTACACCAACTCGTTCAGAATCCATAACTATAAAAGAAAAACATTTTAAAATGGTCAGGAGTCGTCACACTATGAAAATATAAGTATGGCATGTATAGCTAGACTCTTACTCATATTGAATATTCTGAGAACTAACTAAACTCTTTCTCTGATACCAATAAATCTAACAACCCTTACCCGAGACCGTCACCAGAGTCGACCACGAGGCGTTACCACACTTATCTTACTTGTTCGGGGCATAAAAAATTATTTTAAAAAAATTAATTCACCAACATTCATCCAATAAATCCCTAAAAATGGCTCTTGAGGCCCTAAAACATGCAATTGGAACGGTTTGGGACCAAATCGGGAACATTAAAAATTTTCCGATTACTTACACAAATCAAAACAATTTATTTCACTATTCATAATAAAATTGTCCATCTGCGTAATAGTCACTAAATTAATTATAACTCGAGTTAAGAAACTCAAATTTTAAATCCATAAATTTTCTCTGAAACTAGACTCATATATCTTCTTACTATAATTTTTTCCAGAATTTTTGGTTTGGCCAATTAGTACATTTTATTCATTAAAAGTTCTCTATTTTGTAGTTCAGTGGACCTGACCTCTCTTCACTAAAAATCAATTATCTCATTATACAGAAATCAGATAATGTTTTTGTTTATTTCTAATAAAAATAGACTCACAAAATAATTTAAAAATATAAACTTTGACTGATAATTATTTTTTTACAATTTCTAGTGATTTTCCAAAGTTGGAACAGGGAATGACAAATTCACTCTGAACCAGTCTTACAGAAATTTAAATATCTCAGAATATAGACTTCCTTTACTTTCTCTATTTCTTTCCTATAAAAATATACTCAATAATATTTAATTATATATCTCATTCCCTATTTAATTCCATTTCTACAATTTTTAGTGATTTTTCAAAGCCACATCACTGCTACTGTTTCCTAACTGTTCTATGGCCAACTATTATTCTTTCATAGTTTCTTTGTATCAAACCTCATTTAGGCATACATAATACCAAAATATGTTCTTAATTAGCTATATCATAAGATAATCATTACCAAGTATTCACATGCCATTATTTAATCATATCATAAGGACATACATACAAAATAGCCAAGTCCCTATACATGCCATAACTTAAAGTATTTCTAGTCACAAAATACCGAGATAACTCATTGATAGTGGGAGGCGATCTCCGACGTCCTTACAATTTTTTGAGTTGGCTTTGTGATACTATAAAAAAGAGAGAAAACAAAGGGAGTAAGCATAAAACTTAGTAAGTTTGCATGTAAATAAATAACAACATTCTAAATGAATTATCAAGATAACCTGAACCTTTCGAACATGGACTTATCTTACCTTCCCTTTGGTACACTCTTTGAATTTTTCGTTGAACCATTTGGAATACTAAGGATTCAGGGGTACCTTTCCTTTTTAAACTTGCCATTGTCATGTCTTGACATGGTCTTATGTGGTATCCTTGCCTTATGAACTCGCCATTGCCATGCCTTGGCATGGTCTTACATGGGATATTTGCCTTATAGTAGTTTTTCAATGCCATGTCTTGACATGGTCTTACATGATTTCATTGCCTTGTAAAACTTACCAATACCATGCCTTGGCATGGTCTTACTTAGTATCCTTAAACCCTAATGTCATGACATTTGTATCCTACACATTCTTAAGGTTCAACCGGAACTTTTAAGTATCATTTCTCCATCAATTCTTACTTGAATCATCAAGGAATAAATTTAAAAAATTAATATATAGATGCTGAAAAATAACATTGTTAATTATAAATAATAAAACATTGCATTTATTTACCGCAAACTTACCTCGATACAAAATAGGATGAAATATTTTGATTTAGTCCTCAACCTTTCTCTTTCCTCAATCTAACCCCAAATTTCATTCTTCTTGATCTATAATAGAAAATTTAACTTATTTAGTATTCACATTTATGAAAACAATCCTTAACTCTAACTTTGGCCAAATTACGATTTTGCCCCTAAACTTTTGCATATGTACACTTTTGCCCCAAGGCTCAGAAATGAAACTTTATCCCTAATTCTTATGTTTTATGACATGCTGGTCATTTATTTACCTATGGAAACATCAAATTCCCACTCTAACATGTACTTATTACCATTAGGTATTTTTACCGATTATCATCGTTTTCGCTTAAAATCACTTAGCTCAAGTCGTTTAACATAATTTCAAGCTTCATATTCTACCATAAAACATCAACATAAACATATTTTACCTATGGGTACTTTTCCAAATATGAACCCTAGGTTAAATTATTGCTAGAATAAGCTAAATCAAGTTATCGGGACTTCAAAAACATAAAAAAAACATTAAAAACGGGGCTTGGAATCACTTACTATGAAGCTTGAAAGCTTGAAAAAATTGTAGCTATGAAGAACCCTTGAAATTTCGGCCTAATGAAGAAGATGGGCACATTTTGCCATCTTTTTCCCTTTTTTAATCTTTTAATTACCAAATGACTAAAATACCCTTCATTAAAACTTTAGTTATTTTTATCTATGTATGTCCATTTTTTTCCATGAAAGCCTAATGGTCTAATTAACATTCAAGGAACTCTACTTAATTATACTCTTCAATTTAATCCTTTAACATCTAAAACTCATATTTATCAACTTTTGCAATTAAGCCCTAGTAGGCAAATTAAGCATGCTATCTATAAAATTTTCCATCGATACTTTAATACATGCATCTAATCACTCAATAAGTTATAAAAATTATTTGGAATAAACTTTTCTATCTCGAATTCGTGGTTTCACAACCACTGTTCTGTTTAGGCCCTATTTTTGGATGTTACAGATTGCATGTGTTTGTTCCAGCAATGTCACGTACCTTGTTCCGGTGTAGAACATGGGTAAGGGATGTTACATTTTAGTGGTATCAGAGCTATGGTATAGACGATTCTCAGATTTATGTACCGTGTATGGAAGTCTATCTATACATGCCATAAATATACTGTGATAGTGTGATGACTCCTGACAATTTAAATTGTGTTTTCATATAGTAAATGGATCCAGCCGAGCTGTAGCTGATGATGTAGAAAGTAATACACTAGCTCCCGTGCAAGGGACTACGCCAGCTGAGAGTAGACCCGAGACACTTGATCAGAGAGATGGGGCTTGGAAAGCCTTTCTGCTTATGATGAATAATTGGTATACAAAAAATGTTCGAGCAAATCTGCATGCTCAACCTCCTCCACCCCCTCCTATTCCCCAACTAGTTCTCGTAGTTCCTCAAGGTGTCGAAATGGTAAGATTGAGCAAGCCTTCAGTTGATAAAATTAGAAAACAATGGGCTGAAGACTTCAAGGCTAATATAGATGATGATCCCGAAAAAGTAGAGTTTTGGCTTGAGAATTCTATCAGGGTATTTGATGAGCTCTCTTGCACTCCCGAAGAATGTTTAAAATGTGCTATATATTTACTGAGGGATTCAGCATATCATTGGTGGAAGACATTTCTATCCATGGTCTCGAAAGAAAGGGTTACATGGGATTTCTTCCAAGAGGAGCTTAGAAAGAAGTATATAAGCCAGTAGTTCATTGATCAAAAACAGAAAGAGTTTCTTGAGCTAAAACAAGGTAAAATATCTGTGGCAGAATATGAACGTGAATTTGTTAGACTCAGTAAGTATGCCCATGAATGTGTGTCTACCGAAGCTATTATGTGCAAGAAGTTCGAAGATGGGTTAAATGAAGACATTAGATGGGATCTTAGAGTTGAAAGAGTTTGTAGTATTGGTCGATCAAGCTTGTAAAGCCGAAGAGCTGAACAAAGAAAAGAGAAAAGTTGTGAGTGAAGCCAGAGATGCAAGAAAGAGGCCAATAAGTACGTCGTTCTAATCCCAGTCAAAGAAGTCCAAAGAGATGAATCCTCGATTGACTATTTTAGCTGGATATTTGTACCGAGACTGTGGGAGATCATATTCGGGTTCTAAAGCTAAAGCTACTTCAATGGCAAGTGTGGGTAATGTGAAGTCTAATAGACCCGAGTGTCAATATTGTGGTAAGCAACATTATGGTGAGTGTTGGGCGATTAGCCGAGCTTGTTTTAGGTGTGGTTCTCGAGAACATTATATTAAGGGCTGTCCAAAAAGGGTTAAAGAAGAAAAATTTTAGAGTGTCAGACAGGCTAGCACTGTTAATGTGACAGCCCTAAATTGACCCTAGTCGGAAAGTGGTTTTGGGACCACGAAATTGAGTCTTATAAATAATTAAAGGTTATATTCTGTGTTTATGATGTGCGTAAATGCTTGTGTGATAGTTCCATACTTTAAATTGGTCAGTGTATGTGAAATTTATTAGTAGGGACTTATGTGAGACAATTTAGAAATATGCTAGGCAAGTGTTAAAGTGGCCTATTAATATATGTGGGAAAGTGCTTGTCCTTGCATGTCAAATTAGCCAAATTAAAGCATAGTGGCCGGCCATGCTATGGGTGGAAACATGTCACAAACATGTTATGTTAGTGATGTATGTTAGGAAAAATAAAATAAGGAGCATGGTAATAAAATAATGAAAGGGAATATGATGAAAACAAAGAAAAAAAAAGTGTCCATCCTTTTTCATTTCTTCTGGCCGAAAGTTCTAAGGAAAAAGGAAGGAGCTCTTGCTTCATGTTCGGCTTGGAAGAGGATTAGGAAGAGGTTCGGCCATACTTGTATCCAGGTTAAGGTAAGTTTGATGTTGTGCCATGAGATTCATGCATGTTTTTAGTTGTTAGCTTGAGTTCTAACTAGCCCATGGTTTAAATCTTTGCTATGTGAGGGAGATGATACTCGGCCATGGGTGTTGTCTTCTTGGTGGATGTTTGATGTTGTGTTGGTGAGGTATGAAGATGATAGAGTGTGTGTGAGAATTTGAAAAAGGTAGGTCTTAGCAACTTCATGAAGCAATCGGCCATGGTATATCCATAAGTATGATTTATGCTTGTTATGTTACTCATGGTTAAAATGATTCGGCTCTGCTTCATGTAAAAATAAAATATACATGTGAATTCGGATATATGTTTATATTTGGTTAATGATTTATCCTTGTGAAGTATAAATTTGTAACATGATTTGAGTTGGAAGTTATTATAATGTATTTGTACATTCGGGTATATGATGAAAATATATGAAATGGTTATAATCGACCTTATGATTCGGCTCTTGCACATATATATATATGTTTGGACATGATGTATTGGTATGCCATTTATGGGTGGTATTAAGTATATAATTGGCCTCAACATATACATGCATACTCGGCCACATGAGAAGATTAGTGTTGCATGTATTCGGTTAGAGGCAAGCATATTGATGCCTTTATCTTGGCTTAGACAATCGGCTAAAAGGGAGTGTGGGTTAATATGTTGAGTTGATGCATGATTTCACATGTATGCGACTTTAATGTCTAATGTATATATATGGGCTAAGTACCTTGAGTTCCTCTTTTCGATGCTCAAATGATTAAATCAATTTATTTGTTAAATTAAGCTCAAGAGCAAAGGGGAACTAAATCCGATAAAGGGAAGGAAAAAGTGGTCGAATAGCCATCAAAATCGTTCGACAACATCCGAGGTAAGTTTTCAAGTAACGAGACTTAGTTACCGATTTAATTAAGTCATGATGTATGAGCATAACAAATATGCGGTGATATGATGATTCTACTTGAATCATATGTTGAGTTAATTAGTCTATATGTATGACGGGTAGCCGTATGTGCATAGAGATAGTGTCATAAAGCAAATTAAACCATGCTATTTGTATGTGGCTAGTGAGCCGAAAATGGGATTGCTTAATACGTGACATGTGTTTGAACTCCAATTACGAAAATGAAATATAGATGTGTCATGATTTATTGATATGTGTATGAATATTTGGATGATAACCGGGCTAAGTCCCAAAGGCATCTGCGCTAGTGACTAGTTCCGGGCAAGTCCCGAAGGCATTTGTGCGAGTTACTAAATCCGGGCTAAGTCCCGAAGGCATTTGTGCGAGTTACTAAATTCGGGCTAAGTCCCGAAGGCAATTGTGCGAGTTACTCTAACCGAGCTATGTCCCGAAGGCATTTGAGCGAGTAGCTATATCCGGTTAAATTCCGAAGGTAAGTGATTTGGGAATGAGCGATCTGCTGTAATAATTTCAATTAATACGCTCGTAAAAACTCAACAACGAGGTATGTGTTGTACATGCATTGGAATAATTGATTCCTCTTAAATAGTATTCGCTCAGTCGATTAAGGAGCTTCCGGTTTTGGTTAAGTTGATCCCTTATGTATGAATATAAGGGTTGGAAATGTGAAGTAGGACTGATTTTTGAGAATATATGTGTATATGAAATTATCCGTTTAGTTATATGAATGCTATACTTCAGTTGAGCCTAATTCCATTGCTCAAAACTTACTAAGCATTAAATGCTTACTCCGTTCTTTGAATCTCTGTTTTATAGATTTTGGTTCGTCAGCTATCGGACTCGGGATTATTGAAGTCGAAGTCTCCCACACTATCAAAGCCCCTTTTGGTACACTTTTGGTTGAACTTTGAAATGGCATGTATAGGACTACCCTTTTTTGTTGTGGGTCATGTACCCTTCGGTTTTGTATAAATTTGGATAGCCATGCGAAAATGGCTTATATATATTTCTGAGCATAATGTTATAATCATTTTGTATGTATATGGTTATTGAGAGGTGTGGATATGCTTGGCAATGATTGGCCATTGGAATGGTTAATCACGATCATACTTTGTGCTATATATGCAAAAGGGTTAGTTGAATCATGGAAACTGTGTAATAGGTAAAGTCTACCTTAAAGGCAGATGCTGATAGCAGCAGTGGTATGAATTTGAAAAATCACTAAAAATAGTAGGAATGGAATTAAATAGTGAATAAATTATGTAATCGAACCTTGATGAATCTACTTCCATATGGAAGAAACGAAACGGTCATATGAGTCGTATTTTAAGAGATATTCAAGTTTTCGTAGAACAGGGCCAGAGAGATTTCTGGATCCGTTGATCTGACTTTGGAAATTCATTATAAACTGACCAGAGATAATTAGAAGTCATGCCATATATGTATAGATTCCATTTTGAGTCTAGTTTCATAGAAACAAATGGAATAAGTATTGAAGCCCTGTATAAGGAGTTATCTAAGTCGCAATACAGGAAGGTCAGGGTAGTCGAACCCTGTAATAGAGGAGACTTTAACTAATAAACTGTACTAATTGGCTAGACCAAAAATTCTAGAAAAAATTTGTGAATGGATATATGAGTCTAGTTTCAGGGAAAAATTACGAAACTGATTTTCGAGTTTTGGAACTCAAGATATGAATTTTAAGGTGACAGTGACGCAGTTAGTCAACTGTCTGGAAATTTTTAAAATGGACTGTGAAAATAAGTGAATTTTGTCTGTGAACCCCTCGTGTCCGACTCCGGTAACGGTCTCGGGTATGGGGTGTTACAATTAAATTGGTATCAGAGCTACGGTTTAGTCGATTCTAGGACTACCGTAATACGTTTGGGTCTAGCTATACATGCCATTATGTGATTATTTGATAGTGTGGTGATTTCTGACAATTGAAAATGTGTTTATTTATAGTAATGGATCCCGATCCCGACCGAGCGGTAGCTGATGATCTTGAGAGTGTAGCGCCTGCTCCCACACAAGGGACAGCTCCGGTGGACTCTCAACCTAATGCTAGTAATCCGAATGATGAAGCTAGACAAGCTTTTTATAGCGTGATTAATGATTGGTTCAACCAATACATTCGAACTAATACGGCTGTTCCACAACCTCCATTCCCGACAAATACCACCCCCGCACCTACAATACCTCCGGCAATTGACCAAATAAGGTCAAGTAAACCCCCAATTGATAGAATCCGAAAACACGGGGCTACTGAATTTAAAGCTACAGACAGCGATGATGCCGAGCAAGCTGAATTTTGGTTGGACAACACTATCCGGGTACTTGATGAGCTATCTTGCACACCCAATGAGTGCCTAAAGTGTACTATCTCCTTGCTACGTGATTCTGCCTACTATTGGTGGAATACGTTGACTTCTGTTGTGCCCAGAGAGCAAGTAACTTGGGAGTTTTTCCAAACCGAGTTTCGGAAAAAGTATATCAGTCAGAGATTCATGGATCAAAAACAGAAGGAATTTCTTGAACTTAAACAAGGTTCCATGTCGGTTACCGACTATGAACGAAAATTTGTGAGGCTTAGCCAGTACGCACAAGAATGCATTTCTTCAGAAGCTGTGATGTGTAAACGTTTCGAAGATGGACTGAATGATGATATAAAGTTGTATGTTGGCATTTTAGACATCCGAGAATTTGTGGTACTTGTCGAGCGAGCTTGCAAAGCCGAGGAGCTCAGTAAGGAGAAAAGGAAAGTCGATGTGGGAGCAAAGGAGTTTCGTAAAAGATCTTCAGGAAAGCCCTTTCAACAGTCATCGAAGAAATTTAGAGATGACTTAGGCCGGTCTAGGGACACTTCGGGTTTTTCTAGACGAGATCGCGATCGACCCTCTGTGAGCACACGCGTCACTTCGATCGCCAGTGTTGGAAATGATCGTCGAGATAGAACGGAGTGTCAGTATTGTGGTAAATGGCACTTGGGGAGTTGTAGATTCCATGACCGCTCCTGTTACAAGTGCAGGTCAGCTGACCACTTTATTAAAGATTGCCCGAGATTGTCTGAACAAAACGTAAATCAGAGTGGGAAACCTGGCGCTACTACTACTCGGGGTAGGCCATCTAGGAATACGGGCAATGTTAGTGGCGGTCAGAGAGGATCTAGAGATGCTACAACCAGATCTGAGGCTCGTGCTCCTGCTAGAGCTTACGCTATACGCGTACGCGAGGATGTTTCCTCGCCAGATGTTATTACCGGTACTTTTACTCTCTTTGATACTAATGTGATTGTTTTGATTGACCCTGGTTCTACTCATTCTTATATATGTGAAACCTTAGCATCCAGTAAGACTTTACCTATTGAGTCTACTGAGTTCGTAATTCGGGTGTCAAATCCCTTGGGTCGTTACGTGCTTGCCGACAAAGTGTGTAAGAAATGTCCCCTAGTAATTCGAGGTTCCTGTTTTCCGGCGGACTTGATGTTTTTGCCGTTTGATGAATTTGATGTTATCCTTGGTTTAGATTGGTTGACCGTGCATGATGCGGTTGTGAATTGCAAAAGCAAGACTATTGATTTGAGGTGCGCAAATAACGAGATAATCCGAGTTGAGTCTACGGACTTAAAGGGGTTGCCAGCTGTAATATCATCAATGTTGGCCCAGAAATATGTAAGAAAGGGGTGCGAAGCATACCTTCCGTATGTACTTGATGACAAAGGGTTAGAAAAGAAACCCGAATCTGTGCCGTTGGTTTGTGAATACCCGGATGTTTTTCCCGAGGAATTACCGGGTTTACCACCTGTTTGGGCGGTAGAGTTTGGTATTGAGCTTGTACCTGGGACTACGCTGATTTTGATAGCTCCGTATCGTATGGCACCAACCGAGTTAAAAGAGTTGAAAGCTCAGTTGCAAGAATTGACGGATAGAGGTTTCGCTCGACCAAGTGTCTCACCTTGGGGTGCACCAGTATTGTTTGTGAAAAAGAAGGACGAAACCATGAGGTTGTGCATCGACTATCATCAGCTGAATAAGGTGACAATAAAGAATAAATATCCGATGCCACGTATTGACGATTTGTTTGATCAACTAAAGGGAGCCTCAGTGTTTTCAAAGATATATTTGAGATCGGGTTATTATCAGTTGCGAATTCGAGATTCGGATATACCCAAGACTGCTTTCAGAACGAGATACGGTCACTATGAGTTCTTAATGATGCCGTTTGGGCTCACTAATGCCCCTGCGGTATTTATGGATTTGATGAATCGGATCTTTAGACCGTATTTGGATCGGTTTGTAGTTGTGTTTATTGATGACATCTTGGTTTACTCAAGAGATGAAACCGAGCATGCTGAGCACCTGAGATTAGTGTTGCAGATTTTACGAGATAAGCAATTATATGCTAAGTTCAGTAAGTGTGAGTTCTGGTTAAGAGAGGTTAGCTTCTTGGGTCATGTGGTATCTGCAACGGGTATTCGAGTTGACCCGAGCAAAATTTCAGCCATACTCAACTGGAAGCCTCCGAGAAATATTACTGAGGTTCGGAGCTTTTTGGGACTTGCCGGTTACTACCGACGGTTTGTAAAAGGTTTCTCGATGATAGCCACACCAATGACGAAGCTACTTCAAAAAGATGTTAAGTTCGAATGGACGGAAAAATGTTAGAAAATTTTTGACCAACTGAAAACTTATCTGACTGAAGCTCTAATTCTAGTGCAGCCCGAATTAGGCAAAAAGTTTGCCATTTATAGTGATGCCTCCCTACTTGGGTTGGGTTGCGTATTGATGCAAGAGGGTCGAGTTGTGGCCTATGCGTCGAGACAATTAAAGCCACATGAGAAAAATTATCTGACCCATGATCTCGAATTAGCTGCCATCGTATTCGCTTTGAAAATATGGCGACATTACTTATTGGGTGAGAAGTGCCATGTATTTTCGGATCACAAAAGTCTCAAATATTTGATGACTCAAAGAGACTTGAATCTGCTACAAAGGCGTTGGCTTGAGTTGTTGAAAGATTATGAACTTGTCATTGACTATCACCCGGGAAAGGCTAATGTGATTGCGGATGCCTTAAGTCGTAAATCACTGTTTGCTTTACGAGCGATAAATGTACACTTGTCTGTTCTATCCGACAATGTGTTAGTGGCGGAATTAAAGGCCAAAACATTGTTGATTCATCAAATTCGTGAAGCTCAGAAAGTCGATGATGAACTGGTTGCAAAATGGGCTGAATGTGTTTCGAATATGGAATCAGAGTTTCAAATTGATGATGACGACTGTTTGAGGTTCAGAAGTCGGTTGTGTGTTCCAAGAAATTCAGAACTCATTTCGGTGATTCTGAACGAAGCTCATTGTAGCCGAATGTCAATTCACCCGGGGAGTACGAAAATGTACAACGATCTGAGACGTCAGTTTTGGTGGCATGGTATGAAACGAGACATTTCCGATTTTGTTTCGAAGTGTTTAATATGTCAGCAAGTGAAGGCGGAACATCAAGTGCCTACGGGTTTACTCCAGCCGATCATGGTACCTGAATGGAAATGGGATCGAGTCACGATGGATTTTGTGCCTGGGTTGCCATTGTCAACAAGTAAGAAAGATGCGATTTGGGTTGTTGTTGATAGACTGACTAAGTCGGCTCATTTTATCCCCGTACGTACGGATTTTTCATTGGATAAACTAGCTGAATTGTATGTTTCTCAGATTGTGAGATTACACGGGGTACCGATTTCTATTGTGTCGGATAGAGATCCGAGATTCACCTCGCGATTTTGGAAGAAATTGCAAGAAGCTTTGGGTACCAAGCTACATTTTAGCACCGCTTTTCATCCACAAACCGATGGTCAATCCGAGCAGATAATTCAGATACTTGAGGATATGTTGAGATGTTGCATCCTCGAGTTTAGTGGTTCATGGGAGCGGTATTTACCTTTGATTGAATTCACTTACAACAATAGTTTTCAATCAAGTATTAAGATGGCACCTTACGAGGCTTTGTACGGGCGTAAATGCCGTACGCCATTTTTTTGGACCGAGCTCGATGAAAGTAAAATTTTCGGAGTGGATTTGATTAAGGATGCTGAACAGAAAGTAAAAATAATTCGTGAAAGTCTGAAGGCAGCATCAGATCGTCAGAAGTCGTATGCAGATTTAAAACGAAGAGATATTGAATATCAGGTGGGAGATAAAGTGTTTCTTAAAGTTTCGCCTTGGAAAAAGATACTCAGATTTGGCCGTAAGGGCAAGTTGAGTCCGAGATTCATTGGGCCGTACGAAATCTCCGAACGAGTTGGTCCAATTGCGTATAGATTGATTTTGCCCCCTGAACTTGAAAAGATTCACGACGTCTTTCATGCTTCGATGCTTCGACGTTATAGATCTGATCCGTCACACGTAATTAATCCATCAGAGGTTGAAATTCAATCCAACATGAGTTATGAAGAAGAGCCGATTCGTATCCTAGCTCGTGAAGTGAAAGAGTTACGAAACAAAAAGGTTCCTTTAGTAAAAGTGTTATGGCTCAAACACGGGATAGAAGAAGCTACTTGGGAACCTGAGAACTCTATGAAAGAGCGATACCCAAACCTATTTACTGGTAAGATTTTCGGGGACGAAAATTTCTTAAGTGGGGGAGAGTTGTGACAGCCCTAAATTGACCTTAGTCGGAAAGTGGTTTCGGGACCACGAAACTGAGTCTTATAAATAATTAAAGGTTATATTCTGTGTTTATGATGTGCGTAAATGCTTGTGTGATAGTTCCATACTTTAAATTGGTCAGTGTATGTGAAATTTATTAGTAGGGACTTATGTGAGACAATTTAGAAATATGCTAGGCAAGTGTTAAAGTGGCCTATTAATATATGTGGGAAAGTGCTTGTCCTTGCATGTCAAATTAGCCAAATTAAAGCATAGTGGCCAGCCATGCTATGGGTGGAAACATGTCACAAACATGTTATGTTAGTGATGTATGTTAGGAAAAATAAAATAAGGAGCATGGTAATAAAATAATGAAAGGGAATATGATGAAAACAAAGAAAAAAAAGTGTCCATCCTTTTTCATTTCTTTTGGCCGAAAGTTCTAAGGAAGAAGGAAGGAGCTCTTGCTTCATGTTCGGCTTGGAAGAGGATTAGGAAGAGGTTCGCCCATACTTGTATCTAGGTTAAGGTAAGTTTAATGTTGTGCCATGAGATTCATGCATGTTTTTAGTTGTTAGCTTGAGTTCTAACTAGCCCATGGTTTAAATCTTTGCTATGTGAGGGAGATGATACTCGGCCATGGGTGTTGTCTTCTTGGTGGATGTTTGATGTTGTGTTGGTGAGGTATGAAGATGATAGAGTGTGTGTGAGAATTTGAAAAAGGTAGGTCTTAGCAACTTCATGAAGCAATCGGCCATGGTATATCCATAAGTATGATTTATGCTTGTTATGTTACTCATGGTTCAAATGATTCGGCTATGCTTCATGTAAAAATAAAATATACATGTGAATTCGGATATATGTTTATATTTGGTTAATGATTTATCCTTGTGAAGTATAAATTTGTAACATGATTTGAATTGGAAGTTATTATAATGTATTTGTACATTGGGGTATATGATGAAAATATATGAAATGGTTATAATCGACCTTATGATTCGGCTCTTGCACATATATATATGTTTGCACATGATGTATTGGCATGCCATTTGTGGGTGGTATTAAGTATATAATTGGCCTCAACATATACATGCATACTCGGCCACATGAGAAGATTAGTGTTGCATGTATTCGGTTAGAGGCAAGCATATTGATGCCTTTATCTTGGCTTAGACAATCGGCTAAAAGGGAGTGTGGGTTAATATGTTGAGTTGATGCATGATTTCACATGTATGTGACTTTAATGTCTAATGTATATATATGGGCTAAGTACCTTGAGTTCCTCTTTTCGATGCTCAAATGATTAAATCAATTTATTTGTTAAATTAAGCTCAAGAGCAAAGGGGAACTAAATCCGATAAAGGGAAGGAAACAGTGGTCGAATAGCCATCGAAATCGTTCGACAACATCCGAGGTAAGTTTTCGAGTAACGAGACTTAGTTACCGATTTGATTAAGTCATGATGTATGAGCATAACAAATATGCGGTGATATGATGATTCTACTTGAATCATATGTTGAGTTAATTAGTCTATACATATGACGGGTAGCCGTATGTGCATAGAGATAGTGTCATAAAGCAAATTAAACCATGCTGTTTGTATGTGGCTAGTGAGCCGAAAATAGGATTGCTTAATACGTGACGTGTGTTTGAACTCCAATTATGAAAATGAAATATAGATGTGTCATGATTTATTGATATGTGTATGAATATTTGGATGATAACCGGGCTAAGTCCCGAAGGCATCTGCGCTAGTGACTAGTTCCGGGCAAGTCCCGAAGGCATTTGCGCGAGTTACTAAATCCGGGCTCAGTCTTGAAGGCATTTGTGCGAGTTACTAAATCTGGGCTAAGTCCCGAAGGCAATTGTGCGAGTTACTCTAACCGGGCTATGTCCCGAAGGCATTTGAGCGAGTAGCTATATCCGGTTAAATTTCGAAGGTACGTGATTTGGGAATGAGCGATCTGCTGTAATAATTTCAATTAATACGCTCGTAAAAACTCAACAACGAGGTATGTGTTGTACATGCATTGGAATAATTGATTCCTCTTAAATAGTATTCGCTCAGTCGATTAAGGAGCTTCCGATTTTGGTTAAGTTGATCCCTTATGTATGAATATAAGGGTTGGAAATGTGAAGTAGGACTGATTTTTGAGAATATATGTGTATATGAAATTATCCGTTTAGTTATATGAATGCTATACTTCAGTTGAGCCTAATTCCATTGCTCAAAACTTACTAAGCATTAAATGCTTACTCCGTTCTTTGAATCTCTGTTTTATAGATTTTGGTTCGTCAGCTATCGGACTCGGGATTATTGAAGTCGAAGTCTCCCACACTATCAAAGCCCCTTTTGGTACGCTTTTGGTTGAACTTTGAAATGGCATGTATAGGACAACCCTTTTTTGTTGTGGGTCATGTACCCTTCGGTTTTGTATAAATTTTGATAGCCATGCGAAAATGGCTTATATATATTTTTGAGCATAATGTTATAATCATTTTGTATGTATATGGTTATTGAGAGGTGTGGATATGCTTGGCAATGATTGGCCATTGGAATGGTTAATCACGATCATACTTTGTGCTATATATGCAAAAGGGTTAGTTGAATCATGGAAACTGTGTAATAGGTAAAGTCTACCTTAAAGGCAGATGCTGACAGCAGCAGTGGTGTGAATTTGAAAAATCACTAAAAATAGTACGAATGGAATTAAATAGTGAATAAATTATGGAATCGAACCTTGATGAATCTACTTCCATATGGAAGAAACGAAACGGTCATATGAGTCGTATTTTAAGAGATATTCAAGTTTTCATGGGACAGGGCCAGAACAACTTCTGGATCCCCTGATCTGAATTTGGAAATTCATTCTAAACTAACCAGAGATAATTAGAAGTCATGTCATATATTTATAGATTCCTTTTTGAGTCTAGTTTCATTAGAAACAAATGGCATAAGTATTGAAGCCCTGTATAAGGAGTTATCTAAGTCGCAATATAGGAAGGTCAGGGTAGTCGAACCCTGTAACAGGGGAGACTTTAACTAATAAACTGTACTAATTTGCTAGACCAAAAATTCTAGAAAAAAATTTTTGAATGGATATATGAGTCTGATTTCAGGGAAAAATTACGAAACTGATTTTTGAGTTGTGGAACTCAAGATATGATTTTTAAGGTGACTGTGATGCAGTTAGTCAGCTGTCTGGAAATTTTTAAAATGGACTGTGAAAATAAGTGAATTTAGTCTGTGAACCCCTCGTGTCCGACTCCGGTAACGGTCTTGGGTATGGGGTGTTACAGTTAATAGGGGTAAACCCCCAAAGAATACTGGAAGTGGAGATAGCAGTAAAAGTGTGATAAAGGATTCAATTGGGAGACCAGAATCTAGAGCACCTGCTAGAGCTTATCCCATACGTGCTCATGAGGAGGCGTCAAACCCGATGTGATTACTGGTACATTTTCCCTTTATGATACTACTGTTATTGCATTGATTGATCCTGGATCTACTCATTCCTATGTTTGTGTGAATTTAGTATCTAGTAAGAGCTTGCCTGTAGAACTTACTGAATTTGTGATTAGAGTGTCAAACCCTTTAGGAAAATATGTGTTAGTAGATAAGGTTTGTAAGAATTGTCCTTTGATGATTCAAGGCACTGTTTTCTGGCTAATCTGATGTTGTTACGATTTGATAAGTTTGATGTCATTCTGGGTATGGATTGGTTGACATTACATGATGCCAAGGTAAATTGTAGACAGAAAACCCTTGAGTTGATATGTGAAAATGGTGAGATTCTTTGGGTTGAAACAGATGAATCAAATAAATTGCCTATGGTGATTTCGCACATGTCTACTCACAAATACATGAGTAAAGGGTGTGAAGCTTATCTTGCATATGTATTGAATACCGGAATGTCTGAGTGGAAGCTTGAATCAGTGCCTTTAGTATGTGAATTCCTGAATGTATTTCCAGAAGAATTGGCTAGGTTGCCTCCTATCAGAGAGATAGAGTTTGCCATTGATTTGTTGCTTGGGACTGGACCGATCTCGATTGCTCTATATAGAATGGCTTTGACTAAATTGAAAGAATTAAAGGCTCAGTTGCAAGAGTTAACAGATAAGGGGTTTGTGAGGCCGAGTTTCTCTCCCTAGGGTGCTTCCATATTATTTTTAAAGAAAAAGGACGGATCTATGAGACTTTGTATTGACTATCGACAGCTCAACAAGGTGACTATAAAGAACAAGTATCCGTTGCCGAGAATTGATGATTTGTTCAACCAGTTGAAAGGGGTGACAGTATTTTCAAAGATCAATTTTAGATCTGGTTACTATCCGTTGAGAGTTAAAGAGTCGGATGTGTCAAAAACCGCTTTCAGAATGAGGTATGAACAGTATAAATTTCTTGTGATGTCTTTCGGTTTAACTAATGCTATGGATATTTTATGGATTTGATGAACCGAATATTTCAGCCATATTTGGATAAGTTTGTGGTTGTGTTCATAGATGATATTCTGATTTATTCTCGAGATGACTCCGAACATGCCGAACACTTGAGAATGGTATTACAGCTTTTAAGAGAAAAGAAATTGTTCGCTAAATTCAGTAAAAGTGAATTTTGGCTTCATGAAGTTAGATTTTTGGGACACATAGTTTCGGGTGATGGTATTTGGGTTGATCCGAGCAAAGTATCAGTGATTGTTGATTGGAAACTGCCAAAGAATGTATCCGAGGCTAGAAGCTTTTTGGGCTTAGTCGGATATTATCGATGTTTTGTCGAGGGGTTCTCAACGATTGCCTCTCCTATGACTAAGTTGCTACAAAAGAGTGCCAAGTTTAATTGGACTGAAAAGTGTCTGCAAAGTTTTGAGAAGTTGAAAGCGCGATTGACAGAAGCACCAGTGTTAGTGCAACCCGAGTTGGGAAAAGAGTTTTTGATCTATAGTGCTGCATCATTAACTGGTCTTGGTTGTGTGTTGATGCAAGAAGTTAAAGTGGTAGCTTATGCCTCGACACAGCTGAAACCACACAAGAAGAATTACCCGACGCACGATTTGGAATTGGCCGCCTTTGTTTTTGCTTTGAAGATTTGGCGTCATTATTTGTATGGTGAGAAATGTCGAATCTTTACTGATCACAAAAGTTTGAAGTAACTAATGAATCAAAAGGATTTGAATTTGCGACAATAGAGATGGCTCAAATTATTGAAAGATTATGAGCTAATGAATAACTATCATCCGGGGAAAGCGAATGTAGTTCCAGATGCCTTGAGCAGAAAATCCTTGGTTGCTTTGAGAGCTATGAGTACAAATTTGGCTATATCTGATGATGGTTCGATTTTGGCCGAGTTGAGATCTAGGCCGTTATTTCTTCAGTAAATTTGTGAAGCTCAGAACAATGACAATGACAATGACAGTGTGAATCGGGTTATAACTCAGATTTTCAAATTGGACCAGATGATTGCTTAATGTTCAGTGATCAAATATGTGTACCGAAAGATGCTGAGTTGATTCAGAAGATTTTACATAAGGCACATAGTGGTTGTTTGTCAGTTCATCCGGGTAGTACGAAAATGTATAACGACTTGAAGAAAGTATATTGGTGGAATGGTATGAAAAGAGATATCTCTGAGTTTGTATCGAGATGCTTGATTTGTCAGCAAGTGAAAGCTGAACACGAGGTACCTTTAGGTTTACTTCAGCTAGTGATGGTTCCCGAGTGGAAATGGGACAGAATCACAATGGATTTTGTGACAGGTTTGCCTCTAACTCCGAAAAAGAAAGATGTCGTTTGGGTTGTGGTCGATAGATTGACGAAATCGTCTCACTTTATACCAGTACGTACTGACTACTCACTTGATAAGTTGGCTGAATTATATATTACTGAAATTGTGAAATTACATAGAGTACCTATGTCTATTATTTCAGATAGAGATCCGAGATTTACTTCGAGATTTTGGAAAAAGTTGCAAGAAGCTTTGGGTATGAAATTGAGTTTTAGCACCAAGTTTCATCCGTAAACTAACGGTCAATCCGAAAGGGTAATCTAGATACTTGAAGATATGCTCCGATGTTGTGTATTAGAATTTGAAGGTAGTTGGGCCCTACCACTAGTTGAATTTGCTTACAACAACAGTTTTTAGTCGAGTATAAAAATGGCACCTTATGAGGAATTGTATGGCCGCAAGTGCTGAACACCTTTGTATTAGACCGAGCTTAGTGAGAAACAGATTCACGGAGTTGATTTGGTTAAGGAAACCGAAGAAAAAGTAAGATTAATTCGAGATTGTTTGAAAGCAGCTTCTGATAGACAAAAATCATATGCAGATTTGAAAAGAAAAGAGATTGAGTTTTAGGTCGGTGATAAAGTATTTTTGAAAATATCTTCATGGAATAAAGTTCTCAGATTTGGCAGGAAAGGCAAGTTGAGTCCACGTTTTATTGGGCCGTATGAGGATATTGAAATAATAGGGCCACTGGCATATCGGTTAGCTTTGCCAACAGAGTTGGAAAAGATCCATAATGTGTTTCATGTGTCGATGCTGCGTCATTATCATTCTGATCCTTCACATGTGATTCCTCTGACAGAGATTGAGATTTGACCAGATATGACCTATGATGAAGAACCAATTAAGATTTTGGCTCGGGAAGTTAAACAGTTAAGAAATAAAAGTATAGCCTTAGTAAAAATATTGTGGCAAAGGCATGGAGTTGAAGAGGCTACGTGGGAACTGGAGGAAGCCATGAGGAAACAATACCCAAACCTCTTTACTGGTAAGATTTTCGGGGACAAAAATCCCTAAAGGGGGAGAGTTGTAACAGCCCAATTTTGGGTCTAATCAGAACAGTGGTTTCGGGACCACAAATTTGACATAGAAAAATATGTTTTTATTATATTTTTATGGTCTACATTTTTATAGAATTATTTTTTAAAAATTTCGTTTGAAAATTTTGACATTTGGGCATTCAATTTAGTCAAAAGGACTAAATTGTAAAAGTGCAAAAGTTGAGCTCTACATGCTAGAGGTGTCCAATTGTTATGAAATTTTAAATTGGAGGTCCTTATATGGTAATTAGACCATTGGTTAAGTTGGTGGACAAAAGTAGACATGGTTAGGCATGTTTCCAAAGCTTTTCATTAAGGGCATTTTGGTCATTTAGTTATTAAAATGAATTAAAAACAAAATTAAAAGCCAATTTTTGTCGATCTTCAACCACTTGGCTGAATTTCACATGAGGAAGACATAGCTAGGGCTTTTCAAGCTTCCAAGCTCGATTGTAAGTCTGTTTTAGCCCTCTTTTTAATGTTCTTTACATTTTTGAGATCCTCATAGCTCGATTTATCTATTTCTACCAATATTTTGAGCTAGGGTTTATATTTAAAAATTTACCCGTGGATGACATGCCTGTATTTTGATGTTTTATGGAAGAATATGAATGTTTGGAGTGTGATAAACAACTTTTACTAAGTTATTTTTAATGAAATTTCATAAAAGGACTAGTTTGTAAAAAGTTGTAAAATGTGTGTAAGTGTGTGATTTAGTGCAAATTGTGGTTTTCTACAGTTATGAAAATGGTTCGACTAGGCCTAAAATGCAAGGAAATTGAATAAAAATTGTTTTTCAAGCATAGGGGCAAAATAGTAATTTTGTGAAACTTTAGGGGCAAAATTGTAAATTTTTCCATAGGATGTTTTTGTGCTAATTTGAATAATGTGAGCCATTAATAAGTCAAAATTGTTATTATAGATCAAGAAAGATGTGGAATCGACCTTGATCGGGTAAAGGAAAAGATATCAGACTAAATTGCAAAATTTTTATATTTTGCACCGAGGTAAGTTTGTATGTAGATAATATATAGATTCTTTTTATGTTATTTTATTTTGTTATTATATGAGATGTGGCTGCCTATAGAATGATCATTTGATGAATTTCTTAAATGTTGAAAAGTGAGGAATTTCCTGGTTCAACCTTCAGAATAGAAATGATAAGAATGATCCATTGTGAGAACACATGTGTAGTACTAAGTGTAGGCTACTATGCATACCTGAAAACTTCGATCACGTGTGTAGTACTAAGTGCAGGCTACTATGTGCATCAGATGGTTAGGTCACATGTGTAGTACTAAGTGTAGGCTACTACGTGTACCGGATTGTTGGTCGAATGTATAATACTAAGTGCAGGCTACTATGCGTACCAGGTAGCTTCGGTTACAAGGGTGGTAATATGTGCAGGCAACCGTGTGTCTATTATTATTCCGATGAGTTCAACGGGAAATCTATTTAGTGAAAATACATGTGAACATGCCCATGTGATTAATAAGTGCAGGTATATGTTTGTGGAAATTTATGAACAATGTGCTCGATAGTTGAGCGAACTTTCAGTAAGATGGAATGGAGTAAGTGAAATTATGTAAGAGTGAAATTTGTAATAAAACAGTTTTGGATAGCAGCAGTTGTGAACTTTGAAAAATCACCAAAAATTGTGGAAATCGAATTAGTGGTTGAATAATTAAAGCTTATTTAGTATATTTTCATATAAAGGAAATGGTGTAAGCAAAAGAATTTGATATTATGAGATATTTGAATATTTGTGAGACAAGGTTAGAATGATTTTGAAATCCCCTATTTTGACTTGGAAAAATCATTAAAAATTGTACAAATAATTATGTGTTATAATTTATATGCTTAAAATTCTTAATAGTATATTTTCAAAAGAAACAAATGGGAACATTATCCAAATCTTGTACAAAAACATAATTAATTTCTAGTGAAAATGGGTCGAAACTGTCAGATAGCGAAATAGGGGTGACTTTAAAGAATAAACTATACTTATTGACTAGACCAAAAATTCTAAAAATTTTATGGTAATAAGATACGTCAGTCTAGGTTTTGGAAAAATTGGCGGATCTTAATTTGGAGTTCTGTAGCTCTAGATATAAATAATTTAGTGACTGTGACTCAAGAAAATAGCTTGACCTGAACATGCGTATATATACTATTATGATTGTTTTATCTTGAGAAATATGTTGATAAATCGTTTATTATTTATGTACTTACTTATTAAGCTTTATACTTACTCTCTTTTCTTTCCTTTGTCTTATAGTATCACCAAGCCAGCTCGGGATTCGAAGATCGTCAGAGATCCATCCACACTATGAATACTTTTTGGTATTTTGAAAACAATATTTTGGATTTTGGCATGTATAGAGGACTTGGTTATTTTGTTTTATGTCATAATTAATTTGGCCTAAAATGTTGGCCTTCAATATTTGATAGCTCATTTCGTATATGACCATTGATATTAATTAGTATTGTTCAAGCTATAAGGTATGATGATGCATGATTAAGTATGAAAATTGAATTGTTTTTACTTGGATAAAAAAAATCTATGTCATGGTTTCGTACGATTGCATGTGTTATGTTCCAACAATGTCTCGTACCCTGTTTCGGCGTAGAACACGGGTAAGGGGCGTTACAAGAGATTACTCTAAAAGAGCTTATAGGAGTCAATATTATAGACTCACCTGAAACTCACCTACAACAGCTTCCAGCTCCAAACTCAGACATCCAAATCGAACCAGTAGAAACAATTACTTAGAGAACATGAATTCATTAACCCCATTTACAGACAGACTATTAGCATTTATATTACAGAGAATCCCTATGAAAGGCTTCTTATTTGTAACTTCTACCTGTAGACTTCATAGCATTTTTACTCTTAACATAAAAAGTTATCAGACTTACCACGAGATGGAACACCTTTATATTTTCCTAGAATTCTTAGCTTCCAGATTACATATGAAGAGTAACCAACAATAACATTTAGTACTTAAGAAAAGAAAAAGAAATTAAAGAATTACTCTGAAGGAAGTGGAAAGCCTTCCCACAAAATTTTCTCACACATATATAGCTACTTCCGTTTAGTGGAACTTGACAAGTGTCCCAAATTTTTAGAATATGCCCTTCATATTGTCCTACAAAATCTGAAGGAAACATAAATGAAAGTCTTTTCCATATGCCATTTGTCCAATCAGTTTAGTTTTTTTATAACCAGATCTAGTTATTGAGACTTGCCCTTCACAATATTTAAATAAAGTAGGTGTAATATACCTTTGGTAGTTACCTATACAAAGCTTACTTTTCCATTTTTTTTTGTACTCTTTCTTTGATTGAAGAACACATCAAAGACTAAATCCTAATATACTTTCCTGGGTAGATACTCAATTTGCAAAAAGTTATAATGTGGCAAACTAACTTCTGAAGTGTACCAAAACAAACATCTTCTCGTCTAGACGCCAAAATTTTGGGATATCCAGATTTTAGATGTGACATCCGCCATTTGAGTGGAATAGGATTAGGGAGTTTATGAAAGAGCAACATCGTTACATAATCAGGGATAAAATAAGAATACTGTAGGAAAGAATAGTTTCTCTGAGTATGCTTTTGGATTTTCTTTGTCATGAGAAATTTTGAGGATGAAATTTCCTTTTAGAGTGGGGGAGTTGTCACACTCGGTTTCCATTAAGACCAAAATTTGGTAGTTAACCGAATAGAGTAGTAAGTTGATGAGCTCTACTGGGAAAATTTGACATCCTTGTGGCTAATTAATACTTAATTGAATTTCAATTCTAGTTCAATTAGGATAGAACCGGCTAGTCCCTTAGTGGAATACATAATTATTTTTTTTATGGATGGCTTATTTAGGGCTTTGGTGGTTGTGCATAACTGTAACACCCCTTACCCATATTCAATGCCAGAATAGGGTCCTAGGCATTACCGGACTTACCACAAAAACAATCATACAATTCTGAGCCATAAATTTGTGTCCAATTTAAAACCATTTGCAATTAATCATAAAGTCCCTAATACAAGCCTACGAGGACCTAAACATGCTTTGGAAGTGGTTCGAGACTAAACCGAGCACTAAGGAAATTTTCACAAAACTTAGAAAAAAATTTCTATAAATAGGGGTCACACACCCATGTGGTTTGGGACACATGTAACACCCCTTACCCGTGTCTAACACCGGGACTGGATACAAGGCATTACTAGACTTAATCACAAGCAACATGCAAAATCGGGCCATAAAATTTTGTTCAAATTAAATTCATTCATACATACGCATATTGTCCCTTATATGGGCTTATGAGGCCCAAAACATACATCGGGTATGGTTCGGGACTAAACCTAGAACTTTAAAAAACGTTGGGAAAACTTAGAAAAAATTTCATGAAACAGGGTCACACGCATGTGTGGGTAGGCTGTGTGGTCACACACGCCCGTATGGCTTGGGACATGCCCATGTCCTCAGCCCTTGTAACTCTCTATTTATGACGTCATCAATACAATTAGGGTCACACAGCCAAGTCACACACCCATGTGCTTAGGCTGTATGGTGAATTAAATTGCAAAAATTAAGTGCAAGCTTCATACGGCCTAAGCACATGCCCATGTCCTACTGCTGTGTCCTTCACATGGCTGAGACACACGGCCGTGTCTCTGCCCATGTCTTTACTACTGAGCATTCTATTTTGCATTTAATACGGTGCAAGGGACACATGGCCGGATCACACGCCCATGGGGCAGACCGTGTGTCACACACGGTCTAGACACATGCCCGTGTGCCTACCCGTGTGGACAACTTTAAGGCTATTTTCCAAGCTTTTTTGTCACCCTTAATAACACATGCACTCTTACACATCTCAATGACATCCTACATAACATAATTGAGCAGTTACACATTCTTAACAAGGCCCATGCGTATCAACTTCTTGTCAACTTATACTTGCTTAAGACTTCATATTTTATTTAGACCTAGCTTACCAAATTCACATGCATTATGAAATATCAAATTTATTTCCATTACATACATTCATGCCTTAGTTGATATTATGCCATTTACTCATACTTCCATCATCAAACATGTAACACCCCTACGCCCGAAACCGTCACCGGAGTCAAGCTTGAGGTGTTACTAAACTTATCTTACCTTTTAAACAACTCTAAACCACTTATTTTAATTTTCGGAATAAACTATTTTTCTGCATCATGGTTGCTTAAAAATTCATTTCTCGAGTTTCAAAACTCAAAATTAAGATCCGTAAATTTTTCCTGAAACTAGAGTCATATATCTATCTACTAATTTTTTTTCTAGAATTTTTGACTTAGCAAATTAATACAGTTTATTAGTTAAAGTTACCCTTGTTTCAGAATTTGACTGCACTAGCCTCTACTTACTACGAACCACTTTTCTCTCTGTACAAAAATTATATGACTATACCGTTTATTTCTATTAAAACTAGATTCAATAATGATTCAAACCATATAAATTAAACCACCTAATTATTTTTTTAAAATTTATGGTGATTTTATAAAGTTGGAACAGGGGATCCAGAATCGCTCTGGCCCTATTTCATCAAAACTCAGATACCCTATAAAATACAAAACCTTTACCTGTTTTGCTTATTCCATATGAAAATAAACACAACGAGATTTAATTTCATATGTTATTCACCATCAACCCATGTATCTACAATTTCTTGTGATTTTTCAAAATCCCGTTATTTCTGATACTTGAATCTGTTTTTAGTTACTTTCACATTTTTCTTAGTTTTCATGTGATAGTTACTACTTAATCATACATACTATTAAACATGTATATCATCAGCCACTCTATTAGCTAATCACTAGCAAGTATTTACACATCATTCATTGATCATATCATATCAAAAGAAACCAAGTTCCTATACATGCCATACACAAAACGAAATGTCTAACTATACCAATGTGATTTCTTCGATGGTGTGATCGGGTCTCCGACGTTTCCTTCGATCCCCGAGTGGCTTGATAAAAACTATAAGAAAAATAAAATAAAGAGAGTAAGCACTAGGCTTAGTAAGCTTACAAGCAAATAAATTACAACATTCAACATAATGAATAATTATACATAATGTCACCTAGCCTTATAAACTTTCTTTACTTCTCATTTTTCTACCTTCTTCTTTACTCACTTACCTTCTTTCTTACCTGACCTTTCACTATTCATAAATATAATCTACCTTCCCTTTTGCTGATAATTCACTGTAATTTAACGTATACAATGATCCGTTGAACCACTCGGAATACTAAGGATACTAGGGTCGTTCCTGTTTATCAATATCCTGCCAATGCCATGTCTTCGACATGGACTTACATGAATTATTCCTGTCTCCAATGCCATATATATATATATATGGGCTTACATGGATCATTCCTGTCTCCAAAGCCATATAACTGATATGGACTTACATGGCTCATTTATGCCCTGTCCTGTCCTGTCAACCCCAATATCCTAACATTCCTAAGGTTCAAACGGGGCTTCCTAATGCTTTTTCTCTGTCACTTCGCCTTTAATTTGACTTTAAATATTCAAAGAAAATAAGTATATAAATGCTGGAAATTGATAATAATAATGTAAAATAAAATAATATTGCATTTATTTACTGTAAACTTACCTCGATACAAAATGTGACTAAACTTTACAATTTAGTCCTTTACTTTTTCTTTTCCCCGATCTACTCCCGAATTTCACTCTTCTTGATCTATAATAGCAAATTTAACTTATTTAATATTCACATTTATCAAAACAGTTCTTGACCCAAACTTGGAAAAATTACATTTTTGCCCCTAAACTTTCACATATTTGCACTTTTTCCCCAAGGCTCGTAATTTAAACTTCATCCTATTTTCTTATGTTTTATGACATGCTGATCATTTTTCCCTTCTATGACAACATCAAATTCACACTCTAACATGTACTTATGACTATTAGGTATTTTTACTGATTAAGCCCTTTTACTCGTTTTCACTTAAAACCGAGTAGCACAAGTTGTCTAACATAATTTAAAATCTCATATTCTATCATAAAACATCAAAATAAACACTTTTCACCTATGGGTATTTTTCCAAATATGAACCCTAACTTAAATTATTACTAGCATAAGCTTTATCGAGCTACCGGGACTCCGAAAATGTAAAGAACATTAAAAATGGGGCTTGGAATCACTTACTATGGAGCTTGAAAGCTTGAAACAAACCCTAGCTATAGAGAACCCTTTAAATTTCGTGCTAATGAAGAAGATGATGAATTTTGTGTTACTTTTCCCTTTTTATTTCATTTAATATCCAAATGACCAAAATGCCCTTCCTTATTAAACTTTGAAAAATTCCATCCATGTCCTATTTTGTCCATGAACTTAGAAATTGGTCAAATTGTTATTTAAACCCTCCTAATTAATATTTCAAAGCAATTTCATACTAAAAACTTCTAGAATGCAAGTTTTGCAAATTACTCGATTTAGTCCCTAATCTCAACTTAAGCACTTTATGCATAGAATTTCATCACGAAATTTTCACACAATCATGCAATCATATCATGAACCTCAAAATAATAATAAAATAAATTTTTCTACCTCAGATTTGTGGTTTCGCAACCACTGTTCCATTTAAGCCCTATTTCGGGATGTTACATTTCTCCCCCCTTTAGGGATTTTCATCCCTGAAAATCTTACCTGTGAAGAGATTTGGGTACTATTTTCACATAGCCTCTTCGGGCTCCCATGTAGCCTCGTCTACCCCATGTCTATTCCATAGTACTTTCACAAGTGCAATACTTTTTTTCCTTAATTGTTTTACCTCTCGAGCTAGAATTTTTACCGGTTCTTCACCGTAAGTCATGTCTGGCTGAATCTCAACCTCTGTCTGAGAAATCACATGTGACGGATCTGAACGATGACGACATAGCATAGACACATGATTTCCTACTCAAAGCATTGGCGACCACATTTTACTTTCTCGGATGGTAATCGATAACTAACTTATAATCCTTTATCAACTCTAGCACCTTCGTTGCCATAGATTCAAATCCTTCTGAGTCATCAAATACTTTGGACTTTTATGGTCGGTGAATACCCGACATCTCTCACCATACAAATGGTGCCTTCAAATTTTCAACGCCAAGATTATAGCTGCTAGCTCCAAATCATGGGTCGGGTAATTTCTCTCGTGTGGCTTTAGCTGTCTCGAGGCATAGGCTATTACCTTGCCCTCTTGCATGAGCACGCACCCTAACCCATTCAAGAATGCATCACTATACACCACAAACTCTTTTCCCGGTTCCGATTGCACTAAAACTGGAGCTTCAGTCAACAAAGCCTTTAGTTTCTCAAAACTCTGTTGGCACTTATTCGTCCATTCGAACTTGACATCCTTTTGTAAAAACCTTGTCACCGGAGTAGCTATCATAGAGAATCCATTCACAAATCTTCTGTAGTACCCATCCAAACCCAAAAAGCTTCAAACCTCCATCACATTCCTTGGTGGTTTCCACTCAATAATGGCCAAGATCTTACTTGGGTCAACTCTAATTCCATCTCTCGACAAGATGTGTCCTAGGAATCCAACTTCTTTAAGCCAAAATTCACTCTTACCGAACTTGGCATATAATTGCTTATCTCTTAAGGTTTGTAAAACCGTTCTCAAATGCTCTGCGTGCTCACTCTCATCACGTGAGTAAATCAGTATGTCGTCAATAAATACCGCTACAAACTTATCCAAATTCGGCCGAAAAATGTGGTTCATCAAATCCATAAACACTGTGGGGTATTTGTTAAACCGAATGGCATAACAAGAAACTTGTAGTGCCCATACCTCGTCTTAAACACGGTTTTTGGTACATCTTGTTCCTTAACCCTTAGCTGGTAGTAGCCAGACCTTAAGTTGATTTTAGAAAACACAGTAGCTCCCTTCAACTGATCGAACAAAGCATTGATCCTTGGCAAGGGATACTTATTCTTCACAGTCACCTTATTAAGCTGACTGTAGTCTATGCATAACCTCATTGACTCGTCTTTCTTCTTCACAAAAAGTATTGGAGCTCCCGACGAAGAAAAACTCGGTCTCACGAAACCCTTGTCAGTTAACTCTCGTTGTTAAATTTTCAACTCCTTCAACTCTGTAGGAGCCATCCTGTACGGAACAATCGAGATGGGTGCCGTACCGGGGACTAACTCGATTCCAAATTCAACTTCCCTTACGGGAGGCAATCTAGGCAATTCCTCTGGAAATACATCTGTGAACCCACATACCACTGGCACTGACTCGATCTTCAATTCAGATGCTTGATTATTCAATACAAGGGTAAGGTAAGCCTCGCACCCTTTTCTTAAATATCTCTCTACTGTCATAGACGATATCACTTTAGGCAATCCACCCAATTTACTTGGTTCAACCCAAAGAACATTTTCGTCTTCACATTTAAGCTCAATAACTTTTCATCCACAATCCACTACAACCCCATGAAAGTTAACCAATCCATCCCAAGGATTACATCAAATTCATGAAATTTCTACATATTTTGTCAACTAACACGTCCTTGCCTAATGGATTTGACACCTTTACTACAAATTCCATAGACTCAATTGGCATTTTCATACTGGGCACGAATTTCATGCAAACAAAAGAATGGGTAGACCCCGGATCAATTAAAGCAACAACAGAAATATTGTGGATAGAAAAGGTACCTGTGATCACATCGGGAGATTCTGCCTCTTCACAAGCACATATGGCATAAGTCCTTGCAAGCGCACGGCCCTCAGACCTCACAACTGAATTTATAGGGGTACCTCTACTATTAGTTCCACTGCCCAGGTTTTTTTATGGTCTACCCCTCGAGGGAGCACTACTCGCCCTCATCTCTGGCTTTTTCTCTTTCTCATCTAATTCAAGGCAGTCTCGGATGAAGTGGTCTAGTGATCCACATTTGAAGCAACCCCTTTCTTTCACTCGGCATTCACCGAAATGGCGTCTACCATATTGTGAACACTCTAGCCTATTTGGCCGAACACTACCGACACTCGCGATAGAAGTGACCTGAGCTTTAGAAGCTGTGTTCTGCTTGTTTTTGCTCTTATTCGAGAACCCCACTGACGCATTGGATCGGGTAAGAAACTCTCTCGATCTCTTAGATGAGGTCTGCTGTAATTTCTCTATTTGTCTTTTCCTTGAGCCTCGGGACTCAATATCAGCTTTTCTCTTCTCTTTGGCCAATTCCTCAGCCTTACATGATCTCTCTACGAGCACCATGAATTCCCTCAATTCTAAGATGTCAACTAACAATCGAATGTCTTCATTCAATCCATCCTCAAATCTCTTGCACATGATGGCTTCGGTACAAATGTACTCCCTAGCGTATATTTGCTGAGCCTCACGAACTCACGTTCATACTTTGTTACTGTCCTACGGCTTTGTTTCAGCTCTAAAAACTCTTTTCTTTTCTAGTCCATAAACCTCTGACTAATGTACTTCTTCTGGAACTCCTCCTGGAAGAACTCCCATGTAACCATTTCCCTTGGTACAACCGACACAAGGGTGTTCCACCATTGATAGGCTGAGTCTTCTAGGAGTGACACTGCGTACTTCACGCACTCCTCAGACGTGCACGATAACTCATCAAATACCCTAATGGTGTTTTCTAACCAAAATCCGACTCTCTCATGGTTATCATCAATCTTAGCCTGGAATTCCTCAGCCCCTTGCTTTCGTATCTTATCTACTGTGGGTTTCTCTCTCCTAACCAAATCCACTTATTGCGGAGCTACAGGGGCATACTAAGGAATCGGAGGAGGTGGGGGAGGTGGAGTATTCGGATTCGCACAAATGAACTCTGAATACCACGCGTCCATCATATAGAGGTAAGCTTCTCTATCTCCTCCGCCGTAATTTATCGTCATGGGCCCATTATCAACTAGCGCAATCCCTTCAGCAGGAGCCGGCGTATTACTTTCCACGTCATCTACTGTAGCTATGTCAAGATCCATCTTCTATATGAATAAAACACAATTTATCTGGTCAGGAGTCATCACACTATCAATAAACAATTATGGCATGTATAGCTAAACTTGTACTCATGCTAGGATAGTCCTAGAACCAACTAAACCATACTCTGATACCACTAAATGTAACACTCCATACCTGTATCCTATGCCAGGATGGAGTGCGAGGCGTTACCTATTAAACTCGTGCTTACGACCAATTCCGAATCTCCAAGACTTGGACAAATTTAAAACTTTCTCAAGCTTATCAACACGTCCTTAATATGGGCCTACGAAGCCCAAAACACACATCAAAAATCATTCGAAACCAACTCGGGTTCTTTAGTCAATTTTAGAAAAATGAAACTTGACACAAGGGTACACGCCCATGTGGTAAGGGCAACACGCCGGTGTGACCAATTTGACATGTTCGTGCTGTTGGCCCGTGTGGCTCGCACGGCCTAGGCAATACAAGGACATGCCCATGTCTGACACCTGTGTGGAATTAATTCCAAATTCATACCTACAGCGGTTTTTACATGACTTGGCACACGCCCAAGTCCCTGGCCCGTATCCTTCACAAGGCCATGACAAGCCCGTGTCTTAACACGTGTGCAAAAACCTGGACATTCTATTTTAGACGTCAGCATCAGCATTTCTTAAGGGTCACACAGCCAAGGCACACTCCCGTGTGGTAGGCCGTGCCCTTCACAGGCTGAGACACACGGTCGTGTCTCTGCCCATGTGTTTACTATCATGAATACTGACTTACAAAATTTACGTGCAAGGGACACACAGCCAGACAACATGTCCATAGGGCTGGCCGTGTGTTAGACACACGCCCGTGTGTCTACCCATGTGGACAAAATAAGGCTATTTACCAAGCCTCTTTGCCAACCTTACTTACATAACCTGCATAATATCACTCTATACCAATAGAAGGGCATATCATATGGTCAAATCAACCATAATAGACAACATTTCAATTGTTCAAATTTACTCATCCATAAAAAGTAACATCTACTATACAATATCAAAATGAATCTTGACCATTACCCGTGGCCTTATACAAAATGAAAGGATTTAACCCAAGCCACACGTTTGGCTAATTTCCCAAGGACATAAAACAATAAAGTCTAAGCCATATACATGCCATACTCAAAAATAAGAAATCTAACTATACCGAGTGCTTCGGATGATAGTGTGATCATAGCCTCTGACATCCATTGAATCCTCGAGCAATTTAAACGTCACTATAAGAAAATGGGAAAAGAGAAAGAGTGAGCATAAACCTTAGTAAGTTGCACATAAATAAATATACGACAACAATTTTACCATTCTTCAACATGCTTATCACACAAAAATGGGCATAAACACAACTTACTCATCACTATCCATATAAATCTCATAGCATATATCAAGCTCATATCTCATGCATGTCAATTAGGTACCTATACCACTCACAACGCAATTATACCTTACTCGTTAGCTTAAACTGCACCTCTCACCGTTGAACTGTTTAGAACTTTACCGGATATTCAACAAGCCTCAAACATGGGGTAGGGTGCTGATGCCATATCCCAAATATGGTCTTACACTAACTATCATCTCGTAATCGATGCATGTCCCAGACATGTCTTACACTGGCTTACGTCTCGAGGCCGATGCATGTCCCGGACATGTCTTACACTAGAACTCGTCTCGATGCCGATGTCATATCCCATACATGGTCTTACACAGGCTCTCATAATGTGGCCGATGCATGTCCCAGACACGTCTTACACTAGCCCACAATAACCCATATGTCAGGTCATGGATATCCGATTTATTTTCTAGGTTCAAATGGGAACTTTACTATCTCTATTATCATCATACTTTCTCAATTCCACAATCAAGCAATTCATGCTATATTAATTCAAATACAAATCAACACACACATTAGCAATGTAGTTGTGTTATTTACATACAACTTACCTCGGTTACAAAATATGGTGTCAAGTCGGTCTAATCAATTTGCTTGGCTTTCCCTCGGTCTAAGTTCGGTGTTTGAATTTCTTGATCTATAATAACAAAAATTCACAAATTTAATCATTTTATCAATCTAGGCACACAATAATCTATACTTAGGCAAAATGACCATTTTGCCCCTAGACTTTTGCAAAATGACCATTTTACCCCTAGGTTCGAAAATCAATTTTTATCAAATTTCCTCCTATCAAAAGACTAGCTGAACTCTTAATACTCTTATAGCAATCCAAAATTTTCATTATCTCACCCATTTATCAACAAATTTCTAGCTTATGCGAAATAGTCCTTATTCGGGTTTTCATGAAGAAACTCTTCACAAAAGTTGTTTATTACTCATTTAATACTCATATTCTTCCATAAAATTTCAGAAAACTACACATATGATTTCATGGTAAAACCCTAAACTCTCCACCATTTTGCAAGATAGTCCCATCATTTGAAAGCCCATGCTTCAAAGGGTCCAAAAATGTAAAAATCATCAACAAAACGTATGTAAATCACTTACTTGTAAGAGGAATAAGTTGCTAAAATTTTGAAGCTCAAAAACCCCCAAAAATGGCTGAATTTTTAGTGGAGAGAAATAGTGAAAAAGGATGATATCATCTTACTTTTATTTTATTTCATTTTGGTCAAAATAAATCACCAAAATTCACCTAATGCTTGACTATTATAATTTCTTGTCCCATGGCCGGCCATCACCTATTTAATGGCCTAATTTCACTTTAACTACCCCCAATTTATGATACATGACAAATTTGACACCCTTAGCTATAAATTTAAGGCTTTTGCTCTTTATGCGATTTAGTCCTTTTTCGTAATTAGGCTAGAAAAGGTCAAAATTAACCCACCAAAATTTTTATGCACTAATATAAACATGCTATAACATGTAAATAATTTTAAAATAATTTATTTGACTCTGAATTTGTGGTCTCGAGACCACTATTTTGACTAGGCCCTAAATCGGGCTATTACATTAAGTTTATCATTTCTATCCATTTTTGTTCATTTGATTAAACATGTAATTCATTTTTGGTTTCAACAAGCTAATGGAGGGACCTATTGGACATTCACGATTAGAGCTCAAATGGTCTATAATTAAGTTCCAACTTTTTTCCTATTAATCATAAACTCATTTAGTCATGAAGTCATTCCACTATAATATAGTGACTAAGCTCTCCCAAATTACATATCACTACAAAAGCTACTCGATTAGTGCTTATCCAATGACCTTGTCATAAGTGTTTTACCTTCATAGGATATCCTTAATCTCTTTGGGAATAATATGTTCCCCCAATATGATCATATTTTGTTTCATGGTAATCGTTACATCTTTCTACATGAAAATTCAATTACTATCAAGTAGTAATTAAGTCATTCATTGCAAAGAAAAATGACTCGTTGCCAAGCTTACTTTTCATCTATCATGTAATGCCAATGAGAGGATACCATTTACCCATGTATTGGGCTATGAATTCTACTATTTTGAATGATGCTACATATTGAAAAAGTCATATATCCAACGTACCAGCTTTCGGTTCCTTATCTATTTGAACTCAGGTTTTTACTTATATCAAAGTATACGAGTCACGCATACATAGTCCATCATCCACTCAAGATTAAGGTATGCCACACTATGAATGCCACAAGTGAATAAATATGTAAACGGATTCAGGATCTATTCTACTGGGTCTTGTTTGATGTATTGCCAGTCCATTAAATCATATCTATGTCTCTATCTTATGGGAGTCATCTGTTTCGATGCTCAAGGAAAACATCTCCTCAATTTAGTTGCTCATTTCCGATTAGATTAAGGACATGTTTAGGTTCATCTACTAGAATTGTCTTTTTTTTTATTACAATCCAATCGCATAATACCACTTAGTATTAGTTAAACATTAAATAACCAATAAGCTAATATTTGCTTCCATTTTGCTTTGCATGCAAAAACCATTGAGGACAATATAAAAAGGGCATTAATGTAATTCATTAATAATTTTATTAAACCAATATGTTTGAAAAAATACAAGTTTATAAACAAATATACCACACATAGGGCACCAAATCCAACAGTCTCCCACTTGCCCTAGTGAAGTAGATGAGTCATATTTTGCATTCTCTTACTTTCTACATATGTCTCAAAACTCCTAGCTTGTAGAGTCTTCGTCAATAGGTCTACAAGGTTGTCCTCTGATGCAACATTGACTACTGGAATGACGGAAATGTGCAAGTGTACACAATCGCAACAAGTAATAAAGTGACAAGTAAATGTCGAGTTATCGTACCCACAGAGACTGTGAAAAGAATTATTTATGAATGCTATTTAAAACACTTTGGTGAAGAAAAATATTTTGTTTAAAGAGGGTGATTAAAGACTAAGATTTTAAACTAAGTAAACGAAATAAATAAATCTCAAATCTACGATTTCAAAATAAGATTTTAATCAAGATGACATAATTGTGTTAAATTAATTACATTTCTTAACTTAGAATATTAAAGTCATGTTTATATTGTTACGAATAAATTCACAGAAACTTGGTAATTTGCTAACTTATGAACATACTCACCCACCAAAATCCATTCATCTCTTGATTATATCCCTATGTCAATTCAACCGATTAAACAAATCTTAATAGGCAAATATGTTATTGCACATACATACTTATTAAATCGAAATAATCTTTTGTACATATCCCTATGTCAATTCAAACAATTAATTAAATCTAATAAGCCCATAAAAGACTATATGAGGTAACAAGGTATCCCTACCTTGAAATAGTTTAATCACAATAATCTTGCAAGTCATGCAAGGCAAATGTATCGTCAAATACCATTACTAATTTAACCCTCAGCTACCTTAGATGATTAAACATGCACTGATTAAGTACAGTATCCATTTATTACAATTTCAATCCGTTTAAATAATTAATTCATTAGCTACCTCACAATTGTAATGCAAAAATAACTTAGTCATGATTTAATCAAGCATCTTACTGAGGTCTATAACAACATAAACACAATTTTAACAATTTTAGCAAATGAAATGCAATCAACCTAACACGAATTAAATTCAATATAAATTGATTAAATTAACCATTCCAACAACATAAATATCCATAGGTATGTTCATCATAACAACAAAAAAAATTAAAGAGATAGGGAACAAGAACCAAATCCGATGTTTATTCGTGGCTTGACTAGTTTACTCCGTTCTTCCTTCTCTGTTGTCCTCGTCGACCAAGACTGCTATGAACACTTAATTGCTGCTCCAAATGGCTGATGAATTCCCCTTTTCCAAGAGGATAAATTGGCAAGAGAACAAGGGAATTTGGATTGGAAAAGAAAAGAGAAAATGGAGAGAAGAGAGAAAAGATGTAAATGCTTGAGATCTGTTTCAAATGTCCAGCCTAAGGGGGTTTTTATAGTTGAAGAGGGCTGCTAAAAATAGCTAAAATTATCAACCAAATAGCCCTCCCTTGGTAGGCCACACATGTGGCAAGGTTGATAGTTTCAACTTCGCTAATTTAGGTTTGGGGCAAATCTATCAAGCCACCAATTGCGGAGGGGTTTGTTTGCAACTTGAACAAGTCTTCAAGGGCCTTTTTGCAAGATAAATAATCAGCCAATAAGCTAATTTTGGTCGGCATATGGACGGTTTTTGGGCTCTTCACTTCTTGGTCAGTTCGGCTCAATTTGACCACTTTTTCATAATTAATTAATAATAATTTATTTAATCCAACTTAAATTGGATTAAAATTAAAATTAATTATATTATTAATTAATATACATAATTTGGACCGTCTTTAGCTGAAAAACTCATTCGTCTCGATGCCTCAAAAATCACTTCTCTGTTTTGCGCTTCTAACAGTGTCTGCCGAGCCAATTTTTGCCCTTTGTCAATCAAAATTAATAAAAATTTATTATAAAATTAATTAAAATTCATTAGGTTAATAATTTAAGTACAAAATAATTATTTTATAATATTTATATATTTTTGACAATAATTTTACCGAAACTGCATGAATTTGAGTTAAAAATGGCATGAAAAAGTGTGTATATTTTCGTGTTTCCAACTACATCCATGATTCCATCTACGACTTCCTCCCATATGATGTGATACTTACTTTCAATGTGTTTTTTCCTCTTTTGGTTTATGGTTTCCTTGGTGTTAGCTATTATCGTATTGTTACTATATTATAGTGTGATAGCTTTTTCCACACCAGGAACAGCTTCAAGATTTGTAAGGAAGTTTCAAAGCCGTATTACTTCTTTTGTAGCCTTAGAAGCAGCCACATATTTGACCTCCATAGTGGAGTCAGCAGTACATTTCTTCTTCACACTTCTCCACACTATGGACCCTCAACCTAGGACAAAGACACAATCTAAGGTCAATTTTCTTGAATCTCAACATGTTTGGAAGTCAGAATTAGTATATTTGATAGGACTAAGATCTCATCTAGAATAAACAAGCATATTATCCTTCATTCTCCATAAATACCTCAGTATATGCTTAATTGCTTGCTAGTATCTTAGATCGAGATTCACTTAAGATCGACTCACCAACCCTACTGCGAAACATATATTTGGATATGAACATAACATAGCATACATGAGGCTTCCTACTAGAGAAGCATAAGAAACCTTTCTTATGTTTTCTCTTTCTTCCACTGTCTTAGGAAAATTCTCAAAAGAAAGATTAAAATTCCTGATGCAAAAGGTTGAGTTCCCTTCTTATCATCAATCATTGCATAACATTCCAATATCTTTCCTATGTATGAAGTTAGTGACAATGCTATCAATTTGTTCTTTTAGTACCTAATTATTCGAATACCTAGAACAAAATTAGCTTCTCTCAATTCTTTCATTCTAAATTATCGAGTTAACCACAACTTAGATGATAACTATGTCACTAGTTCATTTAGACTAAGTAGAATGTTATCAACACATAGAACAAGAAAGACTACCTTTTTCTGCCCAATAAGTCTATAAACACATGGTTCATCTATGCTTTGCTCAAATGCAAAAGTTTTGATCACTTAAATCTTTGATTCCATGAGCGGATGCTTGCATAGGTCCATATATGGATCTAAGAAGTTTGTAAAATTTATCCTCGTATCCTTTAGCTATATATCTGGTGGATTGCATTGTAGAACCCCTTACCCACCTGGTCGTCAAGTCAAGTACCGAAATACCACATTCATTACCGAAGCAACTACGACGACTCCAAATCAATTAAATATTTTTTCAAGCTGTTAAGCTTAAAATACAATTAAAATATGATTCAAACACTTATCTGAGCTTAAAACAAGCTTACGAAATCTTACAAGGTAGTTCAATATCTTCTGGGGACCAAATTAAAAAGTCCAAACTATTGCTCGTTACGACTTCATGGAATTCCACGTCGCGAAATCACTCTCTGACTTGAGCTAGTCGCGACTTCATAGAGCCCGACGTCACAACCTCAACCCTACCACCTTAAGACTTAGGCAAATTTTTGGCTCCCTAGCACTTAGGATAACATCTAAATGATATATAACATTCATATCAACCATTAACCATTCAAACATAACAATTTCTAGCCTTGAAAATCTCCAAATTCAATTTAATTCCAAAACCAATTTACATTATTTACATGAGGAATCAAAAGCACCAAAACTTCGATTTAGATCAACCATAACATTTCCAACATATCCCTAAGTACATTCCAAAAACTAAAGTCCTAAACTTTAAATCCATACTCTTTTCAAGGCTTGATTGAAAAGAAACGCTTTAAACTCACGGGAGCTTAGTAACCATATCAAGAATTAAAATGAACATTTAAAACTAAATCTTTTACATATGCAAACATATGTGCACACACAAACACCCTTATAGCACTATCACCATGCACAAATTTGTTTCAACGATAATTATAGTAAGACACCAATTCAACGAGTTACAAGCTACTTACTAATGTCACTTTTAAGTTCATTTACCTTGTAATTCAATTGCATAGTTGTAGACCTAATAAAACACAATAGGATATGCGAAAATGTCGATAATATGAACCAAAGTGCTACTATTCTTCACATGGATATGCGAATGTCACTCTGCACCGAAATGCCATTAACACTTGCACTATAGTGTCGTTTTCACTTGCATAATAGTGCCACTATCACTTGCACACATAGAAATTTTCCTAATGGCATGCCATTTATATCCTACTAATTCTCATTTTTTTTCTACTTCAACATTTAAACTATACCGTTTATTTTCATTTTCTCAACAAATGGAACAAATTCAAATTTTATATTTTTTTTTCATTTTAGCCCTTATCTAAATAAAGTCAACAAACATTAAAATCTCACTTGGCATTTATTTCATCAAAAATTACCATTTAATTTATATAATTCATATAAATATATATTTCACCTATCTAACTTTTATACTCTTTACAATTTAGTCCTTTGTCATCAAATTCACTTTACATACACTTTCCAATTCATAACAAAAATGCAATTTCATATTCAAATAATTCCTTAAAATAAATCATTATTTTCATAGGTAAATAAATTCCATGTATATTACTAACCAATTTTTCAAATTCTATATTTACAATTTATTTAAACAATTAAAGTTCTAGATAAACTTACAACAAAATGTTGAATAAATCTTTTTCTTCCTTCTTCACTCTTTGGCTACTCCTTTGCCTTTATCCCCAATTTGATCTCCACTATTATTCTCTCTCTTCATTCACATAATACACATACACTGTAACAACCCATTTTCAATGGTATAAAAAAAAGTGGTTTCGAGACCACAATTTTGACGAGAGAGACCATGGATATATTTATTTAATATTTATGAGTTAAATATAGTATTACAATGAATCATGATTTAATAGATTTTATTAATTGGTTATTTAGTCAACGTAGAAGTGGTGCATATCAAAAGCCAAGTGGTTTGAAAAATGAGGTATCGGCACCTCGTTTTCCTAAATTGAGCCAATGAATATTTTATTCAATATTTACGAAGCTGTTATAGAGGTGAATTGAAGTTTGGTTTAAAAATTTTAGTGATTCGATGGTTAATTAAGGAAAAATGACTAAATTGTAGAAACCACAAAAGTTAATCACTATTGATTTTTATTAATTAAATGGATTAATTAATAAAAAGTCGTGGACTTATGTAGTAAATAGAACATAATGGATTAGTAGTGGATAGTTGGAAAAATTGTTTTTAGTTAATAATGTAAAATTTTGTATTTTAATTACATAATAAAATAATAAAACATAAAACAATAAACAATTGAAAAAACATTATCATCTTCATTTTCATTTCTTTTCCCAACCGTTTCACCATTTTTTAGAGTTTTTTAAGGTTCCGCCAACTATCCTCATTGCATGTAAGTTTAATTTCAACTCGTTTCTTGTAATTTTTATATTTTTTAGATAGTTGCAACTAGGTCTAACTAACTCATATCGTCATTTTCAAAACTGTTAAGTTTTAAAATATTTTTATTGATGAAAATTGAAACTTCTGATGTTTAATGGCATGTTTGTGAGCTTAGTTGCAAATATGGATGAATTTATTAAGTAAATTTTGTTAGTTTTGCAAATAGGGACTAAAATGAAATGTTGATGAAATTGTCATGATATTTTTGTAAACTTAGGTTTTAGAGCGCTATAAAAAGAAATAATTGAAACAGAATGAAAAGTGAAGTTTAGTTTTTAAAGTTATAATAGTTTTAGTTTTAGGGACTAAATTGAATAAAATACAAAATTCTAGAGGGATTTGAATAACAAAATTAAACTAATCTAATTAAGTTTCCATACCAAATTTCCCATACTTAGTTCTATTTGTGCTTAGTTTAGGATTAAATTAGTGCTCGCCTCCCTTGGGTACGACCTTCAGAGTACTCACCTACTTCGTTGTAACTATAGTACAACCTAACTTGTATACTTACAGACACCACTTATCTGACATATTTGTGCAGGATTTATACTCTAAACATTGGTACATCCAAAGGCGGTCAAGTTGTTGGCGCCTTGGCTGGGGAGGCAATGTCACTAGATTGATTTTAAATTTTGCAGTCAATAGAATAATTAGGAAATTTTTAAATTATATATACAATTTTATTTTATTTATTTTTTCTAACATCTTGTATTCTCTTTTTGGGTTTAATGTATGACTTGTAGTAGGGGAACACTAATAGAGCCAAGTAAAGATCCAGAAAGAATAATTCGTAGGAATCATCGACAACAATAGCAACAATAGCAGATGCAAAACCAACCATCTGCTGCAGGCAATTTACCTTCATGAGACAATCTGCTGTTCAACGAAGTTAACAATAATAACCCAAAAAATCTACCACCACCACAGCTACCAGTAAATATACGTATGGTGTGCAACAAAAGAACCCTAAGAGACTATGCGCTACCAAGTATGGAGATGGTTCAAGGAAGTATAACAAGGCCAACCATCATGGCTAATAATTTTGAGATCAAACTAGCAATGCTCTAGATTATCCAAAACAAGTTGCAGTTTAGAAGCATAATGATGGAGGACCCAAACCAGCATTTAAAACATAGCATTAAATGTTGTGATACTTTTAACTACAACGGGGTCATCGATGAAGTTATTCGTCTCCAATTGTTCCCTTACTCCTTAATAGATAACACTTTCTCTTGGTTAAATTTGTAGTCACCAGTATCTATTACAACATGGGATGAACTCGCAAGAAAATTCTTACAAAATTTATTCATTATCAGCAAAACGGTCCAACTAAAGAGAGAGATTGAAATATTTACACAATTGGAAGGAGAAAGTTTTCACAAATCTTGGGAGCATTTTAGAACACTAATTCAGATATGCCCACACCATGGGTTACCTGAGTGGTTAAGACTGCAAATGTTCTATAATGGGTTGGATGCACACGCACAATTAGGGCTTGATGGAGCCACATGAGGAGCCTTAATGAACATGACATATGATGATGCATATGAATTAATAGAGAATACGGTGATGAATTCCTACCAATGGCCAACCGAACGTTGCACATATGGTCAAAAGCCATCTAAAATCAAAGTGGTTAAAGAGGATGATAGATGCCAATAGATAATGGACAGGTTAAACCATATAAGATCCTCATCCAGCATGTCATCTATATATGGAGGAGATAAACCTCTCATCCATTACATCAATAATCCTACTGAAAATTTGAACTATATTGGGAATAGGGTTTAAAACCCTTATTCGAATACTTATAATTTTGGATGGAGAGATCAGTCAAACCTAAGATGGGATGAAAACCAGGGAAGAGGTAATAATTATAACCAAGTTACAAATGTTAATTACCAACCTCCTGACTTACAGAAGCCTCAAGAAAGGGTCAACCCAAATGACTATATTGTATGTCGTCAATGGTTGCATCGAATTGAGAGTGAGATGTAGTCAATGAGCATGATGGGAGATATCAAAATGCAAATTTTCATGGGAATCTCGAGTAATACTAAAATAATCTTCGGAGAGAGGAGTAGGAGCACGTGAAGGCAATACTGCTCTATTCAGGTAAAGTATTAAGTAGTCCAAAAAAACTTCCTCAAGAGGAAAATAAGGAGGATTCTAAAGATATTCAAGAAAACTCTTAACGGGCTGATGTTGAACCAGAGCCCAAAAAGGTAGCCAAACCGGTAGCTGAGGTAAAAGATAATTCTATAAAAGGACCTACAATGAAAAAGATACCATTCCCTTCACGGTTAGAAGAAAAGTAAAGGAGGGATGAGGATTAATTTGTAAGTTTTCTCAACTTATTTAAATCCCTTAATGTTAACTTGCTTTGAATTTTTCTGATTGAAAAAGTTCCTAAGTATGCCAAATATTTAAAAGAAATTATATCTAGGCATAGGAAAGTAAAAATAGGAGAGCAAGTTAACATAAGTGTCTCATGTAGTGTGATTATTTCAAAACATATCCCCTCAAAGCTAAAAGACCTGGGAAGTTTTATGATACTTATGGAAATAGGGGACATCCATTTTAGTAATGCTCATGTGATTTAAGCGCCAGTAATAATTTAATGCCCCTATCTATTTATGAAAAACTTGGCTTAAGGGACCTTAAAAATACCCAAATCACACTACAATTAGTCGATAGGTCCTTAGTACAACCTAAAGGAGTCCTTGAGGACGTATTAGTTAAAGTGTATAGCCTCATCATCCCAGCAGATTTTGTGATACTCGATTTCGAGGAAGGCAGTAAGATACCTATCTTATTAGGCAAACCATTCTTAGCAATGTCAAAATCCACCATTGATTTGGAAAAAAATGAATTAACCATAAAGATTAATACTGAAACTAAAATTTTTAAATGTAGTCACCAACAAGATGAGGTAGATAGAAAAACATTAAGGAGACAGTGCTATGGAACATCTGTAAAAATCCCTAACAACCCTAAGCTAGAGGAAGTATTTTTCGTGATTAATGTAGGCCGAAAAAGTAAATGCAAAGAGCGGGACCAATGCGACAAGGTGAAATGGCATGATGGGAGCTGAATGAACATTGATAGAAACAAGACAAAGAGAGCATCCTCGGGAACACTGATCAAGCTGATAGGCTTACAACAATGTTGAAAATAGTGGTTCAAGGACCACAATTTCGATGGCAAAGTCAGTAAATATTACTTATTTATGCTTACCAACCTATTATTGTGTCTTGGATGTTTGAATTGGTGAATTTAGTAAACAGGTTAGGAATGAAAGTGTACGGACTAAATCGTAAGAATTAGTGAATATCTAGTCAAATGAGTTTAATAAAATTGTTCAAGTTTCAAAGTGGTAAATAACCACTCTTGCATTGTAGTACGATTATGTCAACGTTTAGTAGAAATACTTGTTAATTTCTATTTAATGATGAAATTAAAAGGTTAAGTGTTATAGGATGAAGTGGATGGAAAAAGAGTCTCATTCTCATCTCCCTTCATTGAAAACATTGTTCTTAGTAGAAGAAAGAAAAGATCTAGCTCTCTTAATTAATCAATTTTGCATGTAAGTGTTTCCAAAGCTTGTTTTTCATGAGTTTTGTATTTTTGAGATCCTTGTATCTCAATTTAGCTAACTTGCATGTCTAGTCTCAAAACTGATAAAGTCTAAAGTGTTGTCATTGATAAATTGACTGTATTAACGTATAGATCAAGAACCAAATCAACTAGTAGATAATAGGGAAAAAGGAAAGATCACATATTGGCACATAGACATTTAAATTCTGCTACTGTACCAAGTAAGTTCATATAGTGTTGTTGTGTTTATTTATGAAATGTGTGTATGTAAATGTATATGGTTAAATGTTAGTAAATTTGTTTTGATAAGGTGAGAAAGGAATTAATCAGTAAAAAAGAAAGTTATGTTATGTATATGGAACCCAGATGAACAAAGGATACAATTGGTCTACAAATAGGGGTATTTGCGCACTGTATGGGACAAAAGGTGATGAGAAGATAGAGGAGGTTTACTAAATATTTCTAGAATCCTGTATTTGTTACAGATTTCCAATTTAATCACTTAGGAGATTTGACGTGTTATTGGTTCGAAAGCTCTTATGAGTAAGCTGACATGTTATCGGGGGAGAATAATTAGCCTACGGGCTTTGCACTATGTGCAGCTGGTGTGGTATCAATTTGAAAGCTCATATGAGCAAACTGACGTGTTATCGAGGGAGAATAATTAGCCTACAGGCTTTTGTAACATCCTATTTTTCAGTGGTATCGGGAACAGTGGTTTTGCGACCGAAATTCCAATTTATAAGTCAATGTTTTATTGATTATTTAATATATATAGGAATTCTATAATGTCATATTCGAGTTTGATTAAGAACTTTTAGCGTTTAGTTAGGTATTAAGTAGAATGGACTAAATAATAAAATTTGTAAAAGTTTGTGGTTAATAGTTAAATGTATTAAATGAATTTAAATATCTAAATTGATGGTCTTATATGGTAATTAGACCATTACAATTGTAGTGGATGGTTTAAAGGTATTAAATTAATAAATTTAAGTTAATTTTAAGGGTAAAATAGGAAATTAAAGAAAAAAACAAATTAAACAAAAGTGAGAGGTTGTCATCTACCTCTTGCAATTGCCGAATTTTAAAAAGAAGAGAAGCCATTGAAGGAGCTTACTTTCGGTTTGGATTCTCCTTTGCATGATAGGTAATTTTCATCCATTTTTAGTAATTTTTAAGTTTTTGAGATAGTTGCCACTAGGTCTAACTAACCCTAGTGTCAAATTATTGTTAAATGTTTAAACTTGTGCCAGTGTTGAAATTGTGAGATTTTTGAAGTTTCATGATAGATTTTTAAGTTTGATAGCTAAATAGGATTATTTTGTAAAGTGATTTTTAATGATTTTGAAGTTTAAGGATTTATTTATTATAGCTGTAAAATCTCATGAAATTATTGTGAATTAGATATATGTATGGGTTGTTCATGGAAAATAGTTAGTGTGAATTAAGCTATTTATGTTCAATTTGATAGTTTAAGGTTTAAGGACTAAAGTGTATAAAAAGGAAAGTTTAGGGGTAAAATTGTAAATGTGATTAAAAGGACTTAATTGTATAAATTGAGTATTATGAGGTTAAAATGGATTAAATTAAATTATATTATATTATATTCTAGATCAAGAATCTCAACGTGTGGTGGACATACGAGGAAAAGGGAAAATCGTTGATTAGTCCCTATTAGTTGAATCACTCAATAGGTAAGTTTCTACTGATGTCTTTGGTTATAATTTGATATAAACGTTGTTAATTATATCTATTTATATTTGGTTGATAATGTAGTAAAGAATTTGATTTATAAGAAATAGAAATGAAATTTTCTGGAATGATGTCGATAGATCGAGTAAAAGTTTCATACATTAGATTTTTGTCTGAATATATGTTCTGGACCAAGCTCATACATGTGTTGCAGACTTGGATTTACATGTGACTCGGATTAAGCCTAGACTGGTAATCTATTGTTGTTTTACATGTATACCTAGCTCTAGCCAAGCTAGTTTATCTGTATTTTCATTTGTTTAGCCCGAACAAGTAACCTGACACAATTATTTTTGCATCTGATTAGCTCTTATGAGCATTATCCGTTCTGGACTCATGTAATGTGTACTTTTACAAAGATCCATCGAAATAATAAAATTTGATTGATGTGGAAATTGTCTCAATAAATTATAACAAGTTAGGATTTCTGAGTAATATGTAGGTTTATATGTTACGGACCTTGAATTTCTGAATTTGTGTTGTAAAAAAGCTGAAGTTCAATGGATTATTTACTTTTAGCTATTTAATGAATTTTGTAAATAATGACTTGATTTGTGGTAGCTTACTAAGTACTACTTATACTTACTTTGGTTATTATTTCTCTGTAGATCTTAAACTATTGGATCGTATTGGTCGAATCATCGGAGCTTGCACTTACCTTTGTCTCTTTTCGGTAGTTTTTGAAGTCTCGATCTATGGTTAATCATGGCATGTAAATAGAGTGTTTGTTTTGTAAGAACATGGACATGTTTTGGTACATTGTGTTGTAATCGATCTTTATACAAGTTTAGTGCTAATAACTGTATTGCAAGTCTGATCGTTTGGTCATATATAGTATAGCTCATATTGTTTTGGTATTTAATGGATAAATGGATGAATTGATTAGTGAAACTATGATAGAGGAATGTGATTTTGTTTAGGTGTTTGAATTGTGGTGTCAATGAGGGCACATTGGTTAGGCACTTAAGATGAATGTTTTGGCATACTTTAGGCTTGTTAAATGTGTTTTTAAGTATGGAGTTGGTTGGTTTTAATTTGGTTTAGTACCTAAGTATTGGATGAAGCTATGCCTTGTTTTGCAAACTTTTTAAGGTACACACGGCCTAGGACACAGGCTATCACACGACCGTGTGTCACACATGACCTACTCACATGGTCATGTGCCTTATTTTTTTTCAATGCAGCTTGGTCCACACGAGCACAGAAAGTTACACAGCCTGGTGACATGACCATGTGACCCTGAGCTACACAATCATAGTGAGTTACAAGGCCTGGCCACACAACCGTCTGACCATTTACTACATGGGCATAGATAGTTACACAATCTGCGAACATGAGCTTGTGGAGTAGCCACACAGCCATGTTTTTGAGTCACATGGTCTGGGCTCTATCACACGGCCATGTGACCCTTGTTTTCCAAATTTTTTTAGATTTTTATTTTTGTTTCAGAATGATCCTTGATTATTTTCAAATTATTTTTAGGGTCTCAAAGGCTCGATATAAGGTCCATTAATCTATTTCCTACTTTATTTAAATTAGTTATTGAATGATATTAGTTAATGTGTATAATTGAATGTATTTTAATTTAAATATTATAAATTCTACTATAGTACTCAATAACCTCAATCCAGCGATGAATACGGGTTAAGGGTATTATAGCTTTGCATTATGTGCATTTGGCGTGTTTTTGTTTGGCATAGCTCTTATGAGCAATTTGGTGTGTTATCGGATGGTTACTTGTATATTTCTTTCTGTTCATGCTGAGTCATCGAGCTGAATGTTTCTGAAATAGAAGTGTGGACTGAATTATTTCTGTGAACTGAAATAAGGTATAATTGATGATGAAGTGTTTGGGATGCATTACATGTTTAAATGCTATGTACTCACCTTGTACATGTGAAATGTGTTAGTAAGATAATGAATTTAGTTAAGCTATATAGAAATATATGAACTCTTTGTGAGGTGAGTTTAATGTTTTAAACCTATGAACTTATTAAGCATATTTAATGTTTACTCCGTTTAATTTTTCCCCTCCCCTATAGATAATTTGGCAGAACTCGGTAGGTAGATTTTTCCACAACTCACATTATCTGGCTTCTATTTCGGTAAAATTATTTTAACTCTATATCAGGTCAAGTGGCATGTATGTATGGTCTAGTTTTTGAAATTTATTGTGAAACAAAGGTTAATGTATTGAATGCTATATAAATATGTATTTACTCTTTCGTGATGCTTGTCCAATGTTGGCGTAGACAATTAGTACACTTAAAATGAAAATAATTGTGGTAAATATGTTACTTATTTTGGATAATTGGCGGACTTATAAAAGTGGACTATTTGGGTAGATAATAGCAAAATAATAAAAACGCGCGTCATATAGCTTTTAACACCCCTAACCCATATCCGTTGCCAGAATAGGGTTACAGAGCATTATCGTACAAACAAAACTTTAAAACATACATTTCATGAACTAGTACAAAAATAACATAAATCATTTATTCACATACATATTTTCCCTAAATCGAGCCCTCAAGCCCTTAGAAATACATTAGAAACAATTTGTGACTAAATTGGAAACATTTGGAAAGTTTAAGAAAAAGTTAGAAAAATTTGACTATAGGGATCACTCTATCGTTAGGCCAGGCCATGTGCCTTACACAGCTAAGACACACATCCGTGTCTTAGGCCGTGTAACAATTGAATTAGGGACACACGGGCTGGGATGTCCTCACCAATGTAACTCTCTTAGTAGGTTCACACGGCCATGTCACACACCTGTGTTCCAGGCCGTGTAACAGCCTAACTTGTATGCAATAAAGCCTACAGGGGACACACGACCATGTCACCAGGTCATGTGTTACACACAGCTGAGTCACACGTCCGTGTCTCAGGCCATGTGGACATGAATTTGCCCAAAAATAAGGCATTTCCTACACTAACTTATGCATTCATTTATAGATCTTTTTGTGCACATAAACAATACTTCAAACCTTACAAAATATGCATATAATGACTAATTCATTAATCCTAAAATCAACTAACCAATATGCCAATCAAGGCACCTCAAATGCAAATAGTTAAACTTATCTAAACATGCATTTATTTGATCACATTTCCATCATCAAACATAATTCAACTTCTAACAAATCAAGCCACAAATATGACCATTAACACTTCATCACAAACATACCATTTGAGCCATACCATTCATGCATTAAAATTACCCAAAAATGACATAATTTGGTAAGCATCAAATCCAAACAACTTATACATACCAAAATCATCAACTAACATTCAACCAAATCCCAACATATGCCCCCTATACATGCCATTATAACCTTGGACAAAACATCAAAACTACCTATAATTATGCTGGATAGTGTGATAGATCTCTGACGAGCTTCCAAACCGATCAAGCTTCTGATTATCTATAAAATATAGGAAAGAAACTACGTAAGCTCATAATGCTTATTAAGTTCGTAAAACATGAAACATAACTTACCATATCATCTAAATAACATTAAGTATAGGCATAATGTAATCCAACCACAAGCTTGGCACAAGCCTAAGCACCATCATCAACACATGTTAGTGCATTCTTACATAATTCACTTGAATTAAACATATGATGACTCATTTCCATGTAAACATATATAATTTGTATCATTCAACCTTTCCGTGAACATAAGCATATTACCATATGAAAACTTACCTTTTCAATTCTTTTCATTGCCCGTTGAACCATTTAGAGTATCATCGGATACTCAGGAAAGCTCACACGAACTGTGCCTAAATAAAAAATCATAACATTTTCTTTACATCATTGTCACACAAACTGTGAAATAAGTCTGCTCATACAAGCTGTGGGTCAGAATGTAAGCTACATAATGCTATTCACACAAGTTTTGGAGTAGCTGCAACAAATGCAAGACCTCAGTCATCGTAGGACATTCAAGACCAGCACCTGAAACATGAAATCCCTAATGACATGTCATTTGTATCCTACAAATTCCTAAGGTTCTCATTAACCGCCATAGCATGATTTTGGATATACATTATTCAATAGCATTTTAAGTACATATTAACATGTAATTAAACAACTTAAACATACATTTTAAATACATATTAACATATAATTAAACAACTTAAACATAATAATTTGTACATACGAACTTACCTCGATGACAAGGGCGTAAAAACGAGATCAACTAATCTGAGACTTTAGCTTTTCCTTCATCTAGATCCACATGCTGTCTATTTTGACCTAAACAAAAAAAATAATTCATTTAACATCTTTAGCATTCAATTTAGTCCACATTTCATAATTTTGAAAAACTACTATTTTGCCTCTAAGATTTTAACATTTCATAATTTAGTCCTTAAGCTCATAACTTGAAATTTAAACATTATAATCCTCTTCTCATGCCAACTAAATTCTCTAGGGACCCAAATCAATCCATACAAACCATCATTTCATAAATTTAGCATGAACTTTTACTACTTTTATAAATAAGTCCCTAAATGTCATTTTCATCAAAAATCACTTTACAAAACTTGTTTATTTATCAAAAAGGACTCATAATCTTCCATTAATCATCAAGAATAAAGTAATAGCATGCATGGAATAATCCTAATACCTTGACAGTTTTACAAATTGATCCTTGAGCTAGCTAGATTAAGCTACGACGATCCCGAAAACATAAAAATCGTTAAAAATAGGCTCAAAAATCACTTAAATGCAATGAAAGGGCTTGGCCGAATAGATGAACCCTAGCTATGGTTTTTCTTCTTTCAAATTTCGATGAAGAAATGTACTAAGGAAGATGATACAATTTGTTTTACTAATTTTACTTTAACTTAATAATTAAATTAATATATTAACCTTGCCTATTAACATTAAAATCACTTAATTTTATATCCAAAAAAGTCCACTAACTATTTGAATGGTCTAATTACCATCTAATTCCTCTCACTTTAAAGTTTCATAGTCATTTGACCCTATTTACTAATAGAACTCTGCTTTTACACCTTTTGCGATTTAGTCCCTTTTCCTTAATTAATCATGCAAACGTTAAAATTTCTCAACAAAATTTTAATACAACCATACTAGCATCCCATAGACATTAAAATAATAATAAAATAATAATTTAATCTTCAAATTTGTGGCCTCAAAACCACTATTTCAATTTTAATGAAAACGGGTTCTTACATAGTCATTTGGTGGATAGGCTCAAGTAGTAATTTTTCTAATGGATCACCTTTGCACATTTTGTTTAAAAGTATTCATATATAATTATAAAATACTAAAACTAATAATGTTGTTTAAACCTAGATTATTCACATAAATGTTTATACCTCTAATATATGTATGATTAGGATAAAAATTCTAATGACTTTAAAATAGATTTCTTTGATGGCCTTGCATGTGATTGTCTCTATTTTTCTGTTGCACTCTATAACTCAGGTCTGACGATTAGGCCGAGCGAGGGGTATTCCATTTGGTTGGTATCAGAGCTACAGTTTACTCAATTCTAGGACTAAACATAGTGTGTACTTGGTCTGGAAAATACATGCCACTTTAACCTGTGATAGTGTGATGTTAGATGATCCGATTTGACCATGTTTTCTTATAGATTAGAAGATGTTAGTAGAATCTAATCACGCTGCCAATGATGAAGAAGATACTAATGTACCGACTTTTGAGAAAGGAGCGAGTCTTAGTATGTTAGTTCTGTATATGATCAAAAATGAGGTGAAGAATGCCTTTTCTGATGTTATAGGTTAATGGTTTAGTGAGTTCACGAAAGTCAATCCTACAACTCCACAACCTCTGCCCCTTAATATGTCTTCTCCTATGCCCCTTGGTCCTCAAAAGTTTAACTCTTGTACTTGTGATTAGGCCTTCATTAGACAAAATTTGAAAATATAGGGATGAAGAATTCAGAGGTAAGTCTGATGATGATCTCACCAAGGTGGAATACTGGTTAAAGAATACATAGAGAATCTTTGATGAAATGGTGTGTTCGCCCGATGATTATATTAAATGCGTAGTGTCATTAAAATATAAAGTTTATTATTGGTGGTCCACGGTAGTGGCTAGAGTACCGAAAGAAAGAATTAGTTGGGAATATTTTCAAGCTAAGCTTCGAAAGAAATATGTGACTAAAAGGTATCTAGATAAGAAGAAAAAAGAATTCATGGAGTTAAAGCAAGGAAATAGATCTGTGGCTAAATATGAATAAGAATTTGTTTAGTTGAGTAAATACGCATGTGAGATAGTGCCAACTAAAGAACAGATGTATATTCGATTTGAAGATAGACTAAATGTGTCACATCCAAAAATTTGGGTTAGTAGAATCAGGTTAGCAAATTGGGGGTTTGTGAACCGAAAATTATAATTAGGTTAAACAATATTAAATAAAATATTAAAATAATTAGAACTAAAAATTTTAGGTTAAGGAATTAATATTAGGTGTTTGGTAATTAATTTGATTAAAAGGGATTTTAAAAACGAGATCAGATTTTAAATCATTTTTGAAATTGGCTTTAATTGAAAAATAATGACCAAATTAGAAAAGGGAGGAAACTGTAGGTGGTCAAAGGGGAAAATGCCCAATTTTTAAAATTTGGTTGGTTATTTAAACCACCCACCATCTCATTCTCCCCATTCAAATCCTCTTTTAAAAATTTAGCCAAAAACCAAATTAATGCTATTCTCTCGAAATTAGTTCATCCCCTTTGATTTTCAAGCTCTCTAAACATAAAAACCTCATTCAATTTTAAAGGTTAATTACGTTTTCGTCCTTAAAAGATCTTCACATGTTTTAGCTTGAATTAGGTCCATAGCTCATCGATTTTGCAAAATTTAGGTAACATGCTAGCTTTTCTTGATCACACTAGGTTGTTATCATTTCAATTCGAGTTTTAACCGATTAAATCAATATTTCAATAGATCATTTGATTTTAAGTTGATTTTAAGCTTGAAAATGGTGGATCTTGTTTTACTAAGTTAAACTAATGTTTCAAAGCTATTTCCAACTTATTTTGATCCTATTAAAAAGTTTTCAAACTTAATTTGACAAATCTTCTAGTAATTTTAACAAATTAAATGTTTTCTCCTTTTAAAAGATTATAGAAGCTTGATTTTTTTCGAAAAAATTAGATCCATGTAATTGGAAAAAATTGAAAGTTTAAATATGTGATTAAATGATATTTAGGATTATTAAGATTGAAATTAAGGCTTAGAAACGAGATTTGAGTTGTAACACCCCTAACCCGTATTCGTTGTCGAAATGAGTTACGAGGTATTACAAGAAAAGACATAGCTTAGGCAATCACAGACATACTCGAACATGTAATTCAAATTCAAATCTATTATAAACTTAATTCATCAATCTAATCTTTTTATAAAACAATTTATATAATAGTAATCGGCTTGTTTTTAATATGAAATCACAAACAAATAACGTCAACTATATCATTTTGTCACAAATCATATGCACATATCAAAGTCTTTATAAAATAACTTAAATCAATTATTATAAGCATAAAATATCAAAGAGTACATAAACCAAATTTGCATGCAAACCATTTAAACCTTATAATACTAAAATCACTATTCATTTGGTCACTTTTATAAACATTAGCCAATTACCAAATGCTTTCCTAAACAAAGGCATTTCATTACTCAACCAAGAACAAATACAATACAAATTATTCAATCAAGGATTTCATGCATGAAAATTTTAAAGCATACATATTCGAATTACATACCATGTTTACCTTAATTCATTTAACAAGTAAATTTTAATTACAAGAAATGTTAAATTTTCCATTTCAACCATAAATAATCTACTATTCTTATGATCATTTTATAAGGCTTTAACCAAAAATGAACATGCCTTATACATGGGTTTCATTCAATGGCCATTTCTTTAAGCAAACCAAATCATCAATCAATATGTAAGTTTTTAACCACACTAAGTGATACACATTTCTAAACATATCAAATCATGTACACTTATAAGTCCAATTCACACCTCAAATATCAAATATATATAAACATCATTCAAGACAAACAATATTTATACCACGTCTCATGATCAATTTTGCAAACCATTCACCTTTCACCAACCACTACAAGCAATAATCACATCTAGCTATACACATATATATTTTATAACCAAATATACCAAACACATCCAAAACAACCAAACATACATATGACCGATTTCTTCATACCTCATGCAACATCATTAACTAATTTCAATATACAACATATAACACATTTTATGTTCATTCATGTCACATAGCATATTAATCAAAATAGATTCAAACCATCATTATACCAAAGCCAAGTTCAAGCATTTAAATAAGCCATTTTCGCATGGCTTTTATACAAAACCAAGGTTCATCATATCAAAACACAATTCAACCTATACATGCCATAATTCAAGTTCGATTATTTAAATACCGAAGCTGTAGATAATGTGGTGAACTTTGCTAACGATCCCCGAGCTCGTAACTTGAATCCAAAATCTATAAAATAGAGTAAATAAAAACATACAGAGTAAGCTAACTTAGCTCAGTAAGCCTTAAGAAAATTAAATAATTAATGCATAACAACATCTCAATTACTATATCATTTCAATTAAATAAATCAACTTATGCATTTGTAATCACATTTAATTTCAAGCTTTTAATTCCATACATATATAACATATACTTTCATAGAACAATTTCTCCTTGGTCGAATATACATGTATACATCATCAATATATTCTCAAATTTCAAAATCATATTGTCTTATATAATCGAATATGCATATATATTTATAGACATATATTCATCACTCAAACTTTAACATTACGTCCATATACAACTATAAGGTGAAACATATTTCTCATATTAACACATATACTACAACAACTTCATGTATCATTTTTCATCACATATCAAGAAATCAATTCACCCTATTTTCAAATAGGTAACCAACTATCACATACTTGATCATTTTAGCTCGTTTAACGTATTCAATTACCACATCAGCATAAAGTCTTTTAGGCATAAATTTATATTAATTCACTGGCATAAAGCCTACTAGGCCTAAGCCTGTATCTCACACCGGCACAAGGCCTGCTAAACTAAAAGTTTGATTTTATACACCGGCAATTAGCCTGCTAGGCATAAAGCCCGATTAAATTCACCAGCACAAGGCTTGCTAGGCTCAAAGCCCGAATATCACTATTATAAAGTTGTCTCATAAACAATTCATATATCGAAAATTTCAGATATTCCATATAGTTCATACGGATTTTCAAATGTTATAACTCAGTCAAATTAAAGTCAAATACATTATTTACATGCTTAATCATATTCGGCTAACTCTACTATAAATCTATGAATTCCAAATCAACATATTAAACTAAGTTACATTTAAAATTAATGATGTTTAATTGCTTAAAAACTTACCTCGGATATCGATGAATAGTATTAATCGATTATTCGACTATTTTGGTCTTCCCCCAATCCAAATCCGATTTTCTCTTTTCTTGATCTAAATTGACATAAATTAAACTTATTTAAATCAAATTTTCAATCAAATTCATTCAAAAACACATAAATGGACAAATTGCACTTTTGCCCCAAACATTTTACACTTTTAGCAATTTAATCCAAAATTCACAAAACACAAAACAAGCATAATTTGCCCATGCCATGCTTAAGCCGAATACTCCCCATACACATACAAGTCCTCACATTTTGTTTATTTCACAATTTAGTCCCTTAATTAAACACTTTGTAATTTAACCTTATTTACTCAATTTCATCAAAATTTCAATACAACAACTTGTTAATCCATCACATAAATTTTATTTAACATCATCAAACATAAAATTCACCAAGCTATCAACAATGGTAAAACTAAAAATATACATCAAAATCAAAAATTCAAGCATGGGTCGGATAGTACTCAAAGCAATGATCTCAAAAAACGTAAAAATTATCAAAAATCGAAACAAAACATACCTTAATCTAGCAAAAGCTCTTGTCGAAACCTATCTTGGTGTTTTTCTTTTATTTCTTTGATATATTCGGCCAAACTAAGATGATAATGACATTATTTTATGTTTTATTTTAACATATAATAACATTTAATCTAATTACCTAATTAACCTTTGTTAAAATTTTATAATATCATTTATTCCATGTCCATTACAGTGGCCCAATTACAACATAAAAGCTTCATATTATAAAGACATTAGCAATTCAGTCTTCACACATTAAACTATCAAGTTTCCATTTTACGCGATTTAAATCGAGCATCCAAACAATAAAATTTTAAAACGAAAATTTAGCATACAAAAATTCACACATTATAAAAACCAAAAATATTTAAAAAAAATATTTTTCTAACTAAGATTCGTGGTCCCGAAACCATTGTTCTGATTAGGGTCTAAATCAGGCTATCACATGAGTGGTGAGATTACTATTTCAACAAAACTAGCTAAGTTTTCGGTATAGAGGTTGAGAGACTTTGATCTATGATTTTTGATTGACTTAATTGTGTTTGCTACTATTTTTAATGCCTTTTTATTGTGTTTAATGTGTATGTGAAGTGCCAACTCATTTGGGAGCCTCCTCAAGCAAGGACAAAGGCAAACAAAAGCTTACTTGAGCTTTGTTGTCAAAGCAAGTTACTAAGGTAAGTGGTCTTGTATGTTAAAATTAATGCACAAAACAGTGATTTAAAGGGGGCTTAGGTGATCAAATCATCTAATCTAAGTCCTAGAAGTAAGTATTCTTATTTGAGCTTTGATTATTTCATAAACAAGATTATGCTTAAGTGTGTGATGTAGTTATATGTGATGAATATATGCCTGAACATGATTTGTAGACAGTCAGTTTTATGCACACACCTCTTATATGAAAGTGTATTTGGCTCAATGAGAAAAGTGTTAGCACTTCTAGTGCATTATGTGAACATGAGATAAGTGTTTGATTATGATAAACATGATAAGTGTGAGTGTGCATAAACTAGAAAATGTGTGTGTGTAACATGGCTATTTTGGCCTTGTGAACCTTTAGAAGTATTAGATATAGTTGGGATACCATAGGATTTGAGTACTCATTTATATGCTTTGATATTGAGACATGTTTGGATGGATAAGGAAATGTAAAGCATTGCTCCATTCAATAGGATATGTTTGTTGGAGAGTGTTAGCTTCACGCTACACTTACTTGGGACATGTAACAGTCTGATTTGGACTCTAATCGAAACGATGGTTTCGAGACCATGAATCCGAGTCAGAAAAATATTTAAATATTATTTTTCGTGTTTATTATATGTGAATTTGCATGTGTGAAAATTTCGTACAAAAATTTGATTGTTTGTGTGCTTAATTCGATAAAAGGACTTAATCGTGAAAGTTGAAAACTTGATAGTCTAAATCATAAAGGTTTAATTGATAGTGGCTTTTTAATATGGAGTATTTATGTTGCAAATAATCCATTATTTTAGTGATGGCCGAATGTAACCATAAAGTATATGTTTATGTTATTATATTTATAAGGTTAAATAAGTAAAACATGTTAAAAGTTAACATATAATATATTAAAACATAAAAAAAAATAAGAAAGCCATGCATTCATACCTTGTTGTTGCCGAAATAAAAGAAGAAAGAAAAGAAAAAAAATAAACAAGGTATTCGGCCATTGTTGGTTCAATTTTAAGGTATATTTTGTTTCGGTTTTTTATGAGTTTTATGTTTTTGATATCGTTGCTTCAAATACACCCGACCCATGCTTGAATTTTTTATTTCGGTGAATATTTTGAGTTATGCAATTGATGAATATTTGTGTTTTGTGATGTTTGATGATGAAATATCAAAAATATGTTTTAGATTAACATGTTTTGTATTGGAGTTTTTGAAGATTTTGAGTAATTAGGACTAAATTGCAAAAAAATAAATTGAGGGACTAAAATGTGAAATAGATGAAATAAATGGATTAGTATGAGTATATAGAAGATTCGGCTCAACTATGTTGTGGTGAAATTTTGTGTATTTTGTGTTTTATGTAATTAGGACTAATTTGTAAAAGTATGAAATATCAGGGGTAAAATGGTAATTTTCCCATTTATGTGTTGTTGGATTAAATTGAATGAAATTGTGTTTAAATGAGGTTAATTTGAAATTATATAGATCAAGAACAAAGGTAATCGGACTTGGACCGGGGAAAAACAAAAATAGTTAATAGTCGATTCGTAATGTCCGTCGATATCCGAGGTAAGTCTTTAAATAATTAAACATGGTTTATTTTGAACGTAGAATGATTTACTATGATGATTCAAATTTTATAATGTATTAGTTTGATAGCTGAATGAGACATGTCAATGAATTAATGTGATTAAGTTGTATTTGAATGATACCAAAGCTTATGAAAATGTGTATGTGTTCCATGGAATATTATACGATTCAATATATGTGAAATGTTGTGGAATGATTATATGTTTATGATATTCGGGCTTTGAGCCTAGCAGGCCTTGTGCTGGTGACTTTGATCGGGCTTTGTGCCTAGCAGGCTTAGTGCCGGTGAATAAATATCAGACCTTGGGTCTAGCAGGCCTTGTGCCGGTGTGTGATTCGGGCTTATGCCTAGCAGGTTTTATACCGGTGATTTGTTTTCAAGTCTAAGATTATGAGAATTCAAGTTATTATGGATATTGAGCAAGTGAAATTGAGCTAACTTGCATTGTATATGTTCGGCCAAATATGTAAGTATATATGAGCTTATATTGAATTTGTATATTTGGTTACATGTGAAGTTATCTTGAATGTGCATATTCGGCCATAAGTGATATTCTATTGAATTTGAATTATAGGTTACATGTGATGTTTTAATAAACTTTTATATTCGGCCACATGTGAAGATATAATGATTCTTGTGTATTCGGCCATACATGTAAGTGACTATGTGATAAAGTATTTGATTTTGTATAATCAGCTTATTAGGAAATAATTATGTGGTGATATATATTTGATTTTGAACATTCAGCCAAGGTATCTTATTATGTTTAATTATAACATTATTGATATAATTTAGTTAGTTTGAATGTTTTGAATACCCGTTGAGTTGTTTAATTTGCTTAAGGCTTACTAAGCTAAGTTAGCTTACCCTGCATGTTTTGTTACTCTATTTTATAGATTTTGGGTGTAAGTTACGAGCTCGGGGATCGTTATCGAAGTCAACCACACTATCGTCACCTTTCGTTACTTTTAAAATTTTATTTTCAAACTTTTGACATGTATAGGCTAATAAGTATTTTAGTCCAACCTTGGATATGTATAAACCTAGCCATGCGAATATGGCTTAATTTTAAAGTTTGAATGTGGTTATGTTTTTATCCATGGTTTATTTCGTTTTGATTTAATGTTATGTGAAATGAATGAATGGTATATGTGTGATTAGTGATATATGTTTTGGAAATAGCTTGAAAATGATTATTTGACTTGGTTGTAATTGTTAAATCGGTCATGTATATGTAAATGTGGTTAGGTAATTCGATTATGGTACATGTTTAGTTAATTATAAACATAGGTTCATATATATATTAAGCTTGTTTAAAGTTTATTTTAAAATGCATGATATGGTGTATGTTTTCTATTAATGAATAAAACTTGATTCGATTTGTATGGAAAGAGTATGTATATTTAAAGTGATTAGTTGTTTGATTATTTATATATGATTCATAAAGTTAAATACAAAAAATTATCTATTGAGTTGATTTTGTTTGATATGGATTGTGAGTGAAATAAAAATAAATTACCAAATGAACAGTGATTTTGTGTAAAAGTACACCATGGGAATTATATGCATTTTTGAAAAATGTTAATTATATGTACATATATATATGTGTGTGTGTGTGCATGTTTGTGAATTCGAATGATGGCTTGGTAAATTATGAAAGTATAGGTGTATGTATATAATTGCTAATGAATAAATGATTCATGATAATGAGATATGTTTGAATTTGTGAAAGTTTGAAAACTATATTTTTGCTCAGTAATGCCTCGTAACCCTAGTTTGGCGATGGATACGGGTTAGGGGTGTTACACATGTACACTTTTTTAAGTCATGGTGCGATGAAGATTCAAGTATCCAATGAGAGAATTTAATATGCATTTTCATCTTCCCAAGTTGTCAATGTATCAATATGAAATGATATTTGATGATTCTATGTGATAAATGTGTCTAGCATGCTTGATTTATTGTAGCATCTTGATTACTCACTAAGATTGGTTAAGCTCACACTTCTTTGTGTACATTTTTGTAGATAAATAGCTTGTATAGAGTGGTGAAGTGGGCAAGCTGATGATCCAAGGGCGAAAGCTTTATGTTTGGCTTGTTATTGAGGGACTAGACTTTACTTTTGTTTTCTATTTATAAATAGACTTTCCATGGACTGTTTAAGGACTTTTATAGTTGTTTTGTGGATGTTTATAATGCTTGGATGATTGCATGAAGTATGCTAGATGAATGCTTGGACTATTGGTTGAATAACATGTATGTATTTTAATGATTTATGGTTTAAACGTGTTGACAGCTTGGAAAGATGCAAAATAACCAAATAGTAAGGTATGCACCTATTATGCACTCTAAATTGCCTTATATGTAAATTTTGAATGTTGAGAAAATTAATTTTGAATAAGTATGCTAGCATAGGTGATTAATTTGGATGCCAAAGCATGTTAATGTATGATCTTGCGTGTTTGACCGTGATTTATATGTTTTATGTATGTTTTAGTGTCAAAGTGTCATATGTAATTATTGTAATTTTCTGCAATACTGCAGGGTGTCGTCGTGATGAGCTCTTCATGTTGTTTTGACGAGCATTCATTGTTGCGAGGTCATTTATCGTATTATCGAGATGAAGACACTTCTCCAGGGGACGTGAACTGGGCATGTTTTGTAATCTTTACAAATAAGTCTTGATTTTTATATGATAAAATTAGAGGCCTTAAATAACACGAAGTGTTTTGAAATTTTACATAACTTGCTTAGATAGTTTGCATGAGAAGCAATTGTATGTGAAGTTTAGTAACTGCAACTTTTGGCTTCGAGAAGTTGGATTTCAGTGGTATATGATTTCAGCGATCGATATACGCGTTGATCCAAGCAAAATATCCTTCATTGTAAATTGGAATCTGCCAAGAAATGTTTCTAAAGAAGGCTATTACATGAGGTTTTTCAAAAACTTCTCGATGATTTCTTTGTGAATGACAAAGCTATTATAGAAGAAGGTTATGCTCAATTGGTTTGAAGAATGTCAATGTTGTTTCGATCAGTTGAAAGTTATGTTGACAGAAGCTCCGGTCTTAACTCAAGTTAGAACTTGGAAAAGAGTTTATTATGTATAATGGTGCCTCATTTAATGGATTAGGTTGTGTGTTAAGGTGGTAGCTTATGCTTCCCGATAGTTGAACGATATGAGAAGAATTATCTAACACATGATTTAGAGTTGGTTGTAGTTGGCTGTAGTTGTTTTTTATTTAAAGATATGGCGACACTATTTGTATGGAGAGAAATGTCATGTATTTACAGATCATAAAAGTTTAAGATATCTAATGACTCAAAAGGAATTGAATCTGCAGCAACGAATGTGGCTCGAGTTGTTAAAAGATTACAATTTGATAATTGATTATCACCCTGAAAAAGCTAATGTTATCACTGATGCTTTAAGTAGTAAGTCTTTATTCGCCTTAAGAGCGATGAATGCTCAATTAAGATTGAGTTCAAATGGTTCTATCATTGTTGAGCTAAGTGTAAAGTTGTTATTTCTTTAGAGAATTCGAGAGTTGCAAAAGAATTATCTGAAATTGATAATTAAACAAAGCAGGTTAAAAATGGCCTAATGTCAAATTTCAATATTGGTGATAATAGGAGCTTATATTTCTTAAATTAAATATGTGTGTCGAATGATTCTCAAATTAAAAGAGATATTTTATAAGAAGCTTATAGTAGTGTTTATTCAATTCATCTAGGTAGGAAATAGAAGTAAAATTTTTTGAAACAGAATTATTGGTGGTTAGGAATGAAGCGTGAAATCTCAGAGTTTGTCTCGAAATGTCTGGTATGTCAGTTGGTTAAGGCTGAACATCAAGTTCCGTCATGATTGTTACAACCAATAATGATTCCTGAATGGAAATGGGAAAAAAGTATCAAAAGATTTTGTATCATGATTACCTATGTCTCTATAAAAGAAAGATGCTATCTGGGTTGTGGTTTATAGATTGACAATGTCAACCCATTTCATTTTGGTTAAAATCAATTATCCACTTGAGAAGTTAGCAAGATTGTATGTAGCTGAGATAGTTAGATTACATGGTGTACCAGTGTCTATCATTTTAGATCATGACCCGCGGTTTACTTCCAGATTTTGAGGTAAGTTACATGAAGCTTTAGGTACCAAACTGAATTTCAGTACAGCATTTCATCTGCAAACAAATGGTCATTCAAAGCGTGTAATTCATATTTTAGAAGATATGTTACGGTGTTGTGCTATGGAATTTGAAGATAGTTGGGAGAAATCTCTACCCCTGATTGAGTTTTCTTATAATAGTAGTTACCAATCAAGTATCAAAATGACGCCATATGAAGCTCTGAATGGAAGGAAATGCATAAATCCATTATATTGGTCTGATTTAAGTGAAAAGAAGTTGGTAGGAACTGATTTAGTTTGTAAGGCAAAAGGAAATGTTAAAGTTATTAAGAACTATCTGAAAGCTACTTCTGATCAACAGAAGTCATACACGGATTTAAAAAGGAAGGACATTAAACTGAGGCTGCAGCAGCTGCCTCGGAAGCCAACCTAATCTCTTCCAATTTCTTCTGAATTTCAGTCCTCGCCTTGTCAATTAACAACTTTCTAGCATCAAATATTGGTTGTGTTAAGCATCGCCTATTTGGAGGTTCACTTGGGCTGGAAAGCTTTGGATCAAGCTCAACACCATGTCCATTTGCTAATCCTGCTTCTGAAGGTTTCAATCCCTTGTCTACGTATCCACTTTTAAAATCGAAATTAACAATAACCTTCCTTTTCTTCTCAACTCCACTAGTCTTAGATCCTGAAGAATCATTATAGCCATTGAACAAATTTGGAATTTTTGGAGTGACAATGTTTTTCATGGAATGTTTTCCATTAGCAATTGACTTCACCTTTGACCCTCCTCCTCTACCCCCAAATTGGCGACAAAGTATTCTTGAGGGTATCACTATGGAAGAAAGTGTTGCTTTTCAGCAAGAAACGAAAGCTTAGTCCAAGATTCATTAGACCATACGAGATTCTGGAAAGAGTCGGGCTAGTAGCTTATAGATTAGCGTTGCCTCCAGAACTTGAGAGAATTCACAATGTGTTTCATGTATCAATGTTGCACCATTATCGATCTGATCCTTCTAATGTAATATATCCTAATGAGATTAAGTTATAGTCTAATTTATCTTATGGTGAAGAACTAGTGAAAATTTTGGCTCGGAAAGTAAAAAAACTCTGCAATAAACGTATCTCGTTACTGAAAGTTTTATCTAATCATCATGGTATAGAAAAAGCTACATGAGAAATAGAAGAATCGATGAAACCCCAATACCTAAACCTTTTTACTAGTAAAAACTTTGAAGGAAAAATTTCCTTAGAGGGGAGAGTTGTAACAGTCCAATTTACAACGATGTCGGAAACATTGGTTCAAGGACCACAATTCCAACGATAGAGTCAGTAAATATTATTTATTTATATTTACCGGCCCGTTATAGTGTCTTGGATGTTTGAATTGGTGAATTCAGCAAGTAGGTTAGGCATGAAAGTGTATTGACTAAACTGTAAGAATTAGTGAATATCTAGTCAAATGAGTTTAATAAAAATTGTTCAAGGTTCAAAGTGATAAATAACCACTCTTTCATGGTAGTACGATTGAGTCAACGTTTAGTGGAAACACCTATTAGTTTCCATTTAATGATGAAATTAAACGGTAAAGTGTTATAGGCAGGAGTGGATAGAAAAAGAGTCTCATTCTCGTCTTTTTTCACCAAAAACATTGTTCTCTATAGAAGAAAGAAAAGATCTAGGCTCTCTTGATTAATCGGTTTTGCATGTAAATGATTCCAAAGCCTGTTCTTCATGAGTTTCATGATTTTGAGATCCTTGTATCTTGATTTAGCTAACATGCATGTCTAGTCTCAAAACTGTTAAAGTCTAAAGTGTTGTCATTGATAAACTGAATGTATTAACATATAGATCAAGAACCAAATCAACCGGTAGATAACAGAGGAAAAGGAAAGATCATGGATTGATCATTGACGTTCAAATTTTGCTATTGTACCAAGTAAGTTCATATGGTGTTGTTATGTTTACTTATGAAATGTGTGTATGTGAATGTATATGGTAAAATTTTAGTAAACTTGTTCTGATAAGGTGAGAAAGGAACTAATCAGTAAAAAAGATAGTTATGTTATTGGAAACACGAAAATATACACACTTTTTTATGCTCTTTTTAACTCAAATTCATGCAGTTTCGGTAAAATTCGTGCTGAAAAATAAATAATATTTATAAAATAATTAAATTGCACCCAAATTATGAACATTTTGAATTTTAATTAATTTTATATCAAATTTTGATTACTTTTGATTATTTTCGATAGATTTGCAAAAGGGCAAAAAACGACTCAACAGAACTACTAGAAGCACAAAATCGAGAAGAAATTTTGAAGCATCAAAGCGAATTAATTTTTTCAGCCTAAGACGATCAAAATTATGTGTATTAATTCATAATATAATTAATTTTAATTTTAATCCAATTTAATTTGGGTTAATAAATTATTGTTAATTAATTATGAAAAAGGGCCCAGTTGAGCTGAACAGAGAAAACCGATCCAACCGAGCACTGGGTAGCCCCAAACCATCCCACATGCTGACCCAATCAGCTTGCTTGGCTGATTATTTGGCTTGCAAAATGGCCCTTGAAGACTCCTTCAAATTTCATTCAAACCCCTCTACTATTTATGTCATTCTAGATTTGCCTCTACCTTAAAATAGCATGTTTGAAATCTTCAAACATGCCACATGTGTGGCTTGCCATGGGGGGAGTCTTTGGCTGGTGATTTTGGTTATTTTTAGCAGCCTTCTCAACCTATAAATACCCCCTTGGCTACTCACTTCAAACACAACCCTTCTCATCTCTTCACTTCCCTCTCATTTCATTCCATTCCATTGTTATTCATTTTCTTCCCCTATTCCTTTGTTGATTTCACCTCTTAAAAAAAATTCCTTCAACCACCATTTGGATCAGCATCCAAGTGTTCGTGGAAGCCTCGGTTCAAAAAGAATAAGTGGAGAAGGAGGAGCGGAACAAACTAGTCAAGCCTCAGAGAAATACCGGATTTGATTCTTGTTCCTTATCCTTTTAATTTTATTGTTGTTGTTATGAATATGTCTATGAATATTTATGATGTTGATATGTTTAATTTAATTAACATGGGTTAAATTTAATTCGTGTTAAGTCGATTGCATTTCATGTGACAACCCTAATTTGACCCTAGTCGGAATGTGGTTTCGGGACCATAAAATCGAGTCATAAAATTTATTTAAAATTTATTTGCATAACTTCTATGTGTGATAGTGCATGTGTGAAAATTTGATGTTTTAATTTAGTCTTATGAATGGGAATTTTACTTGAAAGGACTTCGTTGAGAAACCATAAAAAAGTGATAGGTAAAAGTTGAAGTGGCCAAATTGTATATGGATAGCATCATAGAGGACTTGCATGTCAAATGGACCACTATGATTATAGTGGACGGTAATGATGATGAAAAATTTGGCATTTTGTGTATTTTATATTAGTGAAATAATATTAAATAGTTTTATATTAGAAAACCATGAATTAATAATAGAAAAAGGGTGATAAAAACAAAGTTTCTCATTTTTGTCTCCCCTTTTGCCGAAACTAAACAAGAAATTGAAGAAAGAACACCTAAGGCATTCGGCCATCTTGTGTTAGGAATTAAGGTATGATTTCATATGTTTTTCTTTGGATTTTGAGAAATTTAAATTGGTTTTGAAGCTCCTAACATGACCCATGTGTTTGTGATGCATGAAGCATTCGGTCATGAGCTCAATGGGTTACATTGTGTATGTTTTGATAATTTGTAAGGAGAAATATTTCTAATTGAGTATGAACAAACTAAATAACTATATATGGCTCAAATGAGCTTGAGTAGTCGGCTAATGAAGTTAAGTATATGAATTAGGAGCATGAGTCCATTCGGCAATTTAAGATAAATTGTGAAATAATGCTTAATATTAGTAGTACTTGTTTAATTGGAAAATTGAGCTTAGAATGGATGAATTTATGAGTTTGGGACAAAGTATATATATTCAGCTATGAATTTTCGTGTTTAATTTTGAATGTTGATGTTTCAAAATTGAAAATGGATGTTAGTTGAGTTATAATACTTGCTTAATAATGAAAAGAACATGAGCTTAATGCTCAAATAGCATTCGGCTTTGGAGTAAGTTAAATTAGTTAGAAAATGAGTTCCAAGATAGTGAATTATGTGTTAAAAAAGGGATTTAGGTTGTATATACGTGATTAGATTGAATACAAGAGGTTATGTTAGCTAATTGAGGGATTCAGCCATAGTATTTTAGTGAATAATAATTTGAACAAGGGTTTTAATTGTATGATAGGTTTTCGACTATGGTTAATATTAGATGGAATACCAAATATGTGTGTGTGTCTATGAGGAATGAATATAAATTGGGGTTATGATGATTGAATTATTTTATTTGCTTAGTTGGAGCTCAAAATCAAAGGGAGCCAAGTTCGGCCAAAGGAAAAGCGAAAGCAGTTGAGTAGCTGATCGGAGTTGTTCATCCGACTAAAATGGTAAGTTCCTAAGTAATTTAAGTTACGGTTAATATTGCACATAAAATAGGTTGGATAAGAAATCATGGTATGTATGAATTTGTGAAAATCGAATGTGAGATTTATCAACCTATCTATGACATACTGGTAGCTATAGCTAAAAAATTTCAGCACTATGTGTGCGAGGTTATGCGGCACTATGTGTGCAAAAACTAAATGGCACTATGTGTGCAAAATTATATAGCACTATGTGTGCGAGGAAATGCGGCACTATGTGTGCAAATGAGTAAGAGCACTATGTGTGCGGACCTTTAAATTGAGCACTAAGTGTGCAATATCGATCGTAGAGAATTGCTTGTGCAAATGAAAAAGTTTAAAACTTTAAATTGGGAGTAATGAAATGTGCATGGATATTAGACATGGGACTTGATCTATATCTGTATATTAATAGATAATACTCGGGAAGAGAGAAAAAAGAGAAAGGTAATCAGCTCAACTAGTATATAATTGAACAAAGATATAAATTAATGATAAATGAATCTAAATGGATTGGAGATTGATTTATATATGGAGCGGCTTGGTTTGTGCTTTATTTGATTAATTGGACATTGTTTGTCATTTATATATATATATATGCCAACGATATGCATATGATATTTACCATGGTCCTTTCAATTTGCGATTAAATGGTGTAGGAGTACATTGTGAATTCAGGTAAGTATGTACCAAATTCATAATGTACACATGTGACATAAGATTTCCTTGTGATATCCTGTTTGAATTTGGCTAATATTGGATTGAAATTTTAAATTTTTGTTAAGATAATTGGATCATTACATCTTTTTTTTTCTAAATTTCTTAGGGCCTATTGAGTTAATAACTCACTTGGTGTGTTTATTGGTTTTGTATAGATCATCTTGTCGAGGAAAGCTTGGATTCGTTACGAAGTCATCACATCTTTTGACAACCCCTTTTTGGTTTCTTTGTTTAAAACTCAATAGACATTATGGCATGTATAGAATAATATTTTGGGAGGTTGCTATTTTGATAGTATTGTATATATATAAGGCCATGTGAATATGGCTAAAGTTCTATGTATGGATGTGATAATGGTTTAATTATAAATCTTGAAGTGAAATCAACTTGACATATGAATCCATATTGTGATATGAGTGTGATTATGTTATGCTTGAACTAACATGTTAAGCATTCGAGATACATTATGTATGAATATTCGGTCAAGAGGAGAAAAATCACCTTACATTTTTACCCTTGTTTTAGTATATGCTTACTTTAGAAGCTACTCATGGAAACGTGCTATTATTGTTGTAATTACTTAAATTAATATTGGACACGGGTATTAAGGTGTTACATTTCATCTCCATGAGTTATTAAAATTGTGTTTGTGTTGTTATAGGCCTCGATAAGATGTTTGATTAAGTAAAACCATGACTAAGTTATTCTTGCATTACAATTGTAAGGTAACTAATGAATTAATTATTTAAACGGATTGAAATTGTAATTAATTCACACGATACTTTATCTGTAACACCCTTTACCCGTATTCGATGCCGAAATAGGGTACAAGGCATTACCGGACATAAACTCAGACAATCATACAAAATCGAGACATGAATTTCGTCCAATTTAAAGTTTTTCATTCACAAGTATATCGTCCCTTATATGGGCCTTCGAGGCCCAAAACATACATTGGGTGTGGTTCGGGACTAAATCGAGAACTTTCAAAACTTCTACAACACTTAGAAAATTTTCTTATTTTGGGGAGTTACATGCCCGTGAGGGTAGGCCGTGTGGTCACACATGCCCGTGTGGCTTGGGACACGCCCGTGTCCTCAGCCTATGTAACTCTCTATTTATGACATCATCAGCAAAATAAGGGCACATAGCCAAGTCGCACGCCTGTGTGCTAAGGCCGTGTCCTTCATACGGCTGAGACACACAGCCGTGTCTCTACCCATGTGTTTACTACTGGGCATTCTGTTTTACCTAATTAGGGTGCAGGGGACACACGGCCGGATCACAGGCCCATGAGCCTAACCGTGTGTCACACACGGCCTAGACACATGCTCGTGTGTCTACCCATGTAGACAAATACAAGGCTATTTTCCAAGCCAATTGCCACCCTTATTTGCACAAACATATACATGACTTCATGGGCACTTAACATGGCATAATTGAGCACTTAAACATACACAAACAAGACATAATCATGATCATTCCATCTTTACTAATACATGCATAAAACTTCATACTTTGTCAAGTCAAATTTATAAATTTGCATGCACTAAGAGTTGAAGTTTACTTCCATTTAACATACTCATGTCTTAGTTATTATCATGCCACACTCACAATTCCATCATCAAACATCCTTAGTCACATCCACAATTCATCCATGCCAAACAATTTTAACCACATCATGTATGACCTCAGCACATGCATGCATATATGAATAGGTTTACTGCCAAATAATCAATTTGAACCATATCTCATGGCCATATACAAAATGAAACACCAAATCACTATAAGCCAACACACTTGGCCAAATTAATAATGACATAATTAATCAAAAGACGAAGTCCCTATACATTCCATAAACTTAAAATACTTGTGTTCACTTATACCCAAATGATAGCTCGATAGTGTGATGGCATCTCCGGCGGTCTCCAACCTGAGCTAGCTAAATTAACCTATAAGACATGGGAATGGAAGGGGGGTAAGCTATATAGCTTAGTAAGTCCATATGAAAATAATGAGCAACTCATGGTAGTCATATACTATGCTTGACAATATAAGCACAAGTTAATATAAAAATAGCTATAAATCTCAATGTTGTAATATAACCTATTCACATGTTTACTCTCTTTTGATTTATCAAAATAATTTAACATTACTCAACTTTCAATCTAATTGCCATAATTTCTCCATTGTAGCATGTTTCATAATTAGCAAATCATTTTAAATATCTTAGTAAAAGTACACGTTACTTATGTATTGTAACACCCCTTACCCGTGTTCGACGCTGGAACAGGGTACGAGGCATTACCAGACATAAACTCACACAATTATACAAAACTGAGCATGAATTTGTGTCCAAATTTAAAACTTTTCATTCACATACATAACGTCCCTTATAAGGTCCCTCGAGGCCCAAAACATACATTGGGTGTGGTTCGAGACTACACCGAGAACCTTTTGAACTTTTACAAAACTTAAAACATTTTCTTATTTTGGGGAGTTACACGCCTGTTTGGGTAGGCCGTGTGGCCACACACGCCCATGTGGCTTGGGACACGCCCATGTCCTCAGCCCGTGTAACTCTCTGTTTATGACGTCATCAGCAAAGTAGGGGCACACGGCCAAGTCACACGCCCGTGGGCTAAGGCCATGTCCTTTACACGGCTGAGACACACAGCCGTGTCTCTACCCGTGTGTTTACTACTGGGCATTCTATTTTACCTAATTAGGGTGCAGGGGACACACGGCCGGATCACACGCCATGGGGCTGGCCATGTGTCACACACGACCTAGACACATGCTCGTGTGTCTACCCGTGTGGACAAATACAAGGCTATTTTCCAAGCCAATTGCCACCCTTATTTGCACAAACACATACATGACTTCAAGGGCACTTAACACGGCATAATTGAGCACTTAAAACAAATACAAACAAGACATGATCATGATCATTCCATCTTTACTAATACATGCATAAAACTTCATACTTTATAAAGCCAAAGTTATAAATTTGCATGCACTAAGAGTTGAAGTTTACTTCCATTTAACATAATCATGTCTTCATTATTATCATTCCACTCACTCACAATTCCATCATCAAACATCCATAGTCACATCCACAATTCATCCATGCCGAACAATTTTAATCACATCATGCATGACATTGGCACATGCATGCGTATATGAATAGGTTTACAACCAAATAATCAATATGAACCATATCTCATAGCCATATACAAAATGAATCACCAAATCACTATAAGCCAACATACTTGGCCAAATTAATAATGACATAATTAATCAAAAGACGAAGTCCCTATACATGCCATAAACTTAAAATATTTTTGTTCACTTACACCCAAATGATAGCTTGATAGTGTGATGGCATCTCCGGCGGTCTCCAACCCGAGCTAGCTAAATTAACCTATAAAAAATAGGAAAGGAATGGGGTAAGCTTCAAAGCGTAGTAAGTTCATATGAAAATAGTAAACAACTATTAACATTCATTTATTTTACCCACTCATAAGAATAATATTAATACAATTTGCATTAAATCTCATGATTACCACTTACTCATTCATAATGCTTACTCTTTATCTTACAAACACTAGTTGCATATCTTAGCATTAGATTAACGACCATGATCTCCTCATTATAGCAAATCGCATTATTTAACAAGTTATTTCGACTCTCTTAACAACATGCACATCATTTACGAGTAATCATAATTTCCACATATACCTTTAACAATCTTTCACGCATCTATTGAATCACAGCTTAAGTATATACATCATACTACTTCAGAATTCGATTAAGCTCATATGCCTATCACATGATTATTATCAAATCTTATCATGCACCTATTCATCAAAAATGTAGATCATTTCTCACAAGGTTATCAATGTTTCACAAGTATAACTTGTTCGTGTACATACCTGTACCTCACATAATATAGTCACATACTTTCTCGTATGCATTCTTACCATATTTTCATAGTATACCGAATCCTTTACTCATGAGTTATAAGTACATACCTGTACTAACTCGTAACACATTCTCATATTTCCTCATCATTGACTTACTTGTAAATTAACTCACTGATTTACCCATTGAAATACAATTTAAGCATATAAACATACTAGATCACATTTCAATTCGACCCAAAAGCCTAACACGTAATCATCATTTATCTTTATCATATATCCAACATCACAAGTGGGTACACTATCAATCACAATGGATAATAAAAAATTATTTCCACAATAATCATGAATTTACAATTATAGGCTTACGTACTTGCCTTTTCACTCGTAGTAATTTCATTCTCATAGTCATCTTTGATTTACCCGTTGAACCACATCGAATACTATCGAATACACGGAAAGCTTGCAAATAGTGCTTCATATGTAGCCACATACTACCTCATATCATATATCACACGTTTCTTGCTCTCGAGCTAATCAAGGGCCTACTCACACAAGCTGACAGTCAGGACGTAGCTACACAGGCTGCTCACACAAGCTGATAGGTACCCGCAACACATGACGGGCTACCCAGCCACCGGTAGGACGTACATGACTAGCACCCGGATTCACATAGTCACATATACACATAATATCATGAGCTCATAATCACATAGTTCCTAGTGACATGACACATTGTATCTTAAATTATTCCTAAGGTTCAAACGAGATTTTTCTTGATATCAAATATTCGTCGAACTCGTTCATAATGTCATTCTCATTGACCACAATATCGTTCATACACTTATTATAAAAATCAAACATAGAAATTCATATATTAATAAAGCATTAAGACATGATACAATATTGCATTATTTACACATGAACTTACCTCGACACCAAAAATAGCAAAGAATGACCTAACCGTCAATTTCACGTTTTTCCCCGTTCTAGGCCTGAATCTCATTTTTCTTGATCTATAATATCAAATTTAGCTCACTTATTAGTCACATTATTCATTCTAACCCAAAAATCATATTATGGTAAAATTACATTTTTGTCCCTAAACTTTACATATTTACACTTTTGCCCTTAAACTCATAAAATGATTTTCATTCAATTTCTTTGTACTTTAAGCCTAACCAAACAAATTTCATAACTACATCAGCCCTCAATTTCCACTAATTCACACTTTTATGATAAATTTTATAACTTTTACAATTTAGTCCTTCTATGCATTTTTACCGAAAATCACTTAGTAAAAGCAGTTTATCTGACCATAAACTTGCATAATCTACCATTAAACATCAAAATAAACACATATTTATCATGGTTCAAAACCCTAGACTTCAACCATATCTCAAAATATTGGTAAAAATAGATAGATCGAGTGATAACGACTTTAAAAACGTACAAATCATTAAAAACGGGGCTAGAACAGACTTACTATAGAGCTTGGAAAGTTTGGAAAACCTAGCTATAGTCTCCCCTTGCAAAATTCGTCCATGGCATGAAAAATGAAGAAGATGACATCTTTTTTCATGTTATTTTGGCTTTATTAGCTAAATTACTAAAATACGCTTAATCAAAAAACAATTTAAAACATACCTAACCATGTCCATTTTTGTCCACAACTCAACTAATGGTCTAATTACCATATAAAGACCTCAAATTTAAAATTTCATAACAATTGGACACTTCTAGCTTCTAGAACTCAAGTTTTGAACTCTTTACAATTTAGTCCTTTTGACTAAATTGAGTGCCCAAACGTCAAAATTTTCAAACGAAATTTTCAAAAAATCATTTCGTGAAATTGTAGACTATAAAAATATAATAAAAATAAAATTTTCCTTGCCGAATTTGTGGTCTTGAAACTACTGTTCTGATAAAATCGGGTTATTACATGTATATTCATGTTTTCATGCATATAGATCAACATATTTCAAATTGTAATAACTCTTTCTTTCCATAATTTCTTAATTGTTTTAATAGGTAGTCAGGCCAATATTTCCTTTCACTAATAACCGATAAATCACAATTCAAATGAACAACATTTACTATCTCACCAATCAATTAGGCCTCCAAGGCCTAACATATAGTCATCAATCGTGTTTCCATGCATTTATACATCATGACCATAAATCAAAAATCATAGGGCTATCTCAAGGTCACTATCATAGTGATCATAACTCACAATAACATGAAGTCAATACTTAAAATCTTTACGTACATACCTGAACCATCTCGTAACATAACCACTTACTTTCTCATCTTTGGCATACCCGTTGAACACTTGGAATACTAAATGGATACACGGGAACTCTTTGCACATAAGTGCCTCATAGGTATCTAAAGCTACCTCATATCTCATATCACATGAATGCTCGCTCTCAAGCAAATCTTTGGCCTGCTCACACAAGCTGACGGTTAAGACGTAACTATGCAGTGCTACTCACACAAGCTGTCAGGTATCTGTAACACATGCCAGACTACCCAGCCACTAGTAGACGTATGAGACCAGTACCCGAATCACATAATCTCACATATATCACAAATATCCTTAATGACATGTCACTCATATCCTATTCTATTCTTAATGTTCAAACGGGATATTTCTCACTTATCTGAATTTCGTCAAATACAACCATAGAATCAATCATTTATTTCATACATTATCAAAGCATTTAGAATATTTAAAATACAAACATAACATAGAATTATTTACATACGAAGTTACCTTGACACCAAAATGGCAAAGAGGGACCTAACCATCAATTATTCGTTTTCCCTCGTTCTTGGCCCAAATCTTGTTTTCTTTGATCTATAACATTACATTTAGCTTATTTATTAGTCACATTATTTAATGTGATCCAAAAATCACATTATGGAAAAATTACATTTTTGCCCCTACAGTTTCACATATTTACATTTTAGTCCCTAGGCTCATAAAATGAAATGTACTCAATTTCTTTACTACCCATGCATATCTGAACCTCATATATGCTTATAGCAGCCCAAATTTTCCATTAAATCATATTTTTAACACATATTTCATAACTTTTACAAATAGGTCCTTTTATGCATTTTCATCGAAAATCACTCAGTAAAAGTCGTTTCTCTAACCATAATCACGCATAATCTACCATTAAACACAAAAATATACAAATTTCTAACATGGTTCAAAACGTATATCTTCACCATATCTCAAATTAATGGTAAAAGTAGCTAGATCGTGTTACAAAGATTTCAAAAATGTGAAAATCATTGGGGCTAGAACGGACTTACAATCAAGCTTGAAAGCTTGAAAAACCATAGCTATGGCTTCCTCTTTCAAATTTCAACCAAGGAGAAAGATGAAAAAAAATTTGGGCTTTTATTTTTGTTTTTAATTCATTTTAATAACTAAATGACCAAAGTGCCCTTAATGGAAAACTTTGGAAACATGCCTAACCATGTCCATTCTTGCCCACCTACCATATAAGGACCTCAAATTTAAAATTTCATGACAATTGGACACCTTTAGCATGTAGAACTCAACTTTTTCACGATTTAGTCCTTTTGACTAAATTAAGTGCCCAAACGTCAAAATTTTCAAACGAAATTTTCATAAAAATAATTTTTTGAAATTTTAGACCATAAAAATATAATAAAAAATAATTTTTTTCTTCGTCGGATTTGTGGTCCCAAAACCACTATTCTGACTTCCCAAAATCAGGTTGTTACATAATCAATGCATGTTTAATCATCTAAGGTAGCTGAGGGTTAAATTAGCAATGGTATCTAAAGATACATTAGCCTCATGTAATCTTTTATGTGCTTATGAGATTGAATTAATTGTTTGAATTGGCATTGAGATTGTACAGGAGATTATTTTTATTTCATAAGTATGTATGAGCATTAACACATTTTCTTATTAAAAGTTGTTTAATCGGTTGACTTGGCGTAAAGATATAGTCAAGAGATAAATGGATTTTGGTAGGCAAGTATGTTCATAAGTTAGCAAATTACCAAGTTGCCGTGAATTTATTCGTAACAACATGAACATGAGTTTAATCATTATAAGTTAAGAAATGTAATTAATCTAACATAATCATGTCATCTTGATTAAAATCATCTTTTGAAATTGTGCATTGAAAATTTTATTTTTTTTTTATTTTTTTTATTTTTTTTAAAATCCTAGTTTTTAATCACTTCTTCAAATCAAAATATTTTTCTTCATGAAAGTGTTTTTAAAATTGCATTCAGAAATAATTCTTTTCACAGTCCCTGTGGGTACGATAACTCGACATTTACTTGTCACTTTATTACTTGTTGCGATTGTGTGCACTTGTACATTTCAATAGTTCCAGTTATGTATATGGAGCCCGAATGAACAGAGGACACAAGTGGCTTGCCAATAGGGGTATTTGTGCATAGTACAGGACGAAGGGTGATAGGAAGAAGATGGAGGAAGTGTACTATAGTTTTCTAGAATCCTACATTTTTTGTGGATTTCTGATTTAATCTCTTAGAAGATTTGGTGTGTTATCAGTTGCAAAGCTTTTATAAGTAAGTTGGCATGTTATTGGAGGAGAATAATTAGCCTACAAGCTTTGCACTATGTATACCTGGTGCGTTATCAATTGGAAAGTTCTTATGAGTAAATTGATGTGTTATCAAAGAGAATAATTAGCCTACAAGCTTTACACTGTGTGCATCTAGCGTGTTATCGGTTGGTATAACTCTTATGAGCAATCTAGCGTGTTATTGGATGGTTACCTGTGTATTCGTTTCTATTCATGCTAAGTCATCGGGCTAAATATTTATTAAATAGAAGTGTTGACTAAATGATTTATAAAATAAGGTATAACTGAGTGATGAAGTGTTTGAGATGTGTTATATGTTTGAATGTGATTTACTCACCTTGTACATGTAAAATGTGTTGGCAAGATAAAGCATTTAGTTATGCTATATAAAAATATATGAACGCTTTGTGAGGTAAGTTTTAAACCTATGAACTTACTAAGCATATTTAATGCTTACTCCGTTTAATTTTCCCCCTCTCCTGTAGATAATTTGGTGGAACTCGATAGGTGGATTGCTCCACAACTCACATTATCCAACTTTTGTTTCAGTAGAATTATTTTAACTCTATGCCAGGCCAAATGGCATGTATTTAAGGTTTATTTTGTAAAATCGATTGTGAAACAAAGGTTAATGTATTGAACGCTATATAAATATGTATTTACTCTTTCGTAATGCTTGTCCAATGTTGGCGTGGACAATTAGTACGGTTTAAATGGAAATAATTGCATGTGTTAAATATGTTTAATCACTTTGGATAATTGGCGGACTTATAAAAGCAGACTATTTGAGCAGATAATAATAAAGTAATAAGAGTGTGCGGCAGATAGTCATTTGGCATATAGGCTTGAGTCGTCATTTTTCTGATAGATCACCTTGGCTCGTTTGGTTTAAAAGTATTCATATAGAATTATAAAATACTTGAAAATAGTAATGTTGTTTAAACCTTGATTAGTCTCATAAATGTTTATACCACTAATATTTGTTTATGATTAGGATAAGAATTATGATGACTTTAAAATAGATTTCTTTGATGGCCTTGCATGTGAATGTCTTTGTTTTTCTGTAGCACTCTGTAACTTGGGTCCAACGATCGAGTCGGGCGAGCGGTGTTACAGAAAGCATATAAATACCAAGTTGGTAGACATTATTTGGCATTGGTTTTGGAGTGTTTTTGCCAGCAACGTTCCTATGTTTTTCTCGTGCTTATATTTGACATTTTTTTAGGTATTTCTTGGAAATTTTTATTGATTGTATTGTGAGGTGTTTGGGAGAGTGATTTGTAACAATCTAAGTTATTTTTGGGGCTGTAAATATATGTTGTTCTAAGGGTATTTTGGGTTTTAGCCAATAATTGATTCAATTAGATTGTTGAACAAAATTATTCTCTAAGCAAGACTCAGTAAAGTAGAATTGTTGATCCGATATGCGTTAACAAATATTGCGTGTTATTTCTCTCATTACTTTACATCTTACTTTACCTTGCTAAAAATTTGTTTTTTCCATTCCCTATCCTAACAACAGTTAGAACAAAACTTTCTTTATAACGGTAAAATCAAATTATCTATTAAAACAATAATTGAAATGTAGTTGAAAACTTTTTCAAATACTATATTAATTGTTTGTTATAACTGTAACAGCATGATTTTGGGCCTACTCGGAATAGTAGTTTCGGGACCACGAATCCGACATAGAAAAAAAAAATTTATTAAATTGTCATGGTCTACAATTTTACAGAATGATTTCGTGAAAATTTCGTTCAAAAATTTTGACGTTTGAGCACTCAAATTAGTTGAAATGACTAAATTGTAAGAAGTGTAAAAGTTGAGTTCTACATGTTAAAGGTGTCCAATTGCTATGAAATTTTAAATTACAGGTCCTTATATTATAATTAGACCATTTGTTAAGTTAGTGGACAAATATGGAGATGAGGTAAGAGAATTTTAGTGATTTGAAAAAGGGCATTTTGGTCATTTGGTTAATAAAAGAATAAAAAGGGAAAATAAAGCCAAAATTTTCTCATCTTTCTTCAACCTTGGCCGTACTTCGAAGAACACCATAGCTAGGATTTTGTCATCTTTCAAGCTTGATTGTAAGTACATCCTAGCCCCGTTTTTTATGTTGTTTATGTTTTTGAAGTCGTATTCACCTGATCTTTTTATTTCTACCATTGTCTCGAAGTAGGGTTCATGTTTAAAATTTTACCCATGTATGATATGCATATGTTTTGATGTTTTATGGTAAAAATGAAAGTCTGGTGTGTAATAAACAACTTTTACTAAGTGATTTTTTTATGGAAATATATAAAAGTACCTATTTGTAAAATGTTATAAAATGAGTAGTAAAGATGTGATTTGATGAAAAATGTGGGCTAATATGAGTATGTATAGGGTTCGGCTAGGCTTGGGTCTTAATGAAATTGAATAGATTTCATTTTACGAGCCTAAGGACCAAAATGTAAATATGACAAAGTTTAAGGGAAAAAATGTAATTTTGCCATAGTGTGATATTTGGACTGAATTGAGTAATGTGGTTAAAAAAGGAGTAAAATTTTCTGTTATTGATCTAGAGAAATGAGGTTTGGACCTAGATCGGGGAAAAAACAAAGTCTTTGACGATTAGGTCCATTTCCACTATTTTTGTACCAAGGTAAGTTCGTATGTAAATAATACATTATTATTTATGCTGTAATTGCTTTAATATTTTATGAATTATGATTGACTCCTTGGATGTAATCGAAAAAGTTCGATAAGAGAAAAATCCCGGTTGAACCTTAGGAATAGATAGGATACAAATGTCATGACATTATGATTATCTGGGATTACGTGTAAGACCATATCTGGGATATGGCATCGATATGAGACTTCGTGTAAGAAAATATCTGGGCTATTGGCATCGATATGAGATCCCATGTAAGGCCATATCTGGGATATGGCATTGGTATAGTACTATGAGTGTGAGATTTACCGAGTATCCTTCAGTATTCCAAGTGGTTCAACGAGAATCGTAACGGAAATGTTAATGTTGTGTAAGACCATGGTATGTTGCAAGATGCTATAGGTATGTACGTAAAACTTATGCTTAATGAGCTCGATATGTGATGAATCACTCGGTAAGGTTATGATTGTGCAAGTTATGATACTAAGGTTATAATAATATCCATGCCAAGTTGGACTATGAGATTTATAATGACATATATGTTAATTCACTTCATGTTAATTGCATGATAAATGTGAGTTTATGATGCTTATTATTTGCATAAAAACTTACTAAGCTTTAAAGCTTACTCCCTTTCTTTTCCCTTGTTTTATAGTATCACCAAGCCAGCTCAGGGATCGAAGACTATCGGAGATCCATTCACACTATCAACTTAACATTTTGGGTACCAATGATTTTAGCATTTTGAGTTATGGCATGTATAGGGACTTGGTCATTTTGTTATGTGTCATAATTGATTTGTCTTAATGTGTTGGCCTATATTGGTTGATAATTCATTTTGTAAATGGTCATATGGTATTGGCTAATACTGGTTTAAGGATATATACATATGATGATGTTTCCATGGATGTGGAAGTATGCATGATTCAAGTTGATAAGTATGTGATGTTGTATGTGTGAAATGGTAACATGTAAATGATGTGTGGATATCTTGATTTTGGCTGAATGTATGTACTTGGAATGGTACTATGTTTTGTTGTGTAGGTTTGTGCATGGAAGGCTGACCATATGGCTTGGAAAATAGTCTTATTTTTGTCTACATGGGTAGACACACGGCCGTGTGTCTAGGCCGTGTGTGACACACGACTGACCCCACGGGCGTGTGATCTAGCCATGTGTCCCTTGTACATTAATTGTTGCAAAAAAGAATGTCCAGTATTGAGTACACGGGAGCCGTGTGGATGACATGGCCTCAAGTACAGGCGTGTGCCCTGGGGTTGTGAAGTCTGCACTTATTTTATGAAAATATTATGAAAATTAATTCGACCACACGGCCTAAGCACATGGGCGTGTGCCTCTGCCGTGTCACTTTAATTTATTCTTGGATGACAAATAGAGAGTTACACGGGTTAGGGACACGGACGTGTGTGACCACACAGTCTGCCCACACGGGCGTGTCCCAAGCCACACAGGCGTGTGGCTTTTAAAACATGAAAAATTTTCTAAGTATTGTAAAATTTTCCAAAGTTCTCGATTTAGTCCCGAACCTCTTCAATACATGTTTTGGGCCTCTTGGGCCCGTGTTAAGGACTTTATTCTCGATTTCAAAAATTTTAAATTTGGATGCAAATGTATGTCTCAGTTTTGTATGTTTGCTTATGTTTAAGCTCGGTAATGCCTCATATCATGTTCCTGTGTTGAATATTGATAAAAGGTGTTACATTTAGTGGTATCAAAGCTATGGTTTAGTCGATTCTCGAACTAACGTTGTTTGTGTAAAAGTCTAGCTATACATACCATAAATGAACTGCGATAATGTGAAGACTCCTTACAACTTTAAATTGTGTTTTCATTTAGTAATGGATCCCAATCGAGCTGAGGCTGATGAAGTCGAAAGTAATGCGTCGACTCCCGCTCAAAGGGCAGCGCCTTCTGATAGTATACCTCCTATAGTTAGTCAGGGAGAATGAGGCAGGGAAGCCTTTCTCCACATGATGAATGAGTGGTATATAGAACTTGTTCGAACAAATCCGAATGCCTAACTTCCTTCACCCCCATTTATTCCTCGACCGATTCCCGTAGTGGTATGGAATTTGTGAGAATGAACAAGTCCTCGGTTGATAAGATCCGAAAGCATAGGCTGAAGATTTTAGAGCTAATGTGGATGATGATCCCGAGAGAGCCTAGTTTTGGCTCGAAAACAACATTAGAGTATTTGCTGAGTTGTCTTGCACACCATATGAGTGTTTAAAGTGTGTCATCTCACTTCTAAGAGATTCTGTATATCACTGATGAAATACCCTGGTATCAATGGCACCGAAAGAGAGGGTTACATGGGAATTTTTTCTAGAGGAATTTCAAAAGAAATATATTAGTCAACAGTTCATCGATCAGAAACGTAAGGAATTTCTTAAGCTAAAACAAAGTTGTATGTCAGTGACAGAGTATGAGAGAGAATTCGTCAGAGCTAGTAAATACACTCGACAGTGTGTTAGTTGGGATGTTAGAGCTAAAAGAATTTGTGGTATTGGTTGAAAGGGCTTGTAAGGCCGAAGATTTGAGCAAAGAGAAGAGGAAAGCTGATCTTGAAGCTAAAGATCCGAGGAAGAGACTGATGAGTAAGTCATTTCCATCTCAGTCCAAGAAATATAAAGAAATGTATTCTCGTTTGAATGTTCAGTGGGGTATTCACGCAGAGATCGTGAGAAGTAACATTCGAATTTTAAATCTCAAGCCACTTCCATGGCAAGTGTGGGTAATGTAAAGTCAAACAAACCCAAATGTCAGCATTGTGGGAGGAGACATCCTAGCGAGTGTAGGATGAATGACCGGGCGTGCTTCAAGTGTGGCTCTCAAAAGCATTTTATCCGAGATTACCCCGAAAGGGTTGGTAAAGAAATTTTTCAGAGTGCGAGGATGAGTAATACTGCAAATAAAGGTAGGCCACCGAAGAATATCGAAAATGGAGCTACTAGTAAAGGTGTGACAAAAGGCACCGCTTTGAGATCCAAAGCTCGAGCACCTATTAGAGCCTATGCCATCCGTGCTTGCGAAGAAGCGACATCTCCTAATGTTATCCCTGGTACTTTTTCTCTCTATAATACTAATGTAGTTGAATTGATCAATCTTGGATCGACTCATTCTTATGTGTGTCTAAAATTGGTAGCTAGTAAGAGCTTGCCTGTTGAGTTTATCGAGTTTGTGATTAGAATGTCAAACCCGTTAGGTAAACATGTGTTAGTTGATAGAGTTTGCAAGAATTGTCCCTTGATGATTCGAGGTTACTATTTTCCAGCTGATTTAATGTTGTTTTCATTTGATGAATTCGATGTTATTTTGGGTATAGATTGGTTGACAATTCATGATGCCATAGTAAACTGTAAAAAAAAAGATTATTGAACTGAAATGTGAAAATGGTGAAATTCTTCGGATTGATTCAGATGAGTCGAGTGAGCTACCTGTTGTAATCTCTTCGATGACTAACCAAAGATATGTAAGAAAAGGCTGTGAAGCTTATCTTGCTGTGTTGAATACAAAAGAATCTGAATTGAAAATTGAATCAGTGCCGATTGTTTGTGAATATCTGGATGTGTTCCCGGAAGAGTTGCCTAGGTTACCCCCAGTTAGAGAAGTTGAGTTTGGTATTGATTTAGTCCCTGGTACTTCGCCAATATCTATTGCTCCGTATAGAATGGCTCCGACTGAATTGAAAGAATTGAAAGCTCAGTTGCAAGAGATGACAAATAAGGGTTTTGCGAGAATGAGTTATTCTCCCTAGGGTGCTCCAGTGTTATTTGTAAAGAAGAAAGACGGATCTATGAGACTTTGTATCGATTATCGGTAGCTCAACAAGGTAACTATAAAGAATAAGTATCCTTTTCAAAGGATAGATGACCTATTTGATCAGTTGAGAGGGGCAACAGTATTTTTGAAGACTGATTTGAGATCTAGCTACTACTAGTTAAGAGTTAAAAGGTTGGATGTACCGAAAGTAGCTTTCAGAACAAGGTACGGACACTATGAATTCCTTGTTATGCCTTTCAGATTAACAAATGCACTTGCTGCTTTTATGGGCTTGATGAATAGAATTTTCCGACCATATTTGGACAAGTTTGTGGTTGTGTTTATTTATGATATTCTAATTTATTCTCGAGACAAGTCCGAGCATGCCGAGCACTTGAGGATGGTATTGCAGAGTTTGAGAGATAAGGAATTGTTCGCTAAATTCAGTAAAAGTGAGTTTTGGCTCCGAGAGGTCAGATTTTTGGGACATATCGTTTCGGGTGATGGTATTCGGGCTATTCCGTGTAAAATTTCGGCAATTATTGATTGGAAGTTCGAAGGAACGTATCTAAAGTTAGAAGCTTTTTGGGCTTAGCCAGTTATTATCGACGGTTTGTTAAAGGATTTTCGATGATTGCTACTCCTATGACCAAGTTTTTGCAAAAAGATGTTAAGTTTGAATGGCCCGAAAAATGTCAGCAAAGTTTTGAGCAGTTGAAGGCACTATTGTAACATCCCGAAATAGGGCCTAAACGGAACAGTGGTTGCAAAACCAAAAATCTAAGGTAGAAAAATTTATTTTATTATCATTTTAAGGTCTATGGCATGAATGCATGATTGTGTGAAAATTTCGTTTAGAAATTTTATCTATAGAGGGTCCAATTTGATATTTAGGACTATATTGCAAAAGTTGTAAAATGTGTGTTCTAGTTCACAAAGGTATTAAGTACTTGTGAGTAATGGGTTTTTAAAGTGGAGGTCCTTGGATAGTAATTAGACCATTATACTAGTTTGGACAAAAATACCTAAAGGAAAATAAAACACCATAGTTTTTAATTAAGGGCATTTTGGTCATTTAGTTATTAAAATGAATTAAAAACAAAATTAAAAGCCAATTTTTGTCCATCTTCTTCATTAGCCCAAAATTTCAAGGTTTCTCCATAGCTAGGTTTGTTCCAAGCTTCCAAGCTCCATAGTAAGTGATTCCAAGCCCCATTTTTAATGTTCTTTACGTTCTTGGAGTCCCGATAACTTGATTAAGCTTATTCTAGCAATAATTCAACCTAGGGTTCATATTTGGAAAAATACCCATAAGTGAAATTTGTGTATTTTTGTGTTTTATGATAGAATATGAGGTTTTAAATTATGTTAGACAACTTTTGCTACTTGGTTTTAAGTGAAAACGAGTAAAAGGGCTTAATCGGTAAAAATACCTAATAGTCATAAGTACATGTTAGAGTGAGAATTTGATGTTGTCATAGAAGGGAAAAAATGATCAACGTGTCATAAACATAAGAAAATAGGATGAAGTTTACTTTCCGAGCCTTGGAGAAAAAGTAGAAATATGTAAAAGTTTAGGGGCAAAATTGTAATTTTGGCAAAGTTTGGGTCAATGACTGTTTTAATAAATGTGAGTATTAAATAAGCTAAATTTTTTTATTATAGATCAAGAAGAACAAAATCTGGAGTTAGACCGGGGAAAGAAAAAGATAGTGGACTAAATCGATATAGTTGATCGTATTTTGTTTCGAGGTAAGTTTGCGGTAAATAAATGCAATATTCTATTATTTTATGTTAATTTTGTTAATTTCCAAAATGTGTATATTTATTTTATGAAATTATTCAAAGAAGACTCAAGCATGAATTGACGGAGAAGTAATTTCAAAAGGTCCTGGTTGAACCTTAGGAATGTGTAGGATACAAATGTCATGACATTAGGGTTTAAGGGTACCATGTAAGACCATGCCAAGGCATGGCAATTGGTGACGTTTCTAAGGCAAGGAAATCATGTAAGACCATGTCAAGACATGGCATTGATAAGTTACTATAAGGCAAAGGTCCCATGTAAGACCATGCCAAGGCATGGCATTGGTGAGTTCATAAGGCAAGGATACCATGTAAGACCATGTCAAGACAAGGCAATGGTAAGTTTCAAAAGGATACCACGTAAGACCATGACAAGTCATGGCAATGGTAAGGTGCTCGCGTATCCTTAGTATTCCAAGTGGTTCAACGGGAAAATTTAAAGAGAATATCAAGGTAAGGTAAGGTAAGACGAGTTATACTAAAAAGGTAAGACAAGTTCATGCTAGAAGAGCAAAGGTAAGTACATAATGTTCATGTATGCTTGATAAGGAAAAAGGTAAGTAAAATGTATTAATAAATTTGATTAAGTAAGTAAGTATTTAAGTAAGTGAGTAAGTGAAGAAGTTTAAAATATGTCTATGACAATTAATGAAGTTGCATTAAGTAGTATCATGCCAGGTAGTAAGATAATTCTTATGAATGTTGTTATTTATTTGCAAGCTTAATGCTTACCCCTTTATTTTCCTTCTTTTTATAGTTTTGTCAAGCTAACTCGGGGATCGTAAAGTACATCAGAGGTCCAGGCACACTATCACGAGGATTATTTTGGTATAGCTAGACGTTTCATTTTGAGTATGGCATGTATAGCATAGTAGCCATTTTTTGTGTATGATCTTATGATATGGCTGATGAATGGTATGTATGATCTTATGATATGGCTAATCAAGGACATGTTTGGTGTTATGTATGCCTAAATGCTAGTTATTCCATGGAAATCATGAAAAAGGTGAAATTAGCTTTAAAACAGTATCAGGCAGCAATAATGACGTGAATTTGGAAAATCACTAAAAATAGTAGAAATAGATTTATATCGTGAATGAGGTATAGAATTAAATCTTGATGAGTCTATTTTCATATGGATGGAACAAAATAGGTATATGAGTCATATTTTATGAGATATTTAATTTTTTGTGAAATAGGGCCAGGGCGATTTCTGGATCCCCTTTTTTGACTTTGGAAATTCACCAAAAATTGTACAAAGATAATTAGAAGTCATGCTTTACATTTACAGATTTCTTATTGAGTCTAGTTTTATGAGAAATAAACGGCATAATAATTGAAACTCTGTACAGGGAGATATTTAATTTGTAATACACAGGGATCAGAGTAGTCAAACCCTGAAATAGTGGAGACTTTAACTAATAAACTGTACTAGTTGGACAGACCAAAAATTCTAGAAACAATTTATTTGACAGATATATGAATCTAGTTTTAGGAAAATTTTACGAAATTGGATATCGAGTTTTGTAACTTGAGATATGAATTTTTAAGTAACTGTGACGCAGTTAGCCAGCTTGTCTAGAAGTTCTAAAATAAATTGTTTGAGCTGTTTATTTAATGAATTAAGTCCGTTAACACCTCATGCTCGACTCTGGCAACGGTCTCAGGTTTGGGGTGTTACATTTATTGGTATCAGAGTAAAGGTTTAGTCGGTTCTCGAAATATTTAGTATGAGTAAGAGTCTAGCTATACATATCATACTTTTGTGTTCATAGTGTGATGACTCCTGACAATTTTAAAATGTTTTCTTTTATAGCTATGGATCCCGAACAAGCTGGTGCAGATGATGTAGAGAGTAATGTGCCCGCTCCCGCTGAAGGGATGGTGCCACCAAATAGTAGTGAAAGGCCCATTACAGTTAGTCAGGGAGGAAGGGCTCGAGAAGCCTTCTTCCAACCTATGAATGAACGGTTTGCCGAGTTCGTTCGAACGAATCCGGCTGTTAAACCTCCACCCCCTCATGATCATCAGACCACCCATGTAGCTCCCCCAATCATAGGTACAGTTATAAGAGAAAAACGACTAGTTGATAAAATCAGAATGAAGGAGCCGAAGAGTTTCGAGCTACAAAAGATGATGATGCAGAAAAGGCAGAATTTTGGCTCGAGAATAATATCAAAGTCTTTGATGAGTTATCCTGCACACCTGAGGAATGTATGAAATGTGTTGTATCACTCCTTAGAGATTCGGCCTACCATTGGTGGAAGACACTTGTATCAGTTGTACTGAAAGAGAGAGTCACTTGGGACTTCTTTCAGGAGGAATTCCGTAAAAAGTACATCAGTCAGAGGTTTATTGACCAGAAAAGAAAAGAGTTTCTAGAGTTGAAATAGGGCAATATGACAGTGACTGAATATGAGCGCGAGTTTGTTAGACTCAGCAATTATGCTCGAGAGTGTGTGTCTACAGAGGCTATTATGTGCAAAAGATTTGAGGATGGGCTTAATGATGATATCCGATTGTCTGTTGGTGTCCTAGAAATAAAGGAGTTTATTATCCTAGTTGAGAGAGCCTGTAAAGCAGAGGAGATGTTAAAAAGAAAGGGAAAAGTTGAAATTGAGACGCAAGACACGAAGAAAAGACTAATGAGGAAGTCATTTCAGTCTACATCCAAGAGGCCTATAGAGTTCTCCACTACATCTAATTTTTCAGCTGGATATTCTAGCCGAAACAGAGGCAGAAGATTTATGAGTTCGAAAGCTCAGACCACTTTGATTGCAAGTGTTGGCAGCGTTCAGCCTGATAGACCAGAGTGTCCCCGATGTGGTCAACGTCACCCAGGTCAGTGTTGAGCAACTGAGACAGGTTGTTTTCGATATGGTGCACCAGACCATTTTATTCGGGAGTGTCCCGAGATGATTAAAAGGGAAGCAATACCGAGTGTAAGATTAGGAAAAGCTCCTGCAAAGGCAGACCACTGAGAAATTTGGGAGCTAGGGCAAATAATAGAAGTGCATCTAGAGATTTAGCAGAGAGGCCAGATGTTAGAGCACCTGCGAGGACTTATGCTATCCATGCTCGCAAAGAGGCATCCTCCCCGATGTGATTACGGGTACATTTTCTCTCCATGATACTAGAGTTATTGCTTTGATTGGTCCGGGTTCAACCCATTCATATGTTTGTATGAAATTGATGCCTAGTATGAGTATGCTTATAGAATCTACAGAATTTTTGATTAAAGTATCAAATCCATTAGGCAAGCATGTATTAGTAGATAAAGTATGTAGAAATTGCCCTTTGATGATTAGAGGCTACTGTTTTCCGACCGATCTCATGCTATTGCCATTTGATGATTTTGATGTGGTTCTTGGTATGGATTGGTTGAGTACACATGATATGATAGTAAATTGTGGAAAGAAATTCATTGAGTTGAAGTGTGAAAATGGTGAAATTCTTCGGGTTAATTTAGAAGAGTCAGAAATGTTTGAGAAAAGGGTATGAAGCTTATCTTGCTTTTGTGTTGAACACTAAAGATCCAGAATTGAAAATTGAATCAGTGCCTGTGGTATGAGAGTTTCCCGATGTGTTTCCGAAAGAACTACCAGGTTTGCCTCCTATTAGAGAAGTTGAGTTTGGTATTGAGTTGATTCCAGGTACCACGCCCATTTCTATTGCTCCTTATAGAATGGCCCAGTTGGAATTGAAAGAATTGAAAGCTCAGTTGCAGGAATTAACAGATAAAGGCTTTGTAAGACCCAGTAGTTCACCATGGGGTGCACCAGTGCTATTTGTGAAAAATAAAGACGGATCGATGAGATTGTGCATAGATTATCGGCAACTTAACAAGGTAACAATAAAGAACAAGTATTCATTGCCTAGAACTGATGATCTGTTTGATCAATTGAAGGGAGCCACTGTGTTCTCCAAGATAGATCTGAGATCCGGATACTAGCAGTTGCGAGTTAAAGAGTCAGATGTCCTGAAGACTGCTTTCTGGACTAGGTATGGTCATTATGAGTTCCTTGTGATGCCATTTGGCTTAACTAATGCTCCTGCCATTATCATGGACTTAATGAACCAAATTTTCAGACCGTACTTGGATAAGCTTGTAGTTGTGTTCATTGATGATATCTTGATTTATTCTCATGATGAGACTGGGCATGCAGAGCATTTGAGAACAGTTTTACAAATTCTGAGAGATAATTAGTTGTATGCCAAGTTCAGCAAAAGTGAGTTCTGGTTACGAGAAGTTGGTTTTCTTGGACATATTGTCTCTGGTGAAGGTATCAAGGTTGATCCGAGCAAGATTTCAGCCATTGTTGATTGGAAGCCTCCTAGAAATGTATCAGAAGTTAGAAGTTTTCTTGGTATTGCCGGATATTATAGATGATTTGTAGAGGGATTTTCCGTGATAGCTACCCCGCTGACAAGATTGCTACGAAAGGATGTCAAGTTTGAATGGACTGAGAAGTGTCAACAGAGTTTTGACAAGTTAAAAGCATTGTTGACTAAAGCTCCTGTTTTAGTACAACTAGAACCAGGTAAGGAGTTTGTGATTTACAGTGATGTATCCATGAATGGACTTGGTTGTGTACTTATACAGGAAGGGAAGGTAATTGCTTATGCCTCTAGACAGCTAAAGCCATATGAGAAGAACTATCTGACACATGATTTAGAGCTAGCTGCCATTGTTTTTGTGCTGAAGATTTGGAGACATCATTTGTACAGTGAGAAGTGTCACATATTCATTGATCACAAAAGTTTGAAATACAAAAAGATTTGAATTTGAGGCAAAGAAGATGGTTAGAGTTAATTAAAGATTATGAGCTAGTGATCGATTATCACCCAGGTATGGCAAACGTTGTTGCTGATGGTTTGAGTAGGAAATATTTGTTTGCATTAAGAGCTTTGAACACTAGTCTAGCCTTATTAGATGATGGTTTTATCTTAACTGAGTTGAGAGCTAAACCGATGTTTCTTGAAGAAATTTTTGAAGCTCAGAAAAATGACAGTGAGTTGTTAGCCAAAAGAGATCAGTGTGAGTAGGATATAGAGTCAGATTTTCAGATCAGTTCTGACGGTTGTTTGATGTTCAGAGACAGGGTATGCGTACCTAAGAATGATGAGCTTATTCGAAAGATCTTACAGGAAGCACATAGTAGTTCTTTGTCTATTCATCCAGGTAGTACAAAGATGTATAATGATTTAAAGAAAATGTACTGGTGGGTAGGAATGAAAATGGACATTTCAAAGTTTGTTTCTAGATGCTTGACCTGTCAGCAGGTAAAGGCCGAACATCAGGTATTGCAGCCTGTGCTAGTCCCTGAGTGGAAATGGGATCGAGTTACTATGGATTTTGTGACAGGATTGCCGTTGACACCGAGAAAGAAAGATGCAGTATGGGTTGTGATTGATAAGTTAACAAAGTCGGCTCATTTTATCCCAGTTCGTATGGATTATTCACTTGACAAGTTGGCCAAGTTGTATATTTCAGAGATAATCAGAATACACGGGGTACCATTATCGAACATTTCAGACAGAGATCCAAGATTTACTTCACGGTTTTGGAAGAAATTATAAGAGGCTTTAGGCACAAAGTTAAGTTTTAGTACAGCTTTCCATCCTCAAACTGACGGTTAGTCAGAGAGAGTTATTCAAGTACTTGAAGATATGCTTAGATGCTGTGTACTGGAATTCCAAGGTAGTTGGGAAAAATATTTACCATTAGTAGAGTTTGCCTACAATAATAGTTATCAGTCGAGTTTGAAGATGGCACCTTATGAAGCTTTGTATGGACGTAAATGTCGCACACAATTGTATTGGACAGAGCTTAAGGAAAATCAGATTTACGGGGTTAATCTAGTTAAGGAAACAGAAGAGAATGTAAAAGTCATTAGAGATTGCTTGAAAGCAGCTTCAGACAGACAAAAGTCATATGCAGATTTGAAGAGAAAAGAGATTGAGTATCAAGTTGGTGGTAAAGTGTTTTTAAAAGTATCCCCGTGGAAGAAAGTTCTCAGATTTGGCAAGAAAGGCAAACTAAGTCCACATTTTATTAGACCATTGGAAGTGATTGAGAGAGTCGGACCATTAGCATATCGGTTAGCTTTGCTGATTGAGTTAGAGAAGATTCATAATGTATTTCATGTGTCTATGCTACGTCGTTATCGTTCAGATCCGTCACATATGATTTCTGAAACAGAGGTTGAGATTCAGCAATACATGACTTAAGGTGAAGAACCGGTAAAGATTCTAGCTCGAGAGGTAAAGCAATTAAGGAAAACAAAAGTATTACACTTGTGAAAGTACTATGGAATAGACATGGGGTAGACGAGGCTGTATGGGAGCCCGAAGAGGCTATGCGAAAATAGTACCCAAATCTCTTCACAGGTAAGATTTTCGGGGACGAAAATCCCTAAAGGGGGGAGAAATGAAACATTCCGAAATAGGGCCTAAACAGAACAGTGGTTGCGAAACCAAAAATGCGAGGCAGAAAAATTTATTTTATTATCATTTTAAGGTCTATGGCATGATTGCATGATTGTGTGAAATTTTCGTTTAGAAATCTTATTGATAGAAGGTCAAATTTGATATTTAGGACTATATTGCAAAGATTGTAAAATGTGTGTTCTAGTTCACAAAGGTATTAAGTACTTGTGAGTAATGGGTTTTTAAAGTGGAGGTCATTGGATAGTAATTAGACCATTATACTAGTTTGGACAAAAACACCTAAAGGAAAATAAAACACCATAGTTTTTAATTAAGGGCATTTTGGTCATTTAGTTATTAAAATGAATTAAAAACAAAATTAAAAGCCAATTTTTGTCCATCTTCTTCATTAGGTCGAAATTTCAAGGTTTCTCCATAGCTAGGGTTTGTTCCAAGCTTCCAAGCTCCATAGTAAGTGATTCCAAGCCCCGTTTTTAATGTTCTTTACTTTTTTGGAGTCCCGGTAACTTGATTAAGCTTATTCTAGCTATAATTCAACCTAGGGTTCATATTTGGAAAAATTCCCATAGGTGAAATTTGTGTATTTTTGTGTTTTTGATAGAATATGAGGTTTTAAATTATGTTAGACAACTTGTGCTACTCGGTTTTAAGTGAAAACGAGTAAAAGGGCTTAATTGATAAAATTACCTAATAGTCATAAGTACATGTTAGAGTGAGAATTTGATGTTGTCATAGAAGGGAAAAATGATCAGCATGTCATAAAACATAAGAAAATAGGATGAAATTTAATTTCTGAGCCTTGGGGAAAAAGTGTAAATATGTAAAAGTTTAGGGGCAAAAATGTAATTTTTCCAAAGTTTGGGTCAAGGACTGTTTTAATAAATGTGAGTATTAAATAAGCTAAATTTTTTTATTATAGATCAAGAAGAATAAAATCCGGAGTTAGACCGGGGAAAGAAAAAGATAGTGGACTAAATCGATATAGTTGATCGTATTTTGTTTCGAGGTAAGTTTGCGGTAAATAAATGCAATATTCTATTATTTTATGTTAATTTTGTTAATTTCCAGCATGTGTATATTTATTTTATGAAATTATTTGAAGAAGACTCAAGCATAAATTGATGGAGAAGTAATTTCAGAAAGTCCCGGTTGAACCTTAGGAATGTGTAGGATACAAATGTCATGACATTAGGGTTTAAGGATACCATGTAAGACCATGCCAAGGCATGGCAATTGGTAACGTTTCTAAGGCAAGGAAATCATGTAAGACCATGTCAAGACATGGCATTGATAAGTTACTATAAGGCAAAGGTCCCATGTAAGACCATGCCAAGGCATGGCATTGGTGAGTTCATAAGGCAAGGATACCATGTAAGACCATGTCAAGACAAGGCAATGGTAAGTTTCAAAAGGATACCACGTAAGACCATGACAAGTCATGGCAATGGTAAGGTGCCTGTGTATCCTTAGTATTCCAAGTGGTTCAACGAAAAATTTTAAAGAGAATATCAAGGTAAGGTAAGGTAAGACGAGTTATACTAAAAAGGTAAGACAAGTTCATGCTAGAAGAGCAAAGGTAAGTACATAATGTTCATGTATGCTTGATAAGGAAAAAGGTAAGTAAAACGTATTAATAAATTTGATTAAGTAAATAAGTATTTAAGTAAGTGAGTAAGTGAAGAAGTTTAATATATGTCTATGACAATTAATGAAGTTGCATTAAGTAGTATCACGCCAAGTAGTAAGATAATTCTTATGAATGTTGTTATTTATTTGCAAGCTTAATGCTTACCCCCTTTATTTTCCGTCTTTTTATAGTTTTGTCAAGCTAACTTGGGGATCGTAAAGTACATCGGAGGTCCGGGCACACTATCACGAGGATTATTTTGGTATAGCTAGACGTTTCATTTTGAGTATGGCATGTATAGCATCGTAGCCATTTTGTGTGTATGATCTTATGGTATGGATGATGAATGGTATGTAAATGCTTGATAATGATTAGCTATTGGAATGGCTAATCAAGGACATGTTTGGTTTTATGTATGCCCAAATGCTAGTTATTCTATGGAAATCATGAAAAAGGTGAAATTAGCTTTAAAACAGTATCGGACAGCAATAATGACGTGAATTTGGAAAATCACTAAAAATAGTAGAAATGAATTTAGATAGTGAATGAGATACAGAATTAAAGCTTGATGAGTCTATTTTCATATGGATGGAGCAAACAAGTATATGAGTGATATTTTATGAGATATTTAAATTTTTGTGAAACAGGGCCAGAGCAATTTCTGGATCCCCTGTTTTGAATTTGGAAATTCACCAAAAATTGTACAAAGATAATTAGAAGTCATGCTTTACATGTACAAATTCCTTATTGAGTCTAGTTTTATGAGAAATAAACGGAATAATAATTGAAACTCTTTATAGGGATATATTTAATCGTAATACACAGGGGTCAGAGTAGTCAAACCCTAAAATAGAGGAGACTTTAACTAATAAACTGTACTAGTTGGACCAACCAAAAATTCTAGAAAAAATTTAGTTGATAGATATATGAGTCTAGTTTCAGGCAAAAGTTATGGAATTGGATTTTGAGTTTTGTAACTCGAGATATAAATTTTTAAGCTACTGTGATGCAGTTAGCCAGCTTGTCTGGAAGTTCTAAAATAAATTGTTTGAGCTGTTTAATTAATGAATTAAGTCCGTTAACACCTCGTGCTCGACTCTAGCGACGGTTTCAGGTTTGGGGTGTTACAACTATTGACTGAGGCACCAGTTTTAATGCAACCTAAACCGGGAAAAGAGTTTGTGATTTATACCAACGTGTCACTGAATGGATTAGGATGTGTGTTGATGTATGAGGGAAAAGTGATAGCCTATGCCTCGAGACAGTTGAAACCGCATGAGAAAATTTATCCAACACATGATTTGGAGTTAGCCACCATTGTGTTTGCTTTAAAAATTTGGAGACATCATTTGTACGGTGAGAAATGTCATGTCTTTTCTGATCATAAGAGTGTAAAGTACTTGATTACTCAAAAAGATTTAAACTTGCGACAACAAAGATGGCTCGAGTTACTGAAAGATTATGAGCTAGTGATTGTCTATCACCTGGGTAAGGCAAATGTAGTCGCAGATACGTTGAGTAGAAAGTCTTTGTTTGCTTTTAAAGCGATGAATACATGGTTGACGTTGTCCAAAAATTGTTCGATTCTAGCCAAGTTGAGGGTTAGACCGTTGTTTCTCCAACAAATTTGTGAAGCTAAAAAATGTGACAGTAATTTGCAAGCCAAGAGAGTTCATTGTGAATCGGTTAGTGATTCAGATTTTCATACCGGATCCAACGATTGTTTGATGTTCCGAGGTAGAATTTGTGTGCCGAAAAATGATGAACTTATTCAGAAAATTCTTCATGAAGTGCATAATGGTTGTCTATCTATGATCCGGGAAGTACGAAAATGTATAATGATTTGAAGAAATTGTATTGGTGGTCTGGTATGAAACGGGATATTTCAGAGTTTGTTTCGAAATGTTTGATTTGTCAACAAGTGAAAGCAGAACACCAAGTGCCTTCGGGTTTACTTCAGCCAGTGGTGGTACCCGAGTGGAAATGGAATAGGATTACGATAGATTTTGTAACGGGTTTGCCTTTGACTCAAAAAAAAAGATGTCGTATGGGTTGTGGTTGATAAATTGACGAAATCGGCTCATTTTATACCAGTACATATTGATTACTCGCTTGATAAACTAGCTGAACTGTACATTGCTGAGATTGTAAGATTGCACAGGGTGCCTATTTCTATTATTTCGGATAGATATCCAAGGTTTACTTCGCAATTTTTGGAGAAGTTGCGAAAAGCTTTAGGTACGAAGCTGAACTTTAGTACTGCTTTTCATCCGCAAACTGATGGTCAGTCCAAAAGAAGGATTCAAGTCCTTGAAGATATGCTCCGATGTTATGTTCTGAAACTCGAGGGTAGTTGGGAAAAATATCTACCATTGGTCGAATTTGCTTATAACAACAGCTTTCAGTCGAGTATTAAAATGGCACCTTATAAGGCATTGTATGGCCACAAGTGCTAGACACCTTTTATATTGGACTGAACTTAGTGAGAAACAGATTCACGGGGTTGATTTGGTTAGAGAAATGGAAGAAAAAGTAAAGGTAATCCGTGATTGCTAAAAAGCCGCTTCAGATCGACAAAAGTCAGACGTGGATTTGAAAAGAAAACAAACTTAGTTTCAAGTTGGTGATAAAGTATTTTTGAAAGTATCACCGTGGAAGAAAATCTTTAGATTTGGTCGTAAAGGCAAGTTAAGTCCACGTTTCATTGGGCCGTATGAAGTTATTGAAAGAATAGGGCTAGTGGCATATTGGTTAGCTTTACCGACAGAGTTGGAAAGAATTCATAATGTGTTTCATGTGTCGATGTTGCGACGATATCGTTCCGATCCTTCACATGTGATTTGTCCATCAGAGATTGAGATTCTACCAGATATGACGTATGGTGAAGAACCAATTAAGATTTTAGCTCGGGAAGTTAAACAATTGAAAAATAAAAGTATAGCCCTAGTGAACGTTTTATGGCAACAACATGGGGTCGAAGAGGCTACAGGGGAACCCGAGGAGGCTATGAGAAAAAAGTACCCAAAGCTATTCTCTGGTAAGATTTTCAGGAATGAAAATCCCTAAAGGGGGGAGAGTTGTAACAACCTGATTTTGGGCCTAGTCGGAACAGTGGTTTCGGGACCACGAATCCGACGTAGAAAATTTTTTCATTACATTTTCATGGTCTACAATTTTACGGAATGATTTTGTGAAAATTTCATTCGAAAATTTTGACGTTTGAGCACTCAATTTAGTCAAAAGGACTAAATTATAATAAGTGTAAAAGTTGAGTTCTACATATTAAAGGTGTCCAATTGCTATGAGATTTTAAATTAGAGGTCCTTATATGATAATTAGACCATTTGTTAAGTCAGTGGACAAAAATGGATATGAGATAAGAGAATTTTAGTGATTTGGAAAAAGGGCATTTTGGTTATTTGGTTAATAAAAGAATAAAAAGGGAAAATAAAACCAAAATTTGCTCATCTTTCTTCAACCTTAGCCAAAAATTGGAAGAATGCCATAGCTAGGGTTTTATCATCTTTCAAGCTTGATTGTAAGTACAGCCTAGCCCCGTTTTTAATGCTCTATATGTTTTTGAAGTCGTATTCACTCGATCTTTCTATTTCTACCATTGTTTTGAAGTAGGGTTCATGTTTAAAATTTTACCCATGTATGATATGCTTGTGTTTTGATGTTTTATGGTAGAAAATGAAAGTTTGGTATGTAATAATAAACAACATTTACTAAGTGATTTTTGATGGAAATACATAAAAGTACCTATTTGTAAAAAGTTATAAAATGTATGTGATTTGATGAAAAATGTGGGCTAATATGAGTAGGTATAGGGTTCGGCTAGGCTTGGGTCTTGATGAAATTGAATAGATTTCATTTTACGAGCCTAGAGAGCAAAATGTAAATATGACAAAGTTTAGGGGCAAAAATGTAATTTTTCCATAGTGTGATATTTGGACTAAATTGAGTAATATGGTTAATAAATGAGTTAAATTTGCTATTATAGATCAAGAGAAATGAGGTTTGGACCTAGATCGGGGAAAAAACAAAGTCTTTGACGATTAGGTCCATTTCCACTATTTTTGTTCCGAGGTAAGTTCGTATGTAAATAATGCATTATTATTTATGCTTTAATTGCTTTAATATTTTATGAATTATGATTGGCTCATTGGATGTAATCGAAAAAGTTCGACAAGAGAGAAATCCCGATTGAACCTTAGGAATAGATAGGATACAAATGTCATGACATTAGGGTTATTTGAGATTACGTGTAAGACCATATCTGGGATACGGCATCGATATGAGACTTCATATAAGACCATATCTGGGCTATTGGCATCGATATGAGATCCCATGTAAGACCATATTTGGGATATGGCATTGGTATAGTACTATGTGTGAGATTTCCCGAGTATCCTTTAGTATTCCAAGTGGTTCAACGAGAATCGTAACGGAAATGTTAATGTTGCGTAAGACCATGGTATGTTGCAAGATGGTACAGGTATATACGTAAAACTTATGCTTAATGAGCTTGATATGTGATGAATCCCTCGGTAAGGTTATGATTGTGCAAGTCATGATACTAAGGTTATAATAATATCCATGCCAATTGGACTATAAGATTTATAATGACATATATGTTAATTCACTTCATGTTAATTGCATGATAAATTTGAGTTTATAATGCTTATTATTTGCAAAAGAACTTACTAAGCTTTAAAGCTTACTTCCTTTCTTTTCCCTTATTTTATAGTGTCACCAAGCCAGCTCGGGGATCGAAGACTATCGGAGATTCATTCACACTATCAACTTAACATTTTGGGTACCAATGATTTTAACATTTTGAGTTATGGCATGTATAGGGACTTGGTCGTTTTGTTATGTGTCATAATTGATTTGCCCTAATGTGTTGGCCTATATTGGTTGATAATTCATTTTGTAAATGGCCATATGGTATTGGCTAATATTGGTTTAAGTAGATATACATATGATGATGTTTCCATAGATGTAGACGTATGCATGATTGAAGTTGATAAGTATGTGATGTTGTATGTGTGAAATGGTAACATGTAAATGATGTGTGAATATCTTGATTTTGGCTAAATTGGCTGAACATATGTACTTGGAATGGTGCTATGTTTTGTTGTGTAGGTTTTTGCATGGAAGGGTGACCATATGGCTTGGAAAATAGCCTTATTTTTGTCCACACGGGTGCGTGTCTAGGCCTTGTGTGACACACGGCTCACCCTATGGGCATGTGATCCAGTCGTGTGTCCCCTATACCTTAATTGTTGCAAAACAGAATGCTAAGTGTTGAGCATACAGGCATGTGTCTCAGCCGTGTGGATGACACAGCCTCAGGTACAGGCGTGTGCCCTGGGGGTGTGAAGTCTGCACTTATTTTATGAAAAAAATTATGAAATTAAATCGACCACATGGCCTGCCCACACGGGCGTATCCCAAGCTACATGGGCGTGTGGCTCTTAAAACATGAAAAATTTTCTAAGTATTTTGAAATTTTCCAAAGTTCTCGGTTTAGTCCCGAACTACTTCCAATGCATGTTTTAGGCCTCGTAGGCTCGTGTTAGGGACTTTATGCTCGATTTCAAAAAGTTTTAAATTTGGATGCAAATGTATGTCTCGGTTTTGTATGTTTGATTATATTCAAGTCTGGTAATGCTTCGTACCCTGTTTTGGTGTCGAATACGGGTAAGGAGTGTTACAATAACACATTAGCAAATTAGGTAAATAATTTAATAATAAATTAAAAAATAACGGCATTATTTGTTTAAAGATCACTTATTTAACAAAGCTTAACGACAAATTTGGCCACTAATGTTTGCATGTTTTGTCAAAATGGCCCTAATTGTATTTTTTAGCCTTTTTTGACCATCAACCTTTGTTCGTTTTTTTCAATCTGTTTTTTCTAACATATTTAATGAAAGTACCATCAAAAAAATTAACGGGGATGATGTGAAATTTCATATGTGGAATATTTTTAATAAGATGTAATTTATTACTTAGATAACCCAATAAGATAATTACATGTGGAAAATAATAAAATAAATAAATAATTCTTTAAATTAAAAAACAACTCTTAAGTTAAAGAAAATAAACGTAATTATCTAAAAAAAAGTTAACTCAGTAGAAAAATTTCTCAATAAACAAATGTAACTTTTGAAAAAAAAAAAGAAAATTTAAAACCTTGAACAGATTGAAAAAAAAAACAAAGGTTGATGACAAAAAAAAACTTAAAAATACAATTAGGGTCATTTTGACAAAACATGTAAATGTTAGTAGCCAAATTTTACATTAAGCCTTAAAAGAAAGATGTTAACATTTTCAGTTTAGGCTATTGTGTTTTACTATTCCATTCATGTATATGATTTTTTTTAATTATTTTTTATATATTTTTTAAATTAAATGAAATAGTTTATATGTCATTCAATTCAATTTTAATAATAGTTTATTCATTTTTAATTATTTTACTATTCAATTCATATACCTTTATAATTCACTTTAAATTATTTCCTATAATTCATTTAAATTTCGTATATTTTTTTTAACAATTCGAAGGTAACATCAGTTATATTTGGTAATTTTAATAATAATTCTTAAATATTACACTTTATATTTATAAATTTCAATTATTTGAAATATTTTTAAATCTTTTTAAACAAATAATTCTATTAGCTCTATATCTCCTTAACCTTTGAGAAACATTTTCTTTATTTAATTTCGCCTAGCTTGGTAGATTGAAAAATTTCACAACTCGGCCTTTAGCCTATAAAAATATGCTTTTCATGTGAGACAAGGAAAAGCAACATATGCAGTCGATGTACACATAAATTTTTTAATCAATTTCCTGTCCATTTAACGATAATTGGGAATAAATATATTTATACAACTTTAATATTTTTAATCTAAATTTAACACCTACTTATATATTTAAATTAATATTATCTTTAAAAAAAATTAAATTCTAAAATTAATATAATTGAAAAAATTTTATCTAAATACCATTTCAAGCCGAATAAAATTACATTCAAATCATATAATAACTACACCCAAATCATAAAATAGATAAAACGGCCATACTTTTACCAAAATCAGATTAGAATTTTTTATTAAAATATTTAAGAATTTATCAAAATATTTAAGGAATATTTTAATAAAAACGCTACAGAATTTTTTTAGTGGAGCTAACTCTTTTACTTATAAGAAAAATACAAATATTCTACCAAAAAAAAAGAAAAATACAAATCGTTTTTCCAGGGGACCACTTTATTTTATCCTTTTAGTAACACTTGGGATATTTTCAGTTAGTTAAAGGCGGTGCTGCATCGGCTTGTCGCGTAGGCAACCTGGCGACAGCAACTGAGCAGCAATTAACCCGAAACACTTCACTTACAATTAAAAACGTATGCGCTTTTGTAGGTTCGTGCGATTTTTACATCTAGCTATTTTTATATATGATTCGTACTCAAACAACTGTCTACAACCAAGCTAAAGGGAGAGCAGCTTCCTTGACTTCTTCCTCTACCCTTTTTCTTCACTATATAAATGACCGGCTCTATCATTCCTCTCCATCACACCAAATCCTCTGCTCTACAAAAAAAAAATCGAAAGTCAAAAATGAGTTCTTCAGGTTTGAAATTTACCTTTCTTATGCCTCTTATGGTTGCCTGTCTCATGGCAGCATCAGCAAGTAACTTCCACAATGATTTTGAAATCACATGGGGAGATGGCCGTGGTAAAATTGTCAACAATAGAGAGGTTCTCACTCTCTCCCTCGATAAAGCTTCTGGTTCTGGTTTCCAATCCAAGAACGAGTATCTTTTCGGCAAGATTGATATGCAACTCAAGCTTGTCCCTGGAAACTCTGCTGGCACAGTCACTGCCTATTATGTAAGTTAATATTCCACTAATTTTTTTATCAAGTCATAATAGACGATAATGGCTTTAAAGTATGGTGGTATATATATTTATCTATATTTTGGATTTGCAGCTATCTTTGAAAGGATCAACATGGGATGAAATTGATTTCGAGTTCCTCGGGAATTTAAGTGGCGACCCGTACATTCTTCACACAAACGTGTTCAGTCAAGGCAAGGGTAACAGAGAACAACAGTTTTATCTCTGGTTTGACCCGACTGCAGATTTCCATACTTATTCAATCCTTTGGAACCCCCAACGTATAATGTGAGTATTCATAAAACAAACCACCCATTAGATTTCTGTTTTCAAATTGATTGATTGATTAAGTTTTTGATGTTGTTATTTTCCAGCTTCTCTGTTGACGGTACACCCATTAGAGAGTTCAAAAACATGGAATCACTTGGTGTCCCATTTCCTAAGAACCAGCCGATGAGAATTTACTCTAGCTTGTGGAATGCCAATGATTGGGCCACAAGAGGTGGTTTTGTTAAGACGGATTGGACCCAAGCTCCTTTCACTGCTTCTTACAGGAACTTCAATGCCGATGCTTGTGTGTGGTCCAATGGAGCTTCTTCATGTAAATCGAAAACTTCACCGTCTTCTGCATCGACAAACAGAGCATGATTCTCTCAAGAAATGGATTCAGCGAAGCAACTAAGGTTGCAATGGGTACAAAAGAACTACATGATATACAATTACTGCAATGATGCTAAGAGATTTCCTCAAGGTCTACCTCCAGAGTGCAATATGTCTTAAAAGACTTGAAGATCCGATTACATAAAATTATTTTAGAGATTGATATTCAATATTCTTTTATTATTTATTTTCTTTTACTCAAACCACCTCATCATTCTTTTGATCTTATGAAAATTATCATCACTTTATATGTCATATTTTGTTACGAAAAGGAATAATATAATTTTTTATTTTTGAATTTAGCAATTAAGTTTAGGGTAAATTACGTAAACATTCACTCAACTTCTCAATTTTGGGATAGCTAACAAAACAGTCACCTAGGTTTCATTTCAGTTACTCAATTTTGAAAAAATAACAAAACAGTCCTTTTAACCATTTTTTATTACAGATGTTACGAAAAAATGACATGGCATTTAACGGTGGGTTAGCTGTCATTTTAACAGTCTTTTTTAACCCTAAACAACCCTGGGCAGTAGAAGAATAAGAGAAAAAGAAGAATAAGAGAAGAAAAAGAAGAAGAAAAAGAAGAGAAGGAGAAGAAGAATAAGAGAAAATGGAAGGAGATGAGACTAGTGCTCAATTGGTTGAGTCTGCTGCACCAAGGGTTCAAAGAAGTTTTGATGATTTTAGAGGCTCTCATGCTAATTCATCCTCTGTTGGAACTTTTGTTATGTATATATATTACTATCAATAAATACCACTTTTCCTCCATTTTTTTTCTTCTTCCTAAACTCTTTCTTTTCTTTCTCTTTTCCCTTTATGTGAAAATTTAGGGGATTCTGTTACTGTTTTCCTTTCCTTACATATGATTACATAAGATAACATAATCTAGAAAAGACTTAATTGTTTTCCTATTATTACTAGTTTAATAAAATATTAATTACTAGTAGTAATAATAAATAATATTAACTAGTATGTAATATTGCATGTTTATAAAGTTTGCATTAGTTAGCTTATAGAACTCAAGTTGCAACGAGCTAGCATTACCACCTTCATTTAGAATTTAAGCAATTCAACCTTTCAATCCATATTGATCTTAGAAGAAATAATATTTTACTTTCACAAGAAGACGTCTCATTTGATTAGCTTTCTTTTTAAAAATAGTTGCTGAGGAAACTACAAGCATTGTTGCACCAGCAGCAGAAATAGTGGCAGGAGCCGCCTATGAGGAAACCGGTGAGCGAAGAAGAAGATATAGGGGCGTTAGGAAAAGGCCATGGGGGAAACGGGCGACCGAAATACGTGATCCTCACAAAGCAGCAAGAGTTTGGCTAGGTACCTTTGATACTGCGGAAGCCGCCGCAAGAGCCTATGAGGAAGCCACTTTGAAATTCAAGGGAAGCAGGGCCAAGTTAAATTTTCCTGAACTTGTAAGGCTTGTTCCTCAATCAATATAGAATTTTCCCACTACCCAAACATCAGTTTCTAGTTCTCTAACAACCCAGTTTTTCCCACTTTATTCAACACCATTGCCATCGATTTACTAGTCCCAACATCTTCACAGCCCTATAGCTGGTATGCTGAGAGATTACTGGCAGTACTCTCAGTTGCTATAGAGTTCTACTGATTTCCATGGACAAGAAGCTATGAGCTTGATGGAACAGACGATGCAATCATCTTAGTTACCTAACTTTCAACACTTATTCCTATCTTCTGCTTTGTCACCTTTTCCTTCTTCATCTGTAGCTCATTCTTCTGCTGCTTCATCATGTTCTTCTTCCTCTGCTTCTTTCCTCTGGTTTTTGGTGAGCATTAACAATTGGACGTTTTTAGGCAGCCGTCTAATCAAAGTCAGGCAAGTGGGTCAGATTTTCCAGTGCCTCCGTGGTCTCATCTAATCATTATCCTTCACCCACTAGTTCATAGTAATCCGATGGTTTTACAAGGATGCAGGTGGCTTGGGGTTGTTCAGCAACTATTGTTGTGGCTCTTGATTTGTAGCCATTGTTTTGTTGTTGGAGAAAGAAGATGAAGAGAAAGGAGAGAAGAACAAGAAAAAAATAAAAGAAGCATAAAGAGAAAGAGGTTGAGGGAGAAGAAGATGAAGAGAAAGATGAGAAGAAAAAGAAGAAAAATCATTCTGACCAATCATCTTTTCTTTTTTTGTTTGACCCTTTGACTATTCGTCCAACATAGCAAGTTAACTGGCCACATCAGCTAGTTAACTAGCCACATTAGGATTCCCGTTAACCCCCTAACAGAAACTATTAATCAGTAATTATTTTGTCATTTTTTCATAACGTTAGTGACTGTTTTGTAACTTTTTGAAAGTTGGGTGACTGAAATGCAACCTAGGTGACTGGTTTGTCAGCTACCCCAAAGTTTAGTGACTGTTGGTGTAATTTACCCTTAATTTTATTTTAATATTTATATATTTTTTACTTTAATATTAAACTTGACACTAAATCTTTATTGCTATTTAAATTTGGATTCTGTCGATTTTTAATGATATGATTAGTGTTCTTTGAACACGGAAATATTGGTCAATCAGACCTATTGAATTAAGAATCGATTAGTATATTTATTTGTATAAAAGGGTTCAAATAATTGAATCGAAAATTATTTGAAATTGATAAATGTAACGCCCTAATTTTCTTTATTCTGGTTTCGTCTCATTTTGACACAAATATATATCTTTTTCAGTGGTTAAGTGTTTTAGGTGTGTGTGTGAGGTCCCAAGTTCAAGCCTTGCCTTTGGTTAATTTTGGAATTAAGCCTTATCTTTGATCAGTAGGTTTATATTAAATTTTTTGTAATTCTATATTAGAATGAGCTTGATGGTTTGAGTGGTAAGGGAGTTGGTGTGTTGGAGTTTATGTGTTCAAATCTCTGCGCGAGCATAGGTATAATTATTTTTGCTCAGTTGTCCATTGGTATTTCGTTTGAATTGAAATTCTGAGGTGGTTGAGATGTAGTGGGATAGTGGGGAGTTAGGATTTGAGGGGTTACCGAAATATTTTTATTTTTGATTTTTATTTTCAAATTCTTTTTTCTCTTTCATCCAAACTCTCTAACATTTTGCATCCTCTTCTGCCTTTTCTTTTTCGTTACTTTCTTCCCTTTTTGTTCAACCAATCGTTCATTTTTTTCTTGGGGCTCGGTGTTACGTTTGTGCATCGTGTATCTTGGTAAGTTGTGGATTCATCTTATAGCTTTCGTTCGTTTGAATAGGTATTAGTATTTTGGTTTGGAATAATAATCTTAGTGAGTGTGTTATGTAGGAGAAGATCATGAGGCTGTGGATTTTGCCATAACAGTTTAGTTCATATTGGTGATTTTCGCTCGTCGACGGTAAGTTGGTTTCGTGTCAATTCCTTGTTATCGAATTCGTTAGTTAATTCGCTAAATCGTTATTGGGTATTCTATTTTTAGCCTTTGGAAGGTTCGGGAGTGTTTTTGCATCAAAACGATACCAGGTGTGCACCCAAAATGCAGAAAATAAGGTTTCAGCAAAAGCTGAAAAACTATTCTGTCGATGCCATACGGGCGTGTGGTCACCCGTATGGTAGGCCGTGTGGTCAACGAATGCATGACCGTGCGCAACACACAGCCGTGTGGTGGATCGAGCGTGGCCGTGTGGGCCACACGGGAATTTCACAGGGGCGTGTGGATTATTGGGCTAGGCCGTGTGGACCATACAGCAAGGCCAATCTAGGCGTGTTGGCCACACGAGTGTGTAGGCCCACACGGGCAAACCACACGGGCATGTGGGCCCATATTACTAAAATTTTTCGTAGGGTCCACGGGTCGTCCTACTCGACTATGGACCTATCGTAGGGTCGGTAAAGACTTACTAAGCCCTAAAATTACATGTTTTGTTAGACTGAAGTTGTAACGCCCCCACGCCCGAGACCGTCGCCGGAGTCGAGTATGAGGTGTTACTAAGCTTAATTTAACATATTTAGAACTTTGGATTATTTATTTCTACATTCACAGCTTTTAAGCTACTTGCATCACAGTCACAAGAAAAATCATATCTCGAGTTACGAAAGTCGAAATCAAGATCCGTAAATTTTCCCTAAATCTAGACTCATATACCTATCTACTAATTTTTTTCTAGAATTTTTGGTTGGGCCAATTAGTACAGTTTATTAGTTAAAGTTACCCCTGTTTCAGGACTTGACTGGTCTAACCTCTGTTTACTACGAACCACATTTCTCTCTGTAAAAAATCCATATTACTATGAGGTTTGTTTCTAATGAAACTAGACTCAATAAGGATTCTGAGAATATAAAATACACTACCTAATTATATCTTTACAATTTATGGTGAATTTCTAAAGTTGGAACAGGGGATTCAGAAACTGCTATGACCCTGTTTCACTAAAATTCAAATATCTTGTAACATATAATTCTTTTACCTGTTTCATTTGTTTCATGTGAAACTAGACATAATAAGCTTCAATTTGATGTGTATTCCATCACCAAGTTCAATTTCTATGATTTTTAGTAAATTTTTAAACTCGTGTCAGTGTTGCTGCAGTATTCTGTTTATGGCAAATTTCATCCCTTTTATGAGTTTTTGTGCACTAAGTATCTTAATAATTTTCCTTAACATCAAATATAATCTAAACTAAATATTTTCATAATTTATCATTATCAAGCATTTCCTCAACCATTCCATCACCATACCATAAGATCATTTACACAAAAAAATTATATTGCTATACATGCCATACTTAAATTTACAAGCCATTACCAAAAGTCTTCTGGATAGTGTGACTGAGCCTTCGACCTATCCCGACTCCTGAGCTGGCTTGTCCAAAACTACAATGAGTAAGAAGGAGGGAGTAAGCATAAATGCTTAGTAAGTTCATATGCAAATAATAAGTAACATAACAAACAGTCATACCAATCAACATTAGCATGTATCACTAAAACACATATCACATTTTTAATCATTTTTCATCATCTTATTACCTTATCGTGGTTGTATCAATACTCAACCCGAGGGTTAAATACATACCTGTCCAAAATAACCATTTCACATCACTCACCAATACTTCTCTTTACATCTCGAATATTCCTCCATTGAGTAGAACTTTACCCGTTGAACACATCGGAATATAATTCGGATACATGGATAACTTGCACATAAGTGCCATATATGCAATCAAGCAATCATGTAACCCGCCCATAAGCGAACTCGGACTCAACTCAACGAGCTTAGGCGTTCGCATCCATAAGTGAACTCGGACTCAACTCAACGAGTTCGGATGCCTAGTTACATCTCACGAACTCGGACTCAACTCAACGAGTTCGGACATTCGCATCCATAAGTGAACTCGGACTCAACTCAACGAGTTCGGATGCTCAATCATCCTAGTGACATGTCACTTGTATCCTAATCTATTCCTAAGGTTCAAACGGGATTTTTCCTCGAACACTTATCCTTGCCGTCTTCCGTAGAATGCCGAAATCAATACTCGGTAACAATTATATTTAACAAGTAGTTCACATAATTTACATATTATTTGAAATTAACCACAAAGCATACATTTCATAATAACATTCAGCATAACATATAATTAACATCAATAACTTAAAAATAACCATTATGATACATTATTTACACATGAACTTACCTTGGTACCAAAATACAAAGATTTTGCAATTTAGTCCACAATCTTTTCTTTTCCTCGATTGAGGTCGATTCCACGTCTTTCTTGATCTAAAATAACACATTTAGCTTATTTAATACTCACATTATCAAATTAATCCTTAACTCAAATTTTGGAAAAATTACAATTTTACCCCTAAACTTTTGCATATTTACATTTTTGCCCCTAGGCTCGGGATTAAAATTTATTCCTTATTCTTATGTTTTACAACATTCTGACCACTTTTCTCTTCTATGGCAACATCAAATTCTCACTCTAACATGTACTTGTGACTATTAGGTATTTTTACCGATTAAGCCATTTTACTCGTTTTTGCTTAAAATCGAGTAGTACAAGTTGTCTAACATAATTTAAAACTTCATATTCTATCATAAAACATCAAAATAGACAAATTTCACCTATGGGTATTTTTCCAAATATAAACCCTAGGTTAAATTATTGCTAACATAAGCTTTATCGAGTTACCGGGATCTCAAAATCGTAAAAATCATTAAAAACGGGGCTTGGAATCACTTACTATGGAGCTTGGAAGCTTGAAAAAAACCCTAGCTATGGAGAACCCTTGAAATTTCGGTCTAATGAAGAAGATGGACAAAAATTGGCTTTTAATTTTGTTTTTAATTCATTTTAATAACTAAATGACCAAAATACCCTTACTACTAAACTTTCCAAAAATTCCTTCCATGTCCTAATTTTGTCCATGAACTTAAAATTGGTCAAATTGCTATTTAAGACCTCCTCATTAATATTCCAAAACAATTTCATACTAAAAACTTCTAGAATGCAAGTTTTGCAACTTATTCGATTTAGTCCCTACTTTCAATTTAAGCACTTTAGGCATAGAATTTCATCACGAAATTTTCACACAATCATGCAATCATATCATAAACCTAAAAATAATTATAAAATAATTATTTCTATCTCGGATTTATGGTCACGAAACCACTATTCCGATTAGGCCCTAATTCGGGATATTACAACTCTCCCCCCTTTAAGGATTTTCGTCCTCGAAAATCTTACCGGTAAACAGATGTGGGTATTGATTTCTCATAGTTTCTTCGGATTCCCATGTAGCTTCTTCTACTCCATGCCTTTGCCACAACACCTTCACAAGTGCAACATTTTTATTCCTTAGTTGTTTGACCTCTCGAGCTAAAATCTTAATCGGTTCTTCTTCGTAGGTCATATCTGGTTGTAGTTCAATTTCTGTCGGTGAAACTACATGTGAAGGATCCGAACGATACTGACGTAACATAGATACGTGGAACACATCATGAATCTTCTCTAATTCAGGTGGTAATGCTAGCCGATATGCTACCGGTCCAACTTTTTCAATTACTTCATACGGCCCAACAAAACGCGGACTTAATTTGCCCTTCCGTCCAAATCTAAGGGCTTTCTTCCACGGAGTCACCTTTAAAAATACTTTATCACCAACTTGAAATTCAATGTCCTTTCGCTTTAGGTCTGCATAAGATTTCTGTCTATCTGAAGCAGCTTTCAAACAATCTCGAATTATCTTCACTTTTTCTTCAGTTTCTTTTATTAGATCAACTCCATAAATCTGATTTTCCTTGAGTTCAGTCCAATACAATGGCGTTCGACACTTACGACCATATAATGCTTCATAAGGTGCCATTTTCAAGCTCGTCTGATAACTATTATTGTAAGCAAATTCCACCAACGGTAAGTATCTTTCCCAACTTCCTTGAAATTCCAATACACAACATCTAAGCATATCTTCAAGAATCTGAATTATTCTTTCTGATTGTCCATCAGTTTGTGGATGAAAAGCAGTACTGAAATTTAACTTCATACCTAACGCGTCTTGCAACTTTTGCCAAAACCGCGAGGTAAACCTTGGATCTCTATCTGAAATAATCGATAATGGTATTCCGTGTAATCTAACAATTTCTCTAATATACAGTTCAACCAACTTGTTAAGAGAATAATCCGTACGTACCGGGACAAAATGAGCCGACTTAGTTAATCTGTCAACTATTACCCAGATGGCATTTTTCTTTCCCGGAGTCAATGGCAATCCTGAAACAGAATCCATAGTAATCCGATCCCATTTCCATTCAGGAACCATAATAGGCTGGAGTAATCCTGAAGGTACTTGGTGTTCAGCTTTCACCTGTTGACAAATTAAGCATTTGGACACAAACTCTGATATATCTCTTTTCATTCCATTCCACCAATACATTTTCTTCAAGTCATTATACATTTTCGTACTACCCGGATGAATCGAGAAATAACCACTATGTGCTTCCTGTAGGATCTTTTGAATCAATTCCTCATTCTTCGGTACACAAATCCGATCTTTAAACATTAAACACTTACGACCATATAATGCTTCATACTAAAAACTTCTAGAATGCAAGTTTTGCAACTTATTCGATTTAGTCCCTACTTTCAATTTAAGCATTTTAGGCATAGAATTTCATCACGAAATTTTCACACAATCATGCAATCATATCATAAACCTAAAAATAATTATAAAATAATTATTTCTATCTCGGATTTATGGTCACGAAACCACTATTCCGATTAGGCCTTGATTCGGGATATTACAGAAGTACTGTTCTAAGCATGTTTATGCCATGTAAATCTGCTATCTGTTTTTATAAGTATGTTATGCATGTTCCATCTGTTAATTCTGTATGTATTGCTTTGTATCTATTTTGGGGTGGGATTTGTATATGTGGAGGAAGTATTTTGCCTATTATCTGGCAGCTTGGCTGCACTGTATCTAATACGTGTCGTAATGGCATAACATGATGTGTAAGGATGGGTGGGTGTTTTTAACCCCATATGGTGTGTTTGGATGGTCGGAGATGGTGTATAGAGGATTGGGGTAGGATTCTGATTCTTTTTACTTTATCTATATCTGAAATGGTCCTAAGCCCGATTCTGTATCTGTATCTGTTTCTGTTTCTGACTGTGTAAATGATTCTGTGTGTTTGCATGCTTAATTCTGTGGGGTTATACACTGAGTTTATGTAAACTCACATTGTCTGTTCTGTCAGGTAATCCATTGACTTAGGCGGATCAGTGCGGCAGAGTCAGCGATGACCACCTTATCGTAAAACTATTAAAACTTAATGCTTTTGATCTATTTTAATTTTTGGACTTATTTGAGAGTTGTAATTTTTTTTGGGACTCTCTGCACTGTTTGGTTTTAACTTGTTTTTGGATTTATTTGTTCAATAAAATTGCATGCTTGATAAATGTTTTATGAGATCGGATTCTATGCCAAAAAGAGGTTTTCTAAAAATACGAGTTATGTGTACTAGTTTTTGTTAATGCTTCCGCTGTAAAAAGTGTTTTGATAAATGAACTGCTTTAATAATGATTTGATAATAAACACGAAAGAATGTGAGTTATAAAGATAATCAATTTATCAAATCAACTTAGCTTTCAAAACCTATTCTCTGCAACATCACTAGATTCGGCCATAATGTCTAGGCTAGGTTTGGGGTGGTACAATAAAAATCGAAAACTTAGAGAAAAGCTAGTAGTTAAACATATTGAACCAGTTTAATATTTTCCTAAAAAATTATGAATTTTTAATAATTTATTTAATTATTGTTAGTCTGATAATTAACTGATTAAACCGATTGAATCGAGAACTAATGGTCTGATTGATTCAACTATCAATTCGATTATTAAAGCATTATAAATGAGACTCTAACATTATACCACATCATCACCTAGAATTTTATATATGTTTAAGTGATGATATGATATAATTTCAAAATGCTATATTATTACACTTCTATATTTTTCAAATTCAGTGATCAAAATGAATTTACTCGTCAAATTTAAATATCAAAATGAAAAATAATACATATATTAAAATAAATTTAATTATCAAATTTAGGGAAAAGAATATATTATCCCTTACGAAAAAGACATGAAAAATAAACAGGATTTTAATTTGCACTTTAAAGGGAATGGTGGTGCATACATAGTCTATTTCGTTCATGGCTTATGACATAGAAACACAGAATCTACTCTCTCTCTTTTTTATTTCCTATGATTATTAATTAATTCCATACAACCATCAGGCGTACGCATAAAAAATTCTCTATACAAACAAATTAAATTGATATTGAATGGTTATATTAAAAATAAATTAAATAACTATAAATTTTAAAAATTAATAAAAAAATTAATTTTAATTTTAAATAATTTAATGTTGAGAATTAAAGAAAATTTTTGTGTTCTCACTATTAGAAACATAATTTATGATATATATATATATTATTAAATTGATAAACCATACAAGGAACTTCTGCGATGTAATCTTGTGCCATTCTATTATTAAAAAAATGACATTGAAATGATATATTTTTGTTATTATTCAAATTTAAATATTAAAAAACATGTTATTACACTTTTTAGTATTTTAAAATTCAATGTTAAACTAATTTGTTTAATTGCTTTAGTTGTATAAGAGAAAAGTAAAACTTATCTAGCTTTTGACGTCAAGTCATTTTTAGGGTCAATTTAAAATTACTTCTAAAAAGTAGTTTTAGGATAAAAAAATATTTTTGAAATAAAAGTATTGCTAAATAATATGTTTTTAAGCTTTTCAAAAGTATTTTTTAGATAAAAAAATTTCTTTTGCTTTAACTAAAAGTAAAAGCAAAAAAATTTAGTAAACACTTTTGAGAAGTAAGGTTAAACTAAGGGCTAGTTTAGGAATGCTTTTTAAATATTACAAAATATTCCTAAACAAGCTATTTTTTGAGAAAAAAATATTTTTCTTAAATTAAAAATTGACCCAAAAATACTTTTTTCTAGAAGCTAAAAATTTTAACTTTTAGACACTTTTAATAAGTATTCCTAAGTCTAAGCTTTAGTAGTGCTAAAAATAAAACAAACCAAAAGTCAATTGCAAAGAAATGAAAGAGATGAAGCACACATTCAACAAAAGAAAAAAAAATACAAGATGAATATGAAAGGAAAAGAAATGTTGGGTAAAGAGAGAACTCGGTCTGATACGACGTCGCTTCTCGGCAAACTTATACAACAACATCAACAACCTCATCCAAAAATCTGGTTCCATTCTTCTCCCTCTGCCTACTCCAATAGCATCTCCTCCCCTACTTCCCATCACAACGTCTTGCTCGACGTCGACATTGGCACCGACAACGCACGCATCAATCTGTTTTCTTTCTCTCCTTTTTCTTTTTCTTCATATAATAAGAATTTGTGTATTATTGATGATTTTGATTGGAATGCTTATCAAATTTTGCACAATTAAATGATTAATTTAAATTATTATTTTCTCATATTTTACCTTAAATATATATCATTCAAATTTTATGAAAGGTAATAAAATGTTTATTATTACTTTTAAATTATAAAAATTCAAATGTTGAATGATAATAAATTCAAAAATAAGTTTAAAAATTTAATGATTTTTTTCTAAATAATGTTAAAGCATCATCATTATAACACATTTTTTAAAAAATATATTAAATACAGTTAAAAATTTATAAAAATTTTAATATGTAAATAATTTTTTAAAGATAAAAAAGTAAAATGAAAAATAATATTTTAGTTATTAAATATAAAAATAATATGAATTTATTTTATATATTTTAGTTATTAAATATAATACATTATATGATTTTAATAATTAATATATAAAAATATTTTTAATATGAAAAAATGTATATATTCATTTAATTTAACTAAGAGTGTGCTACCCTAGCACGTTTTCTTAGCTGCTAACCTAGGATGGTTCTACTTTTGTTTTTCTTTATTCTGCTTAGCAACGATAACTATTGCTGGAAGGAAAATAGTGGATTTTGTGGTGGGTCTCAATGGATGAAGAGTTAGCTAACCTTAATATCATTGAGGATGAGGAGATATCGGTACAAGCCGTGGAAGATGAAGTCGGGTGTAATAGCCCGATTTTGGGCTTAGTCGGAACAGTGATTTTGAGACTACAAATCTAAAGTCAGAGAAACTATTTAATTATTATTTTGGTGTTATAGCATGATTATATCAATCCATGAAAAATTTGGTGAAGTAATTTTAGCGTTTGTGAGCTTAATTGTGAGACTAAATTGCATAAAGGAAAAAAGTTGTGATTTCCTAACAAATAGTGTTAAATGGCCATAGATTATAAAGTGGGGGCATTTAAAGTACGAAGAAACCCTAGGATGGTGCTTGGCCGACCATGAGACAAGGAAATTAAAATAGTCAAATGTTAGGTGAAGTTTGGTGACTTATTTGGCCAAAAAGAAAATAAGATAAAAAAAAAAGATGATATTATCCCTTTTTCATATTCTTCTCCATCGAAAAACATCAGCAAAATAGAGGTTTGAAATTTTGAAAATTTCAGCAACTTGTACCCCTCACAAGTGATTTTGATGGTCTTTCTTGATGATTTTTGTACTTTTAAAACCCTTGTAGCATGAGCTTTCAAATAAGGGGACTATTTTGCAAAATGGTTAAAAGTCTAGGGTTTTACCATGAGAGTGTTCTTGTTGTTTTCTAAAATTTTCTGGAAGAAAATGAATCATGGTTGTGAAATAAACAACTTTTATGAAGTAGTTTACATGGAAACCCTAACTAAGGACCATTTTGCATAAGTTGTGAAATAGGTAATAAATGTGTGAAATAGTGAGAATCTTGGGCTGCTCCTAGTGTAAAAAGTGTTCGGCTAGGCTTGGTTAATAAGGAAATTTGAAAAAAATCGATTTTCAAGCCAAGGGTTAAAATGGTCATTTTGTGAAAGTCTAGGGCCAAAATGGTCATTTTACCTAAAATACAAATTTGTAAGTGTCTAGATTGATATGCTGATTAAATGAACAAATTTTTCTATTTTAGATCAAGAATTACAAAATCCGGGCCTAGACTAGGGAAAAGCCAAACTAACAGACTAAGTCGAAATAGTCGCTCACGTTTTGTATACCGAGGTAAGTTGCATGTCAATAATACAACTATATTGTTATGATCTATGATTGAATTAATATTGCATAAATTGTTATGATTGTGAATATGAGAATGCATGATGAGAAATAAATGTAGTAAAGATTTCCAATTGAACATTTGGAGTAGACTTGGATATTCATACCATGACATTGGGTGGTATGTGAGCCAGTGTAAGATATGTTTGGGACATGCATCAGCCACATCATGAGTGCCAGTGTAAGACATGTCTGGGATATGAATAGGCTACATCATGAGTGTCAGTGTAAGACATGTTTGGGACACGCATCGGCATTGAGACAAGAGCTAGTGTAAGACATGTCTAGGACATGCATCTGCCTCGGGATATACAAGTTAGTGTAAGACCTATCTGGGACATGGCGTCAGCTTGCTGTGTGTAAGACCTGTTTGGGACATGGCATTAGCCTTGATATATGAAAGTCAATGTAAGACCTGTTTGGGACACGGGATCGACTTCAATGTGCTAGCCAATGTAAGACCATGTCTGGGACATGGCGTCGGCATTTTATCCCATGTTCGGGGTTATTGAGTATCTGGTAATATTCTAAATGATTCAACGAAAGATTTATGGTTTGTATTGAAATGAGAAAAGTTATGACCATGTAGTGAGCAGTACAGGTACTTACTTGAAATGTATGAGATATGGGCTCAATATATGCCATATAAATTGTATTGGATGGTGATAAGTAAGTTGTACTTATATCTATTCATTGTATTCATGGACAAGCTATGAAATGTTATGAGCATATTATTGTATGATAATTAGTTGATGTTTATTTTCATGCAACTTACTAAGCTTTATGCTTACCACTTTTCCTTTTTATTTTCTTATAGTGCCGCTAAAGTAGCTCGAGGATCATCGCTAACGTTGGAGAAACCAGTCACACTATCATCTAAAGCACTTGGTATAGTTAGTACTTTTATTTTGATTATGGCATGTATAGAAACTTTTGTCTTGTTTTAGTGTCACACTATTTTGGGGCCAAATGTGTTGGCTTGTTTTAGCATTTGACTCATTTTGTATAAGGCCATGAAAAATGGCTAATATTGAAAGTTTTTATATGAATACAAGAAGGTCTCTCATGAATGAGAAAATTGTTGGTATGGTTGAACATGCGAATTTTAGTGTATGGATAGCAAAGTACATAAATTAGTCGCTTAAACATATGTGAAATGTATATAGGTCTTAGTTATGGTTGCTTGATTGGAAAATCATGTTATGATAGACTTTGGAGTGATGGATGGTATTGGATTGTGTTTCAGGGTGGCAAAAGGCTTGGTAGATAACTTTATATTGTCCATACGGGTAGACATACGGGCGTGTGTCTAGGCCGTGTGTGACGCACGGTCAGCCCCATGGGCGTGACGTTCGACCGTGTCCCCTGCATGTAAAATTTGCAAGTCAGTATGCATAGTAGTAAACACACAGGCAAAGACACGATCGTGAGTGTTCCTTGGTTGTGTGCCTCTATTTGGTTGCTGACGTCAGAAACAGAATGTCAAGGTTTATAGGCACGGGCTAAGACACGAGCGTGTCCGTGCCGTGCGAGGGACACGAGCCACGGACACGGGTGTGTGTCAGGCTGTGTGAAAACCCCTGTAGGTTCGAATTTGGAATTTAATTCGCATAGGTTTAAACACGGGCGTGTCCCCTTATGTTTAGGCCCTGTGAATCACACGGGCCATCAGCACGACCATGTCATAGTAGCGACACGGGCGTGTTGCCCTTCCACAGGGCGTGTGCCCTATTTCAAAATTTATTCTGATATGGTTGGTTAAAGGACCCGAGTTGGTCTCGAGTGGTTTCCAATAGATGTTTGGGGCCTCGTAAGTCCATGTTAAGGAATTTTAAACATAGTTTGAAAAAGTTTTAAATTTGAGCGAGTCTTGGTGACTCGAAAATATGATATGTACGTGTTCAAGTTTAGTAACGCCTTGTATTCTGTCCCAGCGTAGGGCACGGGTGTAGGGTGTTACATTTAGTGGTATCAGAGCTATGGTTTAGTCGATTCTAGGACTAACCTAGCATGAGTATGAGTCTAGCTATACATGCCATAATTATATATTGATAGTGTGACAACTTCTAACGAGATAAATTGTGTTTTTATATATAATAAATGGATCTGGACGTAGCTACGATGGATGACATAGAGAGTAATGCGCTGGCTCCTGCAGAAGGGACCACGACAGTGGATAGTGGGCCCGTGACAATGATTTAGGGCGGAGGGGCTAGAGAAGCTTACCTCCATATGATAGACGCTTGGTATTCAGAGTTTATTTGTGCAAATCTGAATACTCCACCTCCTCTACCTCTCCCAATTCCTCAACCCATTCATATAGCTCTTCAAGGAGTAGAAATGGATAGAAGAGAGAAACCTCTAGTGGATAGAATTCGAAAGCAAGAGGCTGAGGAATTTTGGGCTAATATTGATGATGACCCAGAAAGAACAGAGTTCTGGTTGGAAAATACCATTATTGTATTTGGTGAGTTATCATGCACACTTGAGGAGTGCATAAAATGTATGGTGTCACTCCTACAAGACCCGGCCTATCAATGGGAATACTCTCGTGTCAGTGGTACCGAGAGAGAGTAACTTGGGAATTTTTCCTAGAGTTCCGTAAAAAGTATATTAGCCAAATGTTTATTAACCAAAGGAGGAAAGAATTCCTTGAGCTGAAACAAGGCCGTATAACACTGACTGAGTATGAGTGTGAGTTTGTGAGACTCAGCAAATATGCACGGGAGTGCGTATCTACTAAAGCCATTATGTGTAAGAGGTTTGAAGATGGTTTGAACAAATCCGTCTACTAGTTGGCATCTTGAAGCTAAGGGAATTTGTGGTGCTCGTTGAGAAAGAATGTAAGGCCGAAGAATTGGCTGAAGAATTGGCCAAAGAAAAGAGAAAAGCTGACATTGAGTCTCTTGACTCAAAGAAAAGACAAATGAGGAAATCACAGCATACCTTATCCAAGAGATCGAGAGAGTTTTCTACTCGATCAATTGCGTCAGTAGGATTTTCGAGCAGAAACAAGAGCAAGTAGCATACAGTGTCTAAAGCTCAAACCACTTCTATCGCAAGTGTTGGTAGTGCCCAACCAAATAGACCAGAATGTTCGCAGTGCGGTAGAGGTCATGTCGGGGAGTGCCAAGGTAATGAAGAGGCTACTTTAAATGTGGGTCGTCGGACCATTTTATTCGTAGCTATCCCGAGATGGTCAAGAAAGTTAAGGATCAAAGTGTGAGATCGGGTAACGCTCCTTCAAGGAGTAGACCACATAAGAACCTATGAAGTGCGGCTAGCAGTAGAGGTACGCCTAGAGATGCTGCTGCAAGGTCCAAGGGTAGAGTGCCTGCAAGGACTTATGCTATACATGCCCGTGAAGAGGCAGAGTCTCCCGATGTTATTACGGGCACTTTCTCTATCCATGATATATCTGTTGTTGGGTTGATTGACTCGAGGTCTACCCATTCTTATATTTGAATGGAATTGATATGCCGCATGAACATGCTAGTCGAGTCCACTAAATTTGTGGTAAAAGTGTCAAATCTTCTAAGAAAACATGTGTTAGTTGACCAAGTGTGTAGAAATTATCCTTTAACGATTAGAGGTCATTGTTTCCCAGCTAACTTGATGTTATTTCCGTTTAATAAATTTGATGTAATCTGTGGGATGGATTGGTTAACTTCTCATAGTGTTGTAGTGGACTGTGGAAAGAAATCTATTGAGTTGAAATGTGAAGACGGGTATGTTCTTCAGGTTGAAATGGGTGAATTAGACATTTCCCCTATAGTGATATCGTCCATGTCGGCAGTGAGATATTTGAGAAAAGGGTATGAAGCTTACATCGCTTTTGTGTTGAATACTCAAGTATCTGAATTGAAGATTGAGTTGGTACCAATGGTATGTAAGTTTCACAGATGTGTTTCCGGAGGATTTACCTGGATTGCATCCTGTGGGGGAAGTCAAATTTGGAATTGAATTAGCCCTTGGTACGGCACCCATCTCAATTTCTCCTATAGGATGGCTCCTACGGAAGTAAAGGAGTTGAAAGTTCAACTACAAGAGTTAACTGACAAGGGTTTTGAGAGGCCGAGTTTCTCCCCGTGGGGTGCCCAGTACTATTTGTAAAGAAAAAGGATGGATCGGTGAGATTATGTATAGATTACAGACAGCTCAACAAGGTGACTGTGAAGAACAAGTATCTCTTGCCAAGGATCGATGATTTGTTCAATCAGTTGAAGGGAGCCACTGTGTTTTCTAATATTGACTTAAGGTCTGGCTACTACTAGCTAAAGGTTAAGGAGGAAGATGTACTGAAAACCGCATTTAAGACGAGGTATGGGCACTATAAGTTTCTTGTTATGCCCTTCGGTTTAACAAATGCCCTTTGGTGTTTATGGAGTTGATAAACTGCATTTTTCAATCGTATTTCTCGACGACATACTGATTTACTCACGTGATGAGAGTGAACACACGGAGCATCCGGGAACGGTTTTAAAAACCTTAAGAGATAAGCAGTTATATGCTAAGTTCAACAAAAATGAGTTTTGGCTCCGAGAGGTCAGATTCTCAGGGCACATTTTGTCGGGTGATGGAATTAGAGTTTACCCAAGAAAGATATTAGCCATTATTGAGTGGAAACCACCAAAGAATGTGTCGGAGATCAGAAGCTTTCTGGGCTTAGCTGGGTACTATAGACGGTTTGTTAAAAGATTCTCGATGATAGCTACTCCGATGACTAGACTGCTACAAAAAGAGGTCAAGTTCGAATGGAATGTTAAGTGCCAATAGAGTTTTGAGAAACTAAAGGCTTTCTTGACCGAAGACCCAGTCTTAATGTAATTGGAATCGGGAAAAGAGTTTGTGGTGTACAGTGATACGTCTTTGAATGGATTGGGGTACGTGCTCATGCAAGAAGGCAAGGTAAATAGCCTATGCCTCGAGACAGTTAAAGCCACACGAGAAAAACTACCCGACGCACGATTTAGAGTTGGCCGCCATCGTGTTCACGTTGAAAATTTAGAGACACCATTTGTATGGAGAGAGATGCCAAGTGTTCACTGACCATAAAAGTCTCAAGTATTTGATGAATTAAAAGGAGTTGAATTTATGACAACGGAGATGGTTAGAGTTGATAAAATACTATAAGTTGATAATCGACTATCACTCAGGGAAGGCAAATGTAGTAGCTAACGCTTTGAGTAGGAAATCATTGTTCGCCTTGAGAGCTATGAATACTCAATTGACTGTGACTGATGATGGTTCGATTCTAGCTGAGATGAGAGCTAAACCGATATTTCTTCAAGAGATTTTTTAGGCTCAAAAAGGTGATAAGGATTTGCAAGCTAAGATGGCTTAGTGCGAGAAGGAAAACAAATTAGAATTTCGTATTGGTATCGATGGTTGTATGATGTACCAAGATAGAATTTGTGTACCCAAAGGCGGTGAGCTTATTCAGAAGATTATACGAAAAGCACATAGTGGTTGCTTGTCTATCCATCCCGATAGTGTGAAAATGTATAAGGACTTGAAGAAAATGTACTGGTGGTCAGGAATGAAGAGAGACATTTCAGAGTTTGTTTCTAAGTGTCTAGTTTGTCAATAGTTGAAAGTGGAACACCAAGTACCTTCGGGTTTGCTTTAACCGTAATGGTTCTTGAATAGAAATGAGGCTGTGTAACTATGGATTTTGTATTAGGATTGACGTTGACACCAAGGAAAAAAGGTTCCGTTTGGGTTGTTGTTGATAGGCTTACCAAGACAGCACATTTTATACCGATGTGTACCAACTACTCCCTTGAGAAATTAGCTGATTTCTATGTTTCTGAGATCGTGAGACTTCACAGGGTGCCCTTGTTGATTATCTTGGATAGAGAGTCGAGGTTTAACTCGAGGTTTTGGCAGAAGTTGCAAGAAGCTTTAGGGACAAAATTGAATTTTAGCACAGCTTCTCACCCGCAAACCGACGGTCAGTCGAATAGAGTAATTCAGGTCCTTGAAGACATGCTGCGTTTTTGTGCCCTTGAGTTCCAAGGTAGTTGGAAAAGATATCTACCGCTAGTTGAATTCGCTTACAACAATAGCTATCAATCAAGTTTGAAAATGATGCATTATGAGGCATTGTGTGGGCATAAATGTTGAACACCCTTATATCGGACCGAGCTGAGAAAGAATCAAATTCACGGGGTCAATTTGGTCAAAGAGACCGAAGAGAAGGTTAAGGTGATTCGTGATTGCTTGAGAGCCGCTTCGGATAGACAGAAATCTTACGCAGATTTGAAATGAAACGAGATCGAGTTTTAATTCGGTGATAAGGTGTTTTTGAAAGTGTCCCTGTGGAGAAAAGTCCTCAGATTCAGTAGAAAGGGCAAGCTAAGTCCTCGTTTCATAGGACCTTATGAGATTATCGAGAGAGTAGAGCCTGTTGCCTACCATTTGGCTTTGCCCTCATATTTGGAAAAGATTCATGACATGTTTCATGTGTCGATGTTACGTCGATATAGATCGGATCTTTCGCATGTGATTGCGTCAACAGAGGTCGAAATTAGCTCATATATGACTTATGGTGAAGAGCCAGTTAAGATTTTGGCTCAAGAGGTTAAACAGTTGAGGAATAAGAGTATAACGCTTGTAAAAGCATTATGGCATAGACATGGAGTCGAGGAAGCCACATGGGAACCCGAGGAGATCATGAGAGATCAATACCCGGACTTATTAACCGGTAAGATTTTCGGGGACAAAAATCTCAAAGGCTGGAGAATTGTAACAGCTCGATTTTGGGCTTAGTTGGAACAATAGTTTTGAGACCATAAATCCAAATTCATAGAAATCATTTAATTATTATTTTGGTGTTATAGCATGATTATATCAATGCATGAACAATTTGGTGAAGTAATTTTAGCGTTTGTGAGCTTAATTGCGAAAAAGGGACTAAATTGTATAAAGAGAAAAAGTTGTGATTTGCTAGAAATAGTGTTAAATGGCCATGGATTATAAAGTAGGGGTATTTAAAGTACAAATAAACCCTAGGATGGTGCTTGGCTGGCCATAAGACAAGGAAATTAAAATAGTCAAATGTTAGGTGATGTTTGGTGACTTATTTGGCCAAAAAGAAAAAAAAGATGATATCATCCCTTTTTCATCTTCTTCTCCACTGAAAAAGACTAGCAAAATAGAGGTTTGAATGCTTGAAAATTTCAGCAATTTGTACCCTTCACAAGAAAGTGATTTTGATGGCCTTTCTTGATGATTTTTTGTACTTTTAGAACCCTTGTAGTATGAGCTTTCAAATGATGGGACTATTTTGCAAAATGGTTAAAAGTTTAGGGTTTTACCATGAGAGTGTTCATGCTGTTTTCTGAAATTTTATGGAAGAAAATGAATCATGGTTATGAAATAAACAACTTTTGTGAAGTAGTTTTCATGTAAACCCTAACTAAAGACCATACGTTGTGAAATATGTAATAAATGTGTGAAATAGTGAGAATTGTGGGTTGCTCCTAGTATAAAAAGTGTTCGGCGAGGCTTGGTTAATAAGGAAATCTGATAAAAATTGATTTTCAAGCCTAGGGGTAAAATGATCATTTTGTGAAAGTCTAAGGGCAAAATGGTTATTTTACCCAAAATACAAATTTGTAAGTGTCTAGATTGACATGCTGATTAAATGAACGAAATTTTCCATTTTAGATCAAGAATTACAAAATTCGGGCCTAGACCAGGGAAAAGCCAAACTAACGGACTAAGTCGAAATAATCACTCACGTTTTGTATACCGAGGTAAGTTGGATGCCAATAATGTAACTATATTGTTAGATGTATGATTGAATTAATATTGCATAAATTGTTATGATTGTGAATATGAGAATGCATGATGAGAAATAAATGTAATAAAGATTTCCGGTTGAACATTTGGAGTAGACTTGGATATTTATACCATGACATTGGGTGGTATGTGAGCCAATGTAAGACATGTCTGGGACATGCATCGGCCACATCATGAGTGCCACTGTAAGACATGTCTAGGACATGCATCGGCATTGAGACGAGAGCTAGTGTAAAACATGTCTAGGACATGCATCGGCCTCGGGATATACAAGCTAGTGTAAGACCTGTCTGGGACATGGTGGCAGCTTGTTGTTTGTCAATGTAAGACCTATCTGGGACATGGCATCGACACCGATAGATGAGAGCCAGTGTAAGACCTGTCTGAGACATGGCATCGGCATCGATATATGAAAGTTAGTGTAAGACTTGTCTCAGACACGACATCGACTTCAATGTGCCAGCCAGTGTAAGACCATGTCTGGGACATGGCGTCGGCATTTTATCCCATGTTCGGGGTTATTGAGCATCTGGTAATATTCCAAATGATCCAACGAAAGATTTATGATTTGTATCGAAATGAGAAAAGTTATGACCATGTGGTGAGTGATACAAGTACCTACTTGAAATGTATGAGATGTGGGCTCAATATATGCCATATGAATTGTATTGGATGGTGATGAGTAAGTTGTACTTATATCTATTCATTGTATTCATGAATGAGCTATGAAATGTTATGAGCATATTGTTGTATGATAATTAGTTGATGTTTATTTTCATGCAACTTACTAAGCTTTATGCTTACCCGTTTTCCTTTCCATTTTCTTACAGTGCTGCCAAAGTAGCTCGAGGATCATCCCCTACGTCGAAGAAACCAGTCACTCTATCATCTGATGTACTTGGTATAATTAGAACTTTTATTTTGATTATGGCATGAATAGGAACTTTTGTCTTGTTTTAGTGTCACACTGTTTTAGGGCCAATTGTGTTGGCTTATTTTAGTATTTGACTCATTTTGTATAAAGCCATGAAAAATGGCTAATATTGAAAGTTGTTATATGAATACAAGAAGGTCTCTCATGAATGAGAAAATTGTTGGTATGGTTGAGCATGTGAATTCAGTGTATGGATAGCAAAGTACATAAATTAGTCGCTTAAACATATGTGAAATGTATATAGGTCTTAGTTATGGTTGCTTGATTGGGAAATCATGTTCTGATAGGCTTTGGTGTGATGGATGGTATTGGATTGTGTTTCAGGGTGGCAAAAGGCTTGGTAGATAGCTTTATATTATCTATACGGGTAGACACACGAGTGTGTGTCTTAGACGTGTGTGACGCACGGTTAGCCCCATGGGCATGTTGTTCTGCCGTGTGTCCCCTGCACGTAAAATTTGCAAGTCAGTATGCATGGTAGTAAACACAAGGGCAGAGACACGGCCGTGTGTCTCAGCTATGTGGAAGACACGGCCTCTAGCCACGGGCGTGTTCCTTGGTCGTGTGCCCTTATCGGGTTGCTGACGTTAGAAATTGAATGTTAAGGTTTTTAGACACGGGCGTGTCATGGCCGTGCGAGGGACACAGACCATGGACACGGGCGTGTGTCAGGTCGTGTGAAAACCCCTGTAGGTTTGAATTTGGAATTTAATTCGTACAGGTTCAGACACGGGCATGTCCTCTTATGCTTAAGCCCTATGAACCACACGGGCCATCAGCACGACCATGTCATAGTGGCCACACAGGTGTATTGCCCTTCCACACGGGCGTGTGCCCTATTTCAAAAGTCATTCTTATATGGTTGGTTAAAGGGCCCAAGTTGGTCCCGAGTGGTTTCCAATGGATGTTTGGGGTCTCGTAAGTCCATGTTAAGGAATTTTAAACATAGTTTGAAAAAGTTTTATATTTGAGCGAGTCTTGGTGATTTGAAAATGTGATATGTACATGTTCAAGTTTAGTAACGCCTTGTATTCTGTCCTGACGTAGGGCACGGGTGTGGGGTGTTACATCGGGACTGAAGAGGATTACAGCATGTGTATGGTGGGGCGAGTTCTAATGGATAGTATGGTTCACTTTCCACCCATGAGGAATATGTTGGCAAATTTGTGGCGTCCACTGGGAGGAATTTCTATCACGGACATTAGAGAGAGGAGAGTACTGTTTCAGTTTTACAGTATGATAGATTTGAAGAGGGTGATAGATGGTATGCCCTTGTTCTTTAATAGGCTATTAATTGTTTTTCACAAGTTGGAAAATGAGGAAGATCCTTTGGAAGTCCCTCTTTTTTATGCCCCATTCTAGGTACAAATACATAATTTGTTGATGGGGTTTATGTCTGAAGGAATGGTGCAACAATTTGGAAACTTTATTGGCCAGTTCATGGAGTATAATTCGACGTTAGTCACAAGGGGAGTGAGAAATTACATGCATGTGAAATTAGATTTTTGAGTTCCTTTGAAAAGGAAAAAGAAGATTATTTTTTACCAAAATTAATCTACATACACTCAGATTCAATACGAGAAAATTAAAATGTTATTTTTCTTATACTGAAGGTGTAACACCTTTAACCCATATCCATCGCTGGAACAGGATTACGAAGCATTACTGGACAAATAGAATAGTAAACTATTCAAATCATACATTAATACAAACATAATCAAATTTCATTCAAATACATTCATAATGTCCCTTAACAGAGCTATTAAGACCCTAAAAATACTATAGAAATAGTTTGAGACTAAATCAAAAACATTTGGAAAATTTAAGAAAAAGATGAAAATTTTTTACTGCAGGGGTCACACGATCGTATGGCCAGGCCATGTGACTCATACGACTGAAACACATATTTGTAACTCAAGCCATGTGTTAATTCAAAATAGGGACACTTAGCCATGTTCCAACTCGTGTCCATGCCCGTGTAACTCACTGACTTGGGTCACACAGCCAAGCCACACCCCTGTGTGCCAGGCTGTGTACCCCTCGAAATGACCTCACACGCCTGTATGCAAGGTTGTGTGGTGGCAGTGTAACCGCCTGACTTGTAAACTTTAAACCTATAGGGGACACACGACCGTGTCGCATGGCTATGTGTCACACACAGCTGAGACACACGCTCGTGTCTCAGGCTATGTGGGCCTAAAATGAACCTTAAAACACAAGTTTACCATTTCAAGTTTGCTTAGACCTTAAGAAACTTAATTACCAACCAAAATACCATTTCAAAATGACATTAATCGAGTCAAAAACACATAATAACCAACCTAATATGTGCCTAACCAATTTACCCTCATTGGTACCACAAATATATACAACTTTACAACAAAATACACATCAATTCAATTCATCAACTCATTCAAGTAATACCAAATCAATATACCTAACAAAGTTACCACAATCACAGCAATTCAAATACATATATGCCACACATACTAGCATAACAACAATACCTCATTCTCATACAATATACAAGTTGGTTACTTGCACAAAATATCATTCGTAATATTTACATAAGCCAAACATTGACCAAAACTGCACAAAAGCCTATACATGCCATATAATCCAAATTAAACATTTCTAAAAATACCGAGATAAGATGGATGTGTGACTTGAGTGCCGATCTGATTGTCCAACCTTCCAAAATTCTACAATGACATTAAACAACACAAGTAAGCCTAATGAGCTTATTAAGTTCAACGAATTAAACGATAAATCTTACCAAACTAATTATAATAATGCAAACAATAATGACTATTCAAAAGAAACCAGTCATTCACAACTTCAATCGATAATTCATCCATATTTAGACTAATATGAAATAAACAACATATCTTTCAAATTCATTAAACAAACTACCTTACCGAGATTTTCCATTTGAAGAATGACTTACGGGTAAGAGTACATCGTCAACAGAAGCTCATAAGAGCTGATCCACCTGAATCACGCCAAACAGAAAGTATAACGCGAAAGTTCACAAAAAATGTTGAACCTTGATTTACTTGGGTAATAATCTGATATCTCCCTCCAATACCATCTCCACTCCAAACCCCCATCATACACCAAACACGAATGTACTCAAATCCCACGTTCAATCCAAAACAAGTATTAAAATCGATAATATAATTCCAACCATAATTCATTTCTAGCAATAGAACATATATATAATATCAATCATCAATTTATACAAATGTTAAATTTTAACCGTACGAACTTACTTGGACGGAATTGTAGTCGTTGCAGATATTCAGGGACTATTTTGCTATTTTTCTTTTTCCACGAGTACCTACGAGATTTTGATCTAGAAATGTAAAATTCTTCATTTATTAGAACATATTTCATTTCTAAACCATTTTACAATTAATACTCTTTTACTTAACAAAATTACATAACTACCCTAAATTTTTACCATTTTTGCAATTTAGTTCCTTAACTTTAAATTCTTCAAATTAACCAATTTTTCTCAAGTTAATATTTTATCCAAATATACTAGGCCCTCTAACAGCCCCTAACATAGAATTCACTATCCAACCCTAATATTTTGACATTTTCTCAATTTAATCTTAAAATCAAAATCTAGTAAAAATCACATTACAAATTCATCAAATAACATAATCAAAGCTCTAAATACATAATATTTATAAAAAAAAACATTCAATATTCAACAATAGTAACTTTCAAAATTTTTAACAAAATAAAAAACGAAGAAACGGGCTAGCTGGACCTAGTTGCAACGATCTCAAAAACATAAAAATTACAAGAAAACATAAAAGATGAACAAAGCTTCCTAAGTTATCAATGGTGAGGTTTAGCCAAGAAGAAGAGAAAAATAAGAAAAATAAAGCTTTTGTTTCAATTTGTTTCTTCAATTTTGAATAAATTACAAAATTTCCATTAAAACCTTTAATTTTGTCATTTTCCTTTAATTAGACGTCCCACTATTTAAATTAAGGCTTAATTATCCCTTAAGTCTTTCCTCAAATAATAATTAACCATTTAATCACCTAAATGCAGTAAATAAAAAGTTTTTTTTACCTTTTTCAGTTTGATTATTTTCTCTTAATTAACTATCTAAACGTTAATATTTCTAAATCAAATTTTAATACGACTATAATGACATTATAAATATTATAAAAATTATATTTATGAGTCCATACGAAGAAAATTTGTGTTCCCAAAATCATTGTTCCATTACCAATGAAAATCGGGTTGTTATAGAAGGCTAGGTCACGAGAAAGGTTTTGTCTGGTCCATTTAACTGTAGGAGTGCAAGAGGTGGAGTTTGGTTGGGATAATTCCTTGAAGGCACTGCCACGAAGAACAGCATTGACTGATAGTCAATGGCTAAGGGAAGAGGCGAGAGAGGGGGTTAGGACAAAGAAGGGGATGAATAAAGAACAAGAAGGGAGGATGTTTGAAGAAAGTCAAACAATTAAATCTTATGGGGTAAATAGAGGAAGAATAAGGGGTTATCATGTAAGATTAGTATGGTCAATGTCCAATCGAAAATGAGTTTTTTCAATACATTAGCTAATGAGAGAGGTCTTGTCATGGGCAAGGGTGTAGAGTAGGAGGAGGAGGAAAGGCCCATTGAATTTAAAGAAGGGAAAAAGAGGCAAAAAGTGCAAGGTAGGGGTCAATCGGCTTTGGTTTTACATGCAACAATAGAGTTAGCAGGTCATAATAAGATATCGGTGGCCGTTAGAAAGTAAACTGGCTAGTCACAATGAAAACTTTAAGTTGGAATGTCCAAGGTTTGGGGCACCCGCGGGTTGTTAAACGTCTCAAAAATAGTTTGAGACAAATTTAGCCTCAATTGTTGTTTCTTATTAAAACAAAGGTTAATAAAAGACATATGGAGAAAATTAGAAGAATTTGTGGTTTTGTGAATGGTATTGATGTAATGCTTAGGAGTTTTTCTAGTTCAAACATTCATGTGGAGGTAAAAAAGAAATATGGAGTGATAGTATAAAGGTTTATTGGTTTTTATGGTGCACCAGTGGGGTTGGTAAGTCGATATTATGCGAATCCAGGATCAAGAAACTTAGAGGTGAGCAAAATCTGATTCGATTCAAAAAACTCGATAAAAATTTAAATTTTGTATTAAATAGTTTAAGTTATTTGAGTTAATCAAGTTACTCAGATCAACTTGAATAAAAAATTAAGTTTTTCGATTTAACTCGAATATGAATTACACAAATCGAGTTATCCGAAAATCTGAATAAGAAAAGGCAAAACTATATCGTTTTGATAAATGTTTACCTTTTCTAAAGTTAAAAGTTGAAACCATTAAGTTAAAAGGTAAAACTACGTCGTTTTGATAAATGTTTACTCATTAAGTTAAAAGGTAAAACCATTATATTGTTTATGTAGTTAAATAATATTATACTTCATCTACTAGTTAAATAATTTTTCCATGTAAATGCAACATTGAGAATAAATAATAGGATTCATTAACTTGACTTGATTTGATTCGATTCGATTAAAAAAAATCAAATTGAGTTCAGTTGCTAAAATAGGATTTGTCAACTCGACTAACTCGAATTTTTTTTACTCGATTTGACTCGAGTCGATCAAATACTCACCCCTAAAGACACAAGCAAGCAGTTAAGCATATACTTAAGTATTTACGGAGAATGAAGAATTATATGCTTGTGTATTTGATACGAACCGTCTCGAGAAGAGTCGAATCATATGTAGATTGCCCGATCGTCTACGAGAAGTTACATTAGGATTAGTTGAGTTGAAGGTATAGTCAGAGTAGAAAGAGGGGTACGAATGGAATGGTAGGAACGAAAGGGTAGGAACAAAATGGTATGAACAAATTGGTCGGTTTAGGTTTGATTAGGTAAAGAAGAAAGAACGGGTTTGAACTACTAAAGGTACTTTCAAGAACCAAATACCGAAGTGGTATCGACCCGTTGATTTAGCCCTTTGAGTTCGATTATAGGTTTGGTAAGGGAAACCTCGACCCACTATCTAACAAGATAGGAACCTCGGTATGTTGAACGCCGCACTACGAATAGTGATAAGTTCAGGTACGACAAAGAACACGGTTGACACAACTAGAACGCTAGGAACGCTAAACGAATCTTTGAACGAAATATAAGAAAAGTATGCCTCACAATTTCGGCAGCATAACATTAACAAAAGTTTCAAAAGTCTTTTACATGGAAATTGAACAAGTATTTATAAGCCTAAGTCTAGGTAGCCGAATGGCCTTTCATACTTACACATTAATTAAAAGAAAATTCTAGAAAAATAACTCTTAATATGCATGACCAGATTCAGTTTTGGGAATGGAGGATGAATGCATCTTCATGCTTAAGAAAACTCAAAGTGAATGCATGATATCCAATGGTCACTTGTAGATTCGGCCAACCTTGTTAAATGAAGCAATGTTTGGGCAAAAAGTATGAATTAATTGTGGACACTCCAAGGGCCATCATGTGTGTGAAACCGAATGTTGAAGAGTCTTCTAGTGTGAACAAGGTGAACCGAATGGTCTTGCCATGTGAACATAGGTGTGAACGAATTAAGGAGAGTCATGGGGAAGCTAATTGGCCAAGCTATCTTCATGCATGTGTGAGTGCCCTTTGGCCGAATGGTCACCTTGGAGAATGAAGAGATAGCACACCATACATGAATGGAAACATTCATGAACCTTAAAGACATTGAATATGGTCATACATGCACTTGGCCGAACATGCACCTAAGAGATTCAAGCCCCCCAACTGTCCATGCACCTTCAAAATTCATGCTTGCTTTTAATCTCAATATGTCCATTGCATTCCTACAAGAAATGTGAACATAATTAATTCAAACTAATGTGAACACAAATATCAACATTAAATTCGGTTATGACAAATTTAATTATCATCAATAAACACTTTTAAGACATACTTAATATAACTAATGTGAACTAAATTTAATATGTAGGATATTAATTAACTAATTATTGAACTTATTAATTAAAAAGTCAATAGTAGTCAAATGAATTCAAAGTGAACTCCATGAGCTGATGGTTAATTCATGAGTTAAACCCGAGCTGGGCCTAAACTCGTGAGCTGATAATGAGCTGGTCCCGAGCTAATGAGCTGGTGTGGAGCTACATGGGAGCTAACTTGAACTGAAGGTGAGCTTGGTGAGCTGAAATGAACTTGTAGAAAAGTTCGGCATGGATTTCCAAAATGGCCACTAACTGGTTCGATAGGTCTAGCATTGACATCATCCCACACATGCTGAACTAAAGTTATAACAGCTTCTTTAAATTATTTTGCACGAGCCCTTGTGATCGGCCCTTGAGGTAGCACCATTGGATCTCGGCTTGGACTTGGCTTATGGGAAGCCGTGATCGTATCAGTATTACAGAGGAGATCTTAATCTTATCAAATCTACTGATTCTGACTTCCAAACATGTCAAGATTTGAAGAAATCAACATTGGATTATGGTTTTGTCCTAAACGGTGGGTCCATAGTGTGAATAAGTGTCAAATAGGCTTACACTGCTAACTTCACTACGGAGGGCCAAATATGAGGTATGGAAAAAAACTATGACACTGTAACAGTGTGGATATAGCTAAACCCATCTAAACCATATAAGGATAAAACATATAAGGGAGACGGTAGTGCTTAATAGAAATGTAGACATAGCCAAAAATCGCTTGGCAGAATTATAGATGTAGCCAAAAATCGCATATGAGGACAAAACCCCAGGGATTTGTTTAGCCAAGATTCTTATAGCTAGAGATATCTTAAGGAAACATATGGAGGGGCACAAGAATGCAAAACATGACTCATCTACTTCACTAGGGCAAGTGGGAGACCATTGGATCTGGTCCCTTAAGTGTAGTATTTTCGTCAATACACACTTGTAGTTTGTTCAAATATAATGGTTAATAAAACAAATTCATTGATTAAATTAATATATTTTTTATAATTTTCCTTACATGGTTTTTGCACGCAAAGCAAAATGGAAGCAAATGTTGCTCATTGGTTGTCTAATATTTAGCTAATACTAAGCGGTATTAAATGGTCGGACTATAATACAGAAAGACAACTTGTATTAGTAGATGAACCTAAACATGTCCTTAATCTAATAAAAAAATGAGCAAATCGGTTGAAAGACTAATGTTTTCTATCAAGTCTAATTGGGGAGATGTTTTATCTTGGGCATCGGAACAGATGACTTTCCAAAGATAGAGAAATAAATGTGACTGACTAGACTAACAGTACATCATACAGGACTTAAGTAGAATAAATCTTGAATCCATTTATGGATTTATTCACTTGTGATGTTCATAGTATGGCATACCTAGATTCTAAGTAGATGGCAGACTATGTATGCGTGACTCGTACACTTTGATGTAAGTAAAAGTTTGAGTTCAAATAGATAAAGAATCGAAAGTTGGTACATTGGGTGTACGACTTCTGTAGTATGTAGCATCATACACTATAGTGGAATTCACAACCAAAAACATAAGTAAATGATATCCTCTCATTTGCATTACATGGTTGATGAAAAGTAAGCGTGGCCACGAGTCGTCCATCGTTGTGATGAATGATTTGATCACTATTTGATAGTGATTAACTTTTCATAAAGGAAGATGTAGTGGTTACCATGAGATAAAATAGGATTATATTGAGAGAACGAATATTATCTCAAAGAGATTAAGGATATCCTATGAGTGTAACATATTTATGACAAGGTCATTGGACGAGCACTAAATAGTTGCTTTCGTAATGGTATGTTGTTGGGGAGAGTTCAGCCACGATAATATTGTCAAATAACTTCGTGACTAAATGAGTCTGTAATTAATAGGTGAAAAACGATAACTTAATTATAAATCATTTGAGCCTCAACTGCATATATCCAATCAGTCCCTCTACTAGCTCATTGAAAACATAAATGAATTGTGTGTTTGAGTAGAAACGAACAAAATGAATAGAAAAAGAGAAATTGAAAATATTTAGGAATGATTATGATTTTCTCTTAAATAGAGAAATGGAATCATTTGGAAATGAATATAGGTTTCCAAAAATGAAAATTAAAATGAAAATTAAAATGGAAATGGAAATTTGCAATCCTATATTGGATTGCTTAAAAAATGATGCAAGAATGAGCTTATGTTTTGGGGCTATTTTGAAGTCCGAAAATGAAAATAAATCATTCGATTATAATGAACACATTGAGTTGTAACGTATTGAATGAATTTTCTCGAAATTTTACTAGGGGTAAAATTGTCAAAAACTTACCAGGGGTAAAATTTTCAAAATTTAACTGGGGTAAAATTAGGGTGAGAATTTTTTAATATGTAGATATTAAAGTTTATTTTAGGAAATAAAAAAACTGAATCAGGTTGGATCACATTACAGAGTACTGGGTTAAAAAGACCCAATAAGTACTCAAAATTAGACCCGGTGTGAGAGAGGACAAAAACCCCTAGTAAAAATACAAGGGTGAGTCATTCACCCCTCTCCTACTCTAAGTAGGATGTTGTTTTTCCATTTAAAAAATACCTCTACAACTCTACAAGGGTTCTACCTTCTCTTCCTATAAATAGATGACACCAGTAGAGTTATTAACATGGAATAACCCATTTTTAGTCAAATTAAAATAGTTTTGGGACCATAAATATGAAGTCAAAATAATTATTTTATTATTTTAATGTCTACAGAATGATAGTATAGTTTTGTGAAATTTTCGTTAAGAAATTTTATCATTTGAGTGTTTAATTTGATAAAAAAGACTAAATTGCATAAAGTGTAAAAGTTATGTTCTAATAGCTAAAGGTTTCTAATAGCTATGAAATTAAATTTTTGAAGGGTTTATGTTGTAATTAAATCATTAATAGCATGAATGGACATCAAGTAAATGATTTATAATGTAACATCCAGATTTTCGGATTTATTCGCGGTTTTTAATATTTTGTAAAGATTTTAAAAATTTTGTATTTGGATGTGAAATTAATATTTTGAGTAGGTAAATGGGCTTATAGAAGGCCCATGTGTTGGCCAAAACCCGGTTAAATTTTTGAATTTTGGACTTAGGAGTTAGGGGTTCTGGCTAGGTGGCCCTTGTATAGAGTTATGGGTAAATTGCATCACAAAAAGAGCCTTAGTAAAGTGGCAAGGGTGACGCCACTAGGCTCCTAAAAAGGTGGCGTGTGGAGCATTGGGGAAAGCATGGGATCGATTCCCTGTGTTGACAAATAGATGCATTTATTTTTAAGTGCTGGAGGGGTAAGTGTTGGAGTCCAGGTGGATTCTGCTAGAGGAGAGTTTGAATCAGTCTAACGCTTGGATTAAGGAGTGATAAGGGGAGAGATTTAAGGGATTGGGAGAGAGGCTATGAGTTGGCCGAATTTTGGGAATTGAAGAGGGAAAAATCGGCAGAGGGTTATGAGGTTAGAATTTCGGCACCTAGGGTATTGAGTGGTGCCGTTCTTTCTGCTCTGACATCACAAGGTTTTTTCTTTTCTCTCTTCTTCCTCTCTAGCCGAAACTACCACTTCCCCTATTCTTCTTTTTCTGTTTTTCTTCTTCAAAACCATTCATCAATTCTGCTGTTCATCAACACTTGTGCCGAAACCACAAAAGCCGAAACCTCAAAAAAATACATTAGTTGTGCCGATTTCTTCCAAGCCAAATCCTTCGATATTTTTGTGCCTAATAAACGACAATCATCTTTTCTAAACCCTAGATACCTGTCGGCAATTCTACATCAAGGTTATAGGCCCACATTGTCATCTCCTTCATCACCCAAAAGCCGAAAAACCATAGATTTGGGGGCTTATAGCCGAAACTTCAAAACTCCGGGAGTCGAGTTATACCGTCGTTTGAAAGATAAATCTGCACCAGATTGCGTAGAGATCAAAAAGGAGTAAGGTGTAAGTGTTCATCATCTCAGATCTGGTCCTATTTTACAAAGTTAGGAAAAGCCGAAGTCCCTAAAATCTAGAGAGGCTGTCGATTTGGGCATGTGGCTCTAAGGGTTTTTAACTGATGTTTTCTGTCAATGATTAGTGTCTTTTTAAGTGTTGGATTGAAGGCATGGGTTGTTGGAGCAATCGGATTCGGAGCTAGCTATCGATTTTGTCAAAAAGGTAAGGTTTCGAAGGCTTTTAGGGACATGGTTTGATCATGGATAAGTAGGTTGTGGGTTTAGTGATTATGGTTTGTAAATAAGAACTGTGCTAATCAATTGTAGGACATTGGGAGAGATCTCAGTAGCAGTCGTCGCGAATCAGGTGTGTACCGAACACCCTTTCTTAGTTCAATTCGGCAAAAGCTGAAATGCCGAAATTCTGGCATTTTATGGGCTTGTGAGTATGCGAATGCTCTCAAGACATAGAGTAATTGTTAGATCTAGCACCGCAAGGTGGTAAGTTCGTGTGACATCTTAACGTACTTTGGAAAAAGAGGGCCTCAATGGGCCAAACTAGGCCCAATGGGCTTACGAACCAATATGGGTAAGAGATGGGCAAATTAGCCTGTTAGTTAGATGGTGGAACCAAATTGCATAAATCTATTAAAAATTACTGAGGTAGAGTGGGTAGTTGCGTAAGTTACGAAATTACCCCTAAAGAGCAAAATTACCGATATACCCCTAGGGTTTAAAATTGACTAAACTGCATGATTGTTTAATACTGTATTTTACATGATATGCTTTTATTAATATCTATTGCATGGTATTGGGATATTAATGGAGGAAGTGTTGAAAGTGGTTTATCCACGTACTGGAGGCTTTGCCTCAACCTACTGATATTTGAGCAGCATTGCTGCAACTGTGGAGTGTAGGGCTGGGTGGGTTGAGATATTCCTCACATGGAGTGTAGGGCTGGTACGGGTGCAGTGTAGCGGTTGGTGGGTTGAGTAGTCTCCCCAGATGGGCTTGCATTCATTACTACTGTTGTTACCTATGTTACTGAACTGGGCCTATGGGCCACACTGTTATGTAAAAAGGGGCTAAGGCCTTGCTACTGTATTCTGAAAAGGGCTTCGGTCCACTGTGTACTGTTATCTAAATAGGGCTTAGGCCCAATGGGCTCGAGCTGATTTGGGCTTTGGATGGGTTTCTGTATTAACTGAGTTTCCCAAACTCACCCCTTCCTCTTCCATCCTTGCAGATGAGCCCTAGTTGGTGGACTTGGAGCTGGGCGGGATTCAGAGTGGCCATGAAGATTGATTGCCAGATTTAATAAGTTTAGCATTTAATTTGGATTATTTATATTATGCTTAAAGTTGTAATAAGGCCGCTCTTTTTAATTAATTTTATTTTGGGGATTATTAAACTGGTTAGCACTAGGGTTCGTTTTATAAAAAAACTACTTGTTTTTAAAAGATCACGATGACGCGCAAAGATTCCAAAAATTAAATGTTTTTCCAAGAAAATAAATATTTTAAGCAGACTTAAACTTGTTTTAATGTTCGTAGACACGTAACCTGCTTAAAGTGTGGCAATAGATGTATGCATGTCTAGGATTGGATCCGGGAAGAGCTTGGTACTTAAGCGGTCCTATAAGACTCACCTCCTCTTTTCTGGCTTCCTACCTGGTGCACAGCTTCCATTCACTTTAACTTAAAACAAGAACTGATTTTTGCTAAGCTCTAAACAAGGAATTTAGATAAACACATGTTTTTTTTGAAACATCTCCATGTGACATACTAAATTCGGCCGTAACGTCTGGGCCGGGTTTGGGGTGTTACATTTAGTGGTATCAGAGCCTGGTTGCAACAACTCGGCTGTGGATCGGGTCCAAAAATCTTTTTTAAAAAAAGGTCTTTTCTATAAGTTTTCGAAGATGTTCAAAGTTTTTCTATTGTTAAACGGGGTTAAATCAATAGTTTTAAAATAAAAGTGTTTTCAAATCAAATCTTTTTATTTTCAGTAAACGAAAACATGGGTATTTAAAAAAATTTTTAAATGGACTGATAAGGAAGTGGCACACTGAATCCCCAGCACCAAGTCTGTAAGTGTTCTTTTTCTGCTTTAAATATTTATATGGAACTGGACTGGAAATAATACTGTAGATAGTACTGAGCCTTAGAGATAGTGCTATTGATAATGTAGTATTAGGGCTACAAAACTAGGACCGTAGCTAAATTGTGATTGCGCGAAAATAACTCTGAAACTCTATCTGTTCATAAGACATTCTGTAATAAACAGTGAAACCAGTAAACTAATGTCATAAAATTCGTAAACAGATAAATCGTTATGAGTACAAGGGTTACTCGGGGAAGAGGCCGTGGTCGAGGCCGAGGTAACACCCAAGCTGGATCTGCGTCATCTAAACACATACCAGCTGGCGAGCCACGTCCACCACCGGTTAATGAAAATGGGCCGTATGATCGGGCCGCAGGGGATGACGCTTTGTCTCAGGCCATGTTGAAGGTTTTGGAAATGGTGGCTGGAGCTAACATCGGGCCCATGAATGGGGGTCCATTTCTGAACGACTTCGGGCCAATGGAGCTGAGATTTTTAGGGGCATATCTGGAGTGGCCCCAAATGTGGCTGAATACTGGTTGGAAGCCACAGAGCGGATCATGGATGACCTGGACTGCTCAGTAGAAAAGAAGTTGAAAGGGGCGGTTTCGTTGCTGCGGGATGAAGCGTATCAGTGGTGGATTACTGTGAGAGAGGGTACCCCAGTTGAGAGGGTAACATGGGAGCTGTTCAAACAGACCTTTAAGGCAAAATATGTCGGAGCTAGCTATGTGGATGCACGCAGAAAGGAGTTCTTGAATCTGACTCAGGGAAATAAGACCATTGCTGAATATGAGGCGGAGTTTCTACGATTGAGTCGGTATGCGAATGCCATCGTTTCCACCGAATATCAGTGCAGTGTTCGTTTTGAAGATCGCCTTAGAGATGAGTTAAGGGTGCTCATAGCTCCGCAGTGAGAGCAAGATTTCGCTGCACTGGTAGAGAAGGCTAAGATAGCCGAGGAGGTGAAACAAACCGAACGGAAGAATCGTGATAGGGATTGGAATCGGTTCAGGAGGGATACTGGACCAGCGGGTGCTGCAAATCGAAATGTTAAGAGAGCTAGGATGGAGGAACCGATTCGAGCAGTTCCGGTGAACACAGGTAGACCGCAAGCTTGTGGGGATTGCGGCAGAACGCATTAAGGAGAGTGCTGGAAGCATTCTGGGGCTTGTCTTCGTTGTGGGTCTAAGGAGCATAGGATTAAGGATTGTCCTAGGAGGGCCACTTAGGCTCAGGGGGCCGATCAAGGGGTTGTGCGCCCGGCTCAACCTGTGAGGGATGGACCGCCGCTGCCAAGAGGTCGTGGACAAGGTCACGGTGGTAATGGCCGTGGACGTGGGGCACCCGGCAGGGGTATTGGTAACGCAGATGCTCATCAGCCAGCTTTGGTGTATGCTGCTCGTCGCCGCGAGGAGGGTGATGCACCTGATGTCATACTGGTACGTTTTTTATATATGGTGTACCTTATACTGCTCTGATTGATATGGGATCAACCCATTCATATGTGGCATATAACATTTCTGGGGCACTGGGTGTGCACTTCGAGGAGACTGTGTGTGGGGTGTCTGTGATAAGTCCTTTAGGTCATTCGGTTAAGGTAGAGAAACTCTTCAAGGAGGTGCCTCTGGAGATTCAAGGCAGGGTTTTCTGTGGGGATTTGATGGAGTTACCGCTTGAAGAATTCGATTTGATACTAGGGATGGATTGGTTGACCAAGCATAAGGCAACTTTGGATTGTGCAGCTAAGAGGATGGTGTTAAGGACTGTCAATGATGAAGAGGTAATGATTATTGGAGAACGGAGGGATTACTTATCCAATGTAGTATCGGCGTTGAGGGCCGAGAAACTGATACGCAAGGGGTGCGAGGCATATCTGGCTTTGGTAAGCCAAGCTGAAACTGAGGATCTGACTGTGGAGACCATCAGAACTGTTAGGGAATTCCGGGATGTTTTTCCGGAAGAGCTTCCTAGATTACCTCCGAATCAGGAAGTTGAGTTTGGAATCGATTTGTTGCCGGGAATAGCTCCAGTATCTATTGCACCCTATAGGATGGCACCGAAGGAGTTAGTGGAACTGAAGGCTCAAATTCAAGAGTTGTTAGATAGAGGCTTCATTAAGCCTAGTGTGTCTCCCTGGGGAGCATCAGTCCTGTTTGTGAAGAAAAAGGACGAAACGATGCGCATGTGCATCGATTATCGCCAGTTGAACAAACTGACGATTAAGAATAAGTATCCACTACCAAGGATTGACGATCTGTTCGATCAACTGAGGGGAGCTTCGGTATTCTCCAAAATCGATCTTCGTTCTGGATACCATCAGCTAAGGGAAAAAGAAGGGGATATTCATAAAACAGCATTCCGAACTCGATATGGACATTATGAGTTTGTGGTCATGCCGTTTGGGCTGACGAACGCACTTGCAGCTTTTATGGATCTGATGAATCGAGTATTCCAACCTTACTTGGATCGGTTCGTAGTCGTCTTTATCGACGATATCCTGGTATACTCTGAAACAGAGGCGAAGCATGATGAGCATCTCCGTATTGTGCTGCAAGTGTTAAGGGAAAATGAGCTCTATGCGAAATTCAGCAAGTGTGAATTCTGGTTGAGGGAGGTAACCTTCCTAGGGCATGTGGTCTCTGCCGAGGGGATTAAGGTGGATCCTCGTAAAATTGAAGCAATTCTGGAATGGAAGCCACCTAGGTCAGTATCGAAAATTTGGAGTTTTCTAGGGTTAGCAGGTTACTACAGAAGGTTTGTGGAGGGTTTCTCGATGATGGCGGCACCCTTGACAAAACTCATAAGGAAAGGAGTACCAATTGTCTGGACCGAGAAACAGCAAAAAGCTTTTGATCGGTTGAAAAAGGTATTGACCGAAGCGCCAGTGTTGATTCAACCGGTGTCTGGGAAGGACTTTACTGTATACAGCAATGCATCGCATTTGGGGTTAGGTTGCGTACTGATGCACGAAGGCAAGGTGGTCGCTTATGCATCGCGACAGCTTAAGGCTCATGAGGTGAATTACCCTACGCATGATTTGGAGCTAGCAGCGGTGATTTTTGCATTAAAAATTTGGAGACACTACTTATATGGGGAAAAGTGCATCATATACACAGATCATAAGAGCCTAAAGTATTTGTTGACTCAGAAGGAGTTGAACCTTAGGCAACGAAGATGGGTGGAGTTGCTTAAAAACTATGACTGTTCGATAGAGTACCACCCAGGAAAGGCTAATGTGGTGGCTGATGCGTTGAGTTGAAGGGTTGTTACTGATTTGAGAGCCTTGTTCGCACGATTAAGTCTGTACGACGATGGAAGCTTGTTGGCAGAACTGCAGGTAAGGCCTACTTGGACTGAGCAGATTAAAGAAAAATAGTTGAAGGACGATTCATTAGCTCTTCGGTTCCAGCAAGTTAAGAGTGGTGAGAACGAGGATTTTGGGTTGAACACTGAAGGAGTTCTGTGCTTTCGTGGAAGGGTTTGTATTGCAAAGGACCCTGAATTGAGGCAGTTAATTCTAAAAGAGTCTCATGGTGGACTCTGTGCCATGCATCCTGGGGGAATAAGTTATATCGAGACTTGCGAGAGGTGTACTGGTGGCCTGGATTAAAACGGGAGGTGACTGAATTTGTTGAGAAATGTCTGACGTGCCAGCAGGTTAAGGCTGAGCACCAATTGCCTTCGGGATTACTGCAACCTGTGAAAATTCCGCTATGGAAGTGGGAAAGAGTAACAATAGACTTTGTGAGTGGGTTACCTTTGACACCCACCAAGAAAGATTCGGTGTGGGTGGTTGTGGATAGGTTAACAAAATCTGCTCATTTTATACCTGTTCGTACCGACTACTCACTGCAAAAGTTGGCCAAGTTATATGTGGCGGAGGTAGTGCGACTGCATGGGGTGCCAGTGTCGATAATTTCTGATCGAGACCCTAGGTTTACATCACGATTTTGGCAGAAGTTGCAGGAAGCGTTGGGTACACGATTGGATTTTAGCACCGCTTTTCACCCACAGACAGATGGACAGTCAGAAAGGGTTATTCAGGTTCTGGAGGATATGTTGAGAGGTTGTATCATTGATTTTCGTGGAAGTTGGGAGGACTACTTGCCATTGGCGGAGTTTGCTTACAATAACAGCTATCAAGCAAGTATTCAGATGGCACCATATGAAGCGCTTTATGGGCGAAGATGTCGTACGCCGACGTGTTGGACAGAGTTGGGTGAACGACGAGTGCTTGGACCGGAATTGGTGGCAGACACTGAAAGCAAGGTTAGGCTGATAAGAGATCGGTTAAAGGAGGCATTCGATAGACAGAAGTCGTATGCGGATCTGAAGTGCAAGGAGATTGAGTTCGCTGTTGGGGATATGGTTTTCTTGAAGGTTTCCCCTTGGAAGAAAATTTTGAGATTTGGTAAGAAGGGTAAGTTGAGCCCACGGTTTATTGGGCCTTACCGAATTGTTAAGCGGGTTGTACCATTGGCTTATCAGCTAGAGTTACCACCAGAACTGCAGCGTATCCACGACATTTTTCATGTATCCATGCTGAGGAGGTATCGATCTGACCCAACTCATATCATACCAGTTGCAGAAATCGAAGTACAGTCAGATTTAACCTTCGAATAGGAACCTGTGTAAATACTTGATTTTGACGTCAAGGTGTTGAGAAGGAAATCAGTTCCACTAGTGAAAGTACTTTGGAGGAACCATGGCAAAGAAGAAGCTACTTGGGAGACTGAGGAGGCTATGCGTCAACAGTACCCTCAACTGTTTTAATAAGGTAAAATTTCGAGGTTGAAACTTCTTTAAGGAGGGTAGAGTTGTAACATCCTGATTTTAGGATTTATTCGCGGTTCTCAATATTTTGTAAAGATTTTAAAAATTTTGTATTTGGATGTGAAATTAATATTTTGAGTAGGTAAATGGGCTTATAGAAGGCCCATGTGTTGGCCAAAACCCGGTTAAATTTTTGAATTTTGGACTTAGGAGTTAGGGGTTCTGGCTAGGTGGCCCTTGTATAGAGTTAAGGGTAAATTGCATCACAAAAAGAGCCTTAGTAAAGTGGCAAGGGTGACGCCACTAGGCTCCTAAAAAGGTGGCGTGTGGAGCATTGGGGAAAGCATGGGATCGATTCCCTGTGTTGACAAATAGATGCATTTATTTTTAAGTGTTGGAGGGGTAAGTGTTGGAGTCCAGGTGGATTCTGCTAGAGGAGAGTTTGAATCAGTCTAACGCTTGGATTAAGGAGTGATAAGGGGAGAGATTTAAGGCATTGGGAGAGAGGCTATGAGTTGGCCGAATTTTGGGAATTGAAGACGGAAAAATCGGCAGAGGGTTATGAGGTTAGAATTTCGGCACCTAGGGTATTGAGTTGTGCCGTTCTTTCTGCTCTGACATCACAAGGTTTTTTCTTTTCTCTCTTCTTCCTCTCTAGCCGAAACTACCACTTCCCCTATTCTTCTTTTTTTGTTTTTCTTCTTCAAAACCATTCATCAATTCTGCTGTTCATCAACACTTGTGCCGAAACCACAAAAGTCGAAACCTCGAAGAAATACATTAGTTGTGCCGATTTCTTCCAAGCCAAATCCTTCAATATTTTTGTGCCTAATAAACGACAATCATCTTTTCTAAACCCTAGATACCTGTCGGTAATTCTACATCAAGGTTATAGCCCCACATTGTCATCTCCTTCATCACCCAAAAGCCGAAAAACCATAGATTTGGGGGCTTATAGCCGAAACTTCAAAACTCCGGGAGTCAAGTTATACCGTCATTTGAAAGATAAATCTGCACCAGATTGCGTGGAGATCAAAAAGGAGTAAGGGGTAAGTGTTCATCATCTCAGATCTGGTCCTATTTTACAAAGTTAGGAAAAGCCAAAGTCCCTAAAATCTAGGGAGGCTGTCGATTTGGGCATGTGGCTCTAAGGGTTTTTAACTGACGTTTTTTGTCAATGATTAGTGTCTTCTTAAGCGTTGGATTGAAGGCGTGGGTTGTTGGAGCAATCGGATTCGGAGCTAGCTATCGATTTTGGCAAAAAGGTAAGGTTTCGAAGGCTTTTAGGGACATGGTTTGATCATAGATAAGTAGGTTGTGGGTTTAGTGATTATGGTTTGTAAATAAGAACTGTGCTAATCAATTGTAGGACATTGGGAGAGATCTCAGTAGCAGTTGTCGCGAATCAGGTGTGTACCGAACACCCTTTCTTAGTTCAATTCGGCAAAAGCCGAAATGCCGAAATTCTTGCATTTTATGGGCTTGTGAGTATGCGAATGCTCTCAAGACATAGAGTAATTGTTAGATCTAGCACCGCAAGGTGGTAAGTTCGTGTGACATCTTAACGTACTTCGGAAAAAGAGGGCCTCAATGGGCCAAACTAGGCCCAACGGGCTTACGAACCAATATGGGTAAGAGATGGGCAAATTAGCCTGTTAGTTAGATGGTGGAACCAAATTGCATAAATCTATTAAAAATTACTGAGGTAGAGTGGGTAGTTGCGTAAGTCACGAAATTACCCCTAAAGAGCAAAATTACCGATATACCCCTAGGGTTTAAAATTGACTAAACTGCATGATTGTTTAATATTGTATTTTACATGATATGCTTTTATTAATATCTATTGCATGGGATTGGGATATTAATGGAGGAAGTGTTGAAAGTGGTTCATCCACGTACTGGAGGCTTTGCCTCAACCTACTGATATTTGAGCAGCGTTGCTGCAACTGTGGAGTGTAGGGCTGGGTGGGTTGAGATATTCCCCACATGGAGTGTAGGGCTGGTACGGGTGCAGTGTAGCGGTTGGTGGGTTGAGTAGTCTCCCCAGATGGGCTTGCATTCATTACTACTGTTGTTACCTATGTTACTGAACTGGGCCTATGGGCCACACTGTTATGTAAAAAGGGGCTAAGGCCTTGCTACTGTATTCTGAAAAGGGCTTCGGTCCACTGTGTACTGTTATCTGAATAGGGCTTAGGCCCAATGGGCTCGAGCTGATTTGGGCTTTGGATGGGTTTCTGTATGCACTGAGTTTCCCAAACTCACCCCTTCCTCTTCCATCCTTGCAGATGAGCCCTAGTTGGTGGACTTGGAGCTGGGCGGGATTCAGAGTGGCCATGAAGATTGATTGCCAGATTTAATAAGTTTAGCAATTAATTTGGATTATTAAACTGGTTAGCACTAGGGTTCGTTTTATAAAAAAACTACTTGTTTTTAAAAGATCACGATGACGCGCAAAGATTCCGCAAAGTAAATGTTCTTCCAAGAAAATAAATATTTTAAGCAGACTTAAACTTGTTTTAATGTTCGTAGACACGTAACCTGCTTAAAGTGTGCAATGGATGTGTGCATGTCTAAGATTGGATCTGGGAAGAGCTTGGTACTTAAACGGTCCTATAAGACTCACCTCCTCTTTTCTGGCATCCTACCTGGTGCACAGCTTCCATTCACTTTAACTTAAAACAAGAACTGATTTTTGCTAAGCTCTAAATAAGGAATTTAGATAAACCCATGTTTTTTTTGAAACATCTCCATGTGACATACTAAATTCGGCCGTAACGTCTGAGCCGGGTTTGGGGTGTTACATATAATGTTTTTATTAAAGGATAAAATAGTAATTTATAAAATAACTTAATTAAAATAATTAAAACATTTTATCATCTTCTCAAATTAGCTTTCACCACTAAAATTAAGGGCTTGAAACACCATTAAAGAGCTTGAAACATTTGGCCTAGTATCCCTTGAGCATGTAAGTTCATTTTCGTCTTGTTTTTAATGATTTCTATGTTTTTGAGATCGTTGCAGCTTAGTGTAGCTAGTCCAAAGACTAATTTGCAAAAGTGTTAAAGGTTTAGGGTCTTGCCATTGATGAATGTTGATGTATTTTGATGTTTAATGGTAGAAAATGCGTACTTGTTGTTAGATAAACAACATTTGTACAGGGATTTTTGATAAAATTGTCAATTAGGGGTTAAATTGTAAAATAAATGGAAAATATGGACTGCGAGGGACATAATTGAAATTTGGATAGCTTGGGTTTTGGTTGAATTGCATGAATTTGTAATTTTATGAAATAAGGACTAAATTGTAAAAATGTAAAAGTGCTTTAATGTGTTTTTGGACTAAATTGAATAGAGAGATTATTAAAATAGCTAAATATTTGATATTATATAGATCAAGAAAAATGAAATATGGACTTAGATTGGGGAAAGGGATTAATAGACTCGTTTCGCTATTTTTGCATTCGAGGTAAGTTTGTATGTAATAAGCTTTATTATAATTGTATTTTAAATGCTTTGATATTGCATAAATTGTGATTGTGACTCTACGGACATGTTTGACAATGATTCGGCAAGTGAGAATCTCGGTTGAACCTTAGGAATAGATTAGGATACAAATGACATGTCATTAGGGGTTACATTGTGATTGGGTGCTGGTCTGTACGTCCTACCCGTGGCTGAGTTATCCGACATGTGTTATGGATTCTTGTCAGCTTGTGTGAGCAGCACCGTGTAGCTACGTCATGGCTATCAGCTTGTGTGAGCAGACCCATTATAGCTCGAGAGTGAGCATTATTGAGATAGCTTCGGCTATGTATTGGCACTTAAGGTGCGAGTTCCCGAGTATTTGATTTTATTCCAAATGGTTCAACAGGTGTAACGAAGATATGAAATAGATACGTATCGGTACAGGTATGTACGAAAAACTATGTGAGCATTGAAGCTATAGAAGTTGTGAGTATATGATCAACTATGTGATAGAATTTATGTAAAACACATGGTTAAATGTATTGTATTTATATTATTTGAATGAAAAATGAATGATGAGATTTGTTTATTATTTCATATGAGCTTATTAAGCTTTATAGCTTACTTTGTTTAATTTTCCGTATTTTATAGTGAAATCAAAGCTATCTCGGATTCAGGAATTGTCAGAGACTTCATCACATTATCCTACTATCACTTTGGTACATTTGAACTTAAGTATTTTGAGTATATGGCATGTATAGGATTATGGTCATTTTGGTTTTGGATTGATAATGAATTTAGCCATTTGAATTGACTTGTAAAAGTCTAAATTTTGGTTTTGTATATAGCCATGAGAGTTGGCTTGATTTGGTTGTGTATATATATTTGTGTATATGGCTTGTGTTGTGATTTTATGGATAGATCTATGATTCTTGTGGATTATAGATATAGTGGATGTCAATTGTTTGATTTTGGAGAAGTTATATGTTTATGTAACAGCCCGATTTAGACCCTAATTGGAACGGTGGTTTTGGGACCACAAATTTGAGTCAGAAAAATATTTAAAAATTATTTTCTGTGTTTATTTTGTGTGAATTTATATCTGTGAAATTTTCGTGATTTAATTTGGTCGTTTGAGTGTCTGATTTGATAAAAAGGACTTAATCGCGTAAAATGAAAAATAGGTGGTAACTTATATAATGGCCGAATTATTAATGGTTTTCTAAGTTGGGGTATTTATGTTGTAATTATGCCATTAGCTAGATGTTTGGACGGTAATAGACATAGGTTATAAAATTCCATTATTATTTCATTAAGGTTATTAATTAATTTATCAAATAAACATATAATAATTAATAGTAAGTTATCAAATTCATTTTCTTATTTCATTATTCTCCATTGCCGAAACTTAGAAAAAGAAAAAGAAAGAACAAAAGCTAGGGTTCGATCAATTTGCAGCTCAATTAAGGTGTGAGTTTAGCTTGGTTTTTGATAATTTCTACGTTTTTGAGATCTTTGCTTAGTAATCTTCAAGACCCAAGCTTTAATTTTTTATTTTGATGAATATTTTGAGTTGTGCCATTGTTGATAGCTTGTGATTTTTGTTATTTGATGATGAAATATGAAATATATGTTTTAGATTAACATATTTTGTATTGGAGTTTTTGATGATTTTGAGTAATTAGGACAAATTGCAAAAATAATAATTTGAGGGACTAAAATATGAAATTAATGAAATATATGGGTTGGTATAGGTATGGGTACCATTCGGCCTAACATGGGTATTTTGAAATTTTGAGTATTTTGTGTTTTGTGCAATAAGGACTAAATTGTAAAAATTGTAAATGTCAGGGGTGAAATAGTAATTTTCTCATTTATTTGTTTTTGGACTAAATTGAATGAAAATATGTTCGAATGAGCTTAAATTGAATATGCTTAGATCAAGAACCAAATAAATCAGATTTATATCAGAGAAAAATGAAAGTTGTCGACTAGCAGCCCCGTCTCGTTTTATAACGTCCGAGGTAAGTTTATAAGAAAATAGACGTACTTAGTTTTAAAAGAATACAAAATATATATGCTGAAATGAAATTTATGATTTTATTTAAGCTATAGCTGAATATGTTTAAGCTTAATTACTTTGTTTCCAAATTGGTTTCGATCGAGTTACAAAGTCCAGAAACCCCGTATGAACCTTAGGAATAGTTAGGATACGTATGTCATGACATAGGATTCCGATTTATGTGTACGAATAAGACCATGGCATCGATATGTGATTCTGATATGTGTTTACGAGTAAGACCCTGTCTGGGACAGTGGCATCGATATGTGATTACATGTAAGACCACGTCTGGGACGTTGGCATTGTACGACTTGCATGATTATCCAAGTGTCCTATCCAATTCCGAATGGTTCATCGGGCAAAGGTAAATCGTGATCGGATGTGTAAAATGAGCAAAAAGGGACAGTTATGATTTAGCTTGATAGCTATCAGTGATAAGGTAAGTATGTGACTTGTATAATGCTATAAGTTATATATGATGTAAAGAATAAACTTACATGATTTAAATAAGTGTATTTGGTTTTGAATAAATAGTGTGAATATTATGGAAATGATTCTTGGGTATGCATTTATATGTAATCATGTATATTCAACCATGAAAGTAGTTTATATACATGATATTATAATTGGATTCTTGAGCTTATATAAATGTGTATATGTGAGTTTGATTATATAATGACATTTTAACATAGAAAGTCGATTAATACTTGGTTAATATGGTTATGTGCGCATTTGACCAAGCTAGTATTGTGCATGAAAATGTAATAATGGTCTCATTTGTAGGTTTAAGGTTAATCTTGATATTGATAATAAAATTCGGATTAGTTTAAAATGGGTTGGACATATCATTGGGTTGTTTATTTTCTTTTGACTTAATAAGCAATAATGGCTTACTGTGTATACTCTTGTCTCAGTTTTATAGATTTTGGAATCTAGCTACGAGCTCAGGGACCGTCAGCAAGTTCATCACATTACCAGCTATTTTTGTACCTTTATAAGTCAAACTCAAATTATGGCATGTCTAGGCTGGGATGTGTTTTTGAAATGTTGAAATTCGGATGTGTAAAGTTAAAGCCATGTGAAAATGGCTTACTTACAAATTTGGTTTTTGATTGTGTTTGATTGTGGTTTAAAATGTGTTAGTTTTTATGCTATGAAATGGGAATGAATAACATAGGTGATGGATAGTAGATATTTTGGAATGGATGAGTAGTGATATGAGTTTGAGTATTAAAAGCGGATTACGAGCTTGAAAGTGGCATAAATGAATTGGCCATAAATAACATTTGTTTGGTTTGGACATGTTTTATACTAGAATGTGTATGCAGGTGAATATGATTATTATGATTAGTTTTGACCTAATATGTTCTTAGATTAATTTTTTGACATGTTAGGTATGATAATTCGCTGATGGAAACTTTGGTTATATATGTGATTTTAAATGATATGTTCGGTCATGGTATAATTAATCGTACTTGTAAAAGGACTATTAATTGTTTCGAACATGGTAATTACATATATATAATCGAATCATTAATTAGCCAATTTGATTTGGTCGTATGGATGAGAAAATACTTATATTATATTTTAGATAATGAGTGAAATAGGTATGGTTGATAAATGGGTTTAATGTAGAGTTTGGATTATATGCTCGTAAGTCAAAAATGTTTGGTGTAAGGTGGTTAGTAATTTAGACATGATCTATGTTCGTTGCTACGTATAAAACCTTTATATTTTGTAACATATTTGTTCGGTTATCATGACAAGGCATATCCTTGAGTCATAAAGAATAGTTTCATAAATGAACCATTACTTGGTGTTAATTTGCACAAATATACGGCATTATTTAGTTTAGTCACTTTGAAAATATATTTGTTAAGACATGTGTTTGAACAATGTTTTGATATGTGACTGTTAGTATAAATTAAATTATTAGTAGACATTTAAGTGATGCTAAAGTTTGGATTTGAGTAATGATTCCTTTAATAAATTTAAGAGTCAGTATATATATGCTCTTGCATTATTATAATTGGATTATTCATTTAGGTGTATATTTTATCTTTGTTAAGTTCGGCATATACTTTAATTTTATAAATATTATATTACATATTATTGCTTATAAATGATATGACTGTATATAGGTATGATGTTAAATGTTTCAAAATTAAGAGTTGATTTTCGAAACTTGTTCATGTATATATATATATGTGTGACTGTACAGAATTGTGTTTTATTCTGTAATGCCTTAAGACCCTATTCCGGTGACAGATACGGGTTAGGGGTGTTACATTTTATTGGTATCAGAGTTACGGTTTAGTCAATTCTAGGACTAACGTAGCGCGAGTAAGTCTATCTATACATGCCATAATTATATACTATGATAGTGTGATGGCTTCTGACATTTGAAATGAGTTTTCATATAGTAAATGGATCCCGATAGAGCTGTAGCTAATGATGTCGAGAATGTAGCGCCTGCTTCCGCGTAAGGGACAGTGCCAGTTGATTCTTGACCAACTCCTAGTAACCAAGAAGGAGAGGCTAGACAAGCCTTTTACCAAATGATGAATGATTGGTTTACTCAATATATTCAGACTAACCAGGCTGCACAACAACCTCCACCCCCGATTGATCCATCTTCAATGCCTGTTGTACCTCAAGTAAGTGACCCATTGAGATTGTATAAGCCACCTGTGGATAAAATCAGAAAACATGGGGCTGAAGAGTTTAAAGCTATGGATGATGATGATAATGCTGAGCGGGCTGAGTTTTGGCTTGATAATACAATCCATGTGTTTGATTAGCTGTTCTGTACACCAGATGAATGTTTGAAATGTGCCATATCCTTGCTTCGAGACATAAAGTATCACTGGTGGAATACCCTAGTATCAGTGGTTCTGAGAGAGTGGGTGACAGAGTATGAGCAGAAATTTATTGACCAGACTGAGTTCCGTAAGAAGTATATCAACCAGAGATTTATTGATCAGAAACGAAAAGAATTTCTAGAGCTGAAGTAGGGTCAGATGACCGTGACAGAGTATGAGCAGAAATTCGTGAGACTCAGTCGGTATGCCCGAGAGTGTGTTTCCACTGAAGCCATAATGTGTAAAAGATTTGAAGATAGGCTGAATGAAGACATTAAACTATGAGTTGGCATACTTGAAATAAAAGAGTTCATAGTACTGGTTGAGCGAGCCTGTAAAGCTGAAGAGCTCAGGAAAGAGAAGAGAAAAGCTGATTTTGAAGCTAGAGACTCGCATAAGAGATCATTCAGTAAGTCAATTTAGTCAACACCAAAGAAGTTTCGAGATGATTTCAGTCGTTCAAAAGCCACCTCGGGTTATTCTCGATGAGACCAGAACAAACCACCGGTGAGTTTGAGAGATACCTCAGTAGCTAGTGTAGGTACTGTCAGATCAAATCAGTCTGAGTGTAAACATTATGGTAAACGACATCCCACAGTTACAGATTTCATGATCGGGCATATTTTAAATGTGGATCGACAGATCACTATATTCGAGATTGCCCAGGGTTAGTTGAAGAGAATCAGTGTAAAACACAAGATCGGGTAATACTACGGCTTGAGGTAGACCACTAAGAAATGCAGGTAATATGAGCGGCAGTCAGAGAGGAAATAAAGATACAATAGTCAAATCTGAGGCTCCTGCACTTGCCAAAGCCTATGCCATTCGCGCACGAGAGGAGGCTTTATCCCCAGATGCTATTACTGGTACATTCACTCTTTATGATACTAATGTAATTGCATTGATTGATCCTGGTTCTACTCATTCTTATGTGTGTGAGACATTAGTATTCAGCAAGACTTTACTGAGTTTGTGATTAAAGTGTCAAACCCCTTGGGCCGATGTGTTATGGTTAACAAAATATGTAAGAATTGTCTCTTGATGGTTCAAGATATGTGCTTTTCGGCTGATTTGATGTTGCTGCCATTTGATGAGTTCAACATAATTCTGGGTATGGGCTGGTTGACTTTACATGATGCTACTGTGAACTGTAAGAGAAAGACCATTGATCTTCGAAGTCAGAATGATGAGGTTATTCAGATTGAATCTAGTGATTTATATGGTTTACCTACAGTAATTTCTTCGATGCTAGCTCAGAAATATGTGAAAAAAGGGTGTGAACCTTATTTTACCTACGTGCTCAATAGTAAAGTGGCTGAAAGAAACATTAAATCAGTACCTATTGTGTGTGAGTATCCGGATGTGTTTCCTGAAGAATTACCAGGTTTGCCACCTATTCGGGAAGTAGAGTTTGGTATAGAGTTAATGCCTGGGATGACTCCGATATCTATAGCTCCGTACAAAATGACACCTACAGAATTAAAAGAATTAAAAGTTTAGTTGCAGGAATTGACAGATAGAGGTTTCGCGCGATCGAGTTTCTCTCCATGGGGTGCACCTGTGTTGTTTGTGAAAAAGAAAGACAAAACTATAAGAATGTGCATCAATTATAGACAGCTTAATAAGGTGACTATAAAGAATAAGTATTCGTTCCTACGGATTGACGATCTATTTGACCAACTGAAAGGGGCTACAGTGTTTTCAATGATAGATTTGAGATCGGGCTATTATTAGTTGCGAGTTAAAGACTCTGATGTGCCAAAGACTGCTTTCAGAATGAGGTATGGACACTATGAGTTTCTGGTTATGCCATTCGAATCACTAACGCACCTGCTGTTTTCATGGATTTGATGAATCGGATCTTCAAACCGATCTGGATCGGTTTGTTGTTGTATTTATAGATGATATTTTGATCTACTCTTATGATGAAGCTGAACATGCTAAACATTTGAGACTTGTGTTACAGGCTTTGCGAGATAAGCAGTTGTATACGAAATTCAGTAAATGTGAGTTCTGGTTAAGTGAAGTCAGTTTTCTAGGTCATGTGGTATAAGCATCCGGTATTCGGGTTGATCCGAGCAAAATTTTAGCTATACTTGATTGGAAACTCCGAGGAATGTTTCTGAAGTCTGAAGTTTCTTAGGACTTGCTGGTTATTATAGACGGTTCGTGAAAGGTTTCTTTATGATTACAGCTCCGATGACAAAGCTATTGCAGAAATATGTTAAATTCGAGTGGTCAAAGAAGTGCCAAAAAAGTTTTGATCAATTGAAAGCCCTTTTGACCAAAGCTCTAGTGCTAGTTCATCCAGAATCGGGTAAAGAATTTGTTATTTATAGTGATGCATATTTAAATGGTTTGGGCTGTGTTTTGATGCAGGAAGGCAGAGTTATGCCTCGAGACAGTTGAAGCCACATGAAAGAAACTATCCGACACACGACTTAGAATTGGCAGCTATTGTGTTTGCATTAAAGATATGGCGCCACTATTTGTTTAGTGAGAAATGTCATGTTTATTCTGATCTCAAAAGTCTGAAATACTTGATGACTCAGAAAGATTTGAATTTGAGACAACGCCGATGGTTAGAATTGCTAAAAGACTATGAGTTTGTAATTGATTATCACCAGGAAAGGCTAACGTTGTTGCTGATGCTTTAAGTTGAAAATTACTATTTGCTTTGCGTTCAATGAATGTGCATATGACCATGTCTGATGATGGTTTGATAGTAGCTGAACTGAAAGTAAGACCGTTATTTATTCAACAAATTTTTGATGCCCAGAAGGTTGATAATGAGTTGATCGCAAAACGAGCCCAGTGTGAGACGGATGCGAATTAGAATTCAGAGTTGGTGTTAATGACTGTTTGAGATTCAGAGACCGAATATGCATTTCGAGGAATTCAGAATTGATTCAGATGATTTTGAATGAAGCTCACAGCAGTCGATTATCTGTTCATCTAGGTAGTAAAAAGATGTATAATGATCTAAAACAGCTTTATTGGTGGCATGGTATGAAACGAGATATTTCTGACATTGTTACAAGATGTTTAGTCTATCAACAAGTAAAAGCTGAGCATCAGGTACCTTTTGGATTGCTTCAACCGATTATGATACCTGAGTGGAAATGGGACAGAGTTACTACTAATTTTGTATCTGGTTTACCGTTGACACTGAGCAAGAAAGATGCAATCTATGTTATTGTAGATAGATTAACTAAGTCAGCTCATTTTGTCCCGATATGTACAGACTATTCGCTTGATAAGCTGGCAGATTTATACATTTCTTAGATTGTGAGATTACATGTTGTGCTTATATCTAGTATTTCGGATAGAGATTCGAGGTTTACATCGCAGTTTTGGAAGAAACTGCAAGATGCACTAGGTACGAAATTACATTTTAGTACTACTTTCCATCCAAAAACAGATGGCTAGTCTGAGCGAATCATTCAGATACTTGAGGATATGTTGAGATGTTATATTCTCGAGTTTAAAGGTACGTGGGAACGATACCTACCTTTGATTGAATTGGCGTATAATAATAGCTTTCAATCTAGTATCAAAATGGCACCTTATAAGGCTTTATACGGTCGTAAATGTCGTACACCATTATACTGGACTGATCTCAGTGAAAATAAGATACACGGGGTCGATTTGATCAGAGAAAGTGAACAAAAGGTGAAAGTGATCCGTGAAAGTTTAAAAGCAGCATCAGATTGTCAGAAATCCTATGCAGACTTGAAACGCAAGGATATAAAGTTTCTGATCAGAGATAAAGTTTTCTTGAAAGTCTCACCGTGGAAGAAAATACTCAGATTTGGTCATAAAGGCAAATTGAGTCTGAGATTCATTGGGTCGTATGAGGTTATAGAGCGTATCAGACTAGTTGCTTACAGATTATTATTGCCACCTGAGTTAGAAAATATCCACAATGTATTCCATGTCTCGATGCTTCGTAGATATCGATCTGACTCTTCGCATGTGATTAGCCCGTCTGAGATTGAGATTAAGCCCGATATGACGTATGAGGAAGAACCAATTCGTATTCTGGCTCACGAGATTAAAGAGTTGAGAAATAAGAAGATTTGTTAGTTAAAGTACTGTGGCATAAACACGGAATTGAGGAAGCAACGTGGGAACCAGAGGATACAATGAGAGAATGTTATCCGAACCTATTCACCGGTAAGATTTTCGGGGACAAAAATCCCTAAAGGGGGAGAGTTGTAACAGCCCGATTTAGACCCTAATCGGAATGGTGGTTTCGGGACCACAAATTTGAGTCAGAAAAATATTTAAAAATTATTTTCTGTGTTTATTTTGTGTGAATTTATATCTGTGAAATTTTCGTGATTTAATTTGGTCGTTTGAGCGTCTGATTTGATAAAAAGGACTTAATCGCGTAAAATGAAAAATAGGTGGTAACTTATATAATGGCCGAATTATTAATGGTTTTCTAAGTTGGGGTATTTATGTTGTAATTATGCCATTAGCTAGATGTTTGGACGGTAATAGACATAGGTTATAAAATTCCATTATTATTTCATTAAGGTTATTAATTAATTTATCAAATAAACATATAATAATTAATAGTAAGTTATCAAATTCATTTTCTTATTTCATTATTCTCCATTGCCGAAACTTAGAAAAAGAAAAAGAAAGAACAAAAGCTAGGGTTCGGTCAATTTGAAGCTCAATTAAAATATGAGTTTAGCTCGGTCTTTGATAATTTCTACATTTTTGAGATCGTTGCTTAGTAATCTTCAAGACCCAAGCTTTAATTTTTTATTTTGATGAATATTTTGAGTTGTGCCATTATTGATAGCTTGTGATTTTTTTTATTTGATAATGAAATATGAAATATATGTTTTAGATTAACATATTTTGTATTGGAGTTTTTGATAATTTTGAGTAATTAGGACTAAATTGAAAAAATAATAATTTAAGGGACTAAAATATGAAATTAATGAAATATATGGGTTGGTATAGGTATGGGTACCATTCGGCCTAACATGGGTACTTTGAAATTTTGTGTATTTTCTGTTTTGTGCAATAGGGACTAAGTTGTAAAAATTGTAAATTCAATGGTAAAATGGTAATTTGCCCATTTATGTGTTTTTGGACTAAATTGAATGAAAATATGTTTGAATGAGCTTAATTTGAATATATTTAGATCAAGAACCAAAGAAATCGAATTTGGATCGGGAAAAAATGAAAGTTGTCGACTAGCAGCCCCGTCTCGTTTTATAACATCCAAGGTAAGTTTATAAGCAAATAAACATACTTAGTTTTAAATGAATACAAAATATATATGCTGAAATGAAATTTATGATTTTATTTAAGCTATAGCCGAATATGTTTAAGCTTAATTACTATGTTTCTGAATTGGTTTCGATCGAGTTACAAAGTCTGGAAGCCCCGTATGAACCTTAGGAATAGTTAGGATACGTAAGTCATGACATACGATTCCGATTTATGTGTACGAGTAAGACCATGGCATCGATATGTGATTCCGATATGTGTTTACGAGTAAGACCCTATCTGGGACAGTGGCATCGATATGTGATTACAAGTAAGACCACGTCTGGGACGTCGGAATTGTACGACTTGTGTGATTATCCGAGTGTCCTATCCGATTTCGAATGGTTCATCGGGCAAAGGTAAATCGTGATTGGATGTGTAAAATGAGCAAAAAGGGACAGGTATGATTTAGCTTGTTAGCTATCAGTGATAAGGTAAGTATGTGACTTGTATGATGATATAAGTTATATATGATGTAAAGAATAAACTTACATGATTTAAATAAGTGTATTCGGTTTTGAATAATGGTGTGAATATTATGGAAATGATTCTTGGATATGCATTTATATGTAATCATGTATATTCGACCATGAAAGTAGTTTATGTACACGATATTATAATTGGATTCTTGAGCTTATATAAATGTTTATATGTGAGTTTGATTATATAATGACATTTTAACTTAGAAAGTCGATTAATACTTGGTTAATATGGTTATGTGAGCATTCAGCCAAGCTAGTATTGTGCATGAAAATGTAATAATTATCTCATTTGTAGGTTTAAGGTTAATCTTGATATTGATAATAAAATTCAGATTAGCTTAAAATGGGTTAGACATATCATTGGGTTGTTTATTTGCTTTTAACTTACTAAGAAATAATGGCTTACTGCGTGTATTCTTATCTCGGTTTTATAAATTTCAGAATCAAGCTACGAGCTCAGGGACCGTAAGCAAGTTCATCACACTACTAGCTATTTTGGTACCTTTATAAGTCAAACTCGAATTATGGCATGTATAGGCTGGGATGTGTTTTGAAATGTTGAAATTCAGATATGAAAAGTTAAAGCCATGCGAAAATGGCTTACTTCCAAATTTGGTTTTTAATTGTTCTTGATTGTGGTTTAAAATGTGTTAGTTTTTATGCTATGAAATGGGAATGAATAACATAGGTGATGGATAGTAAATATTTTGGAATGGATGAGTAGTAATATGAGTTTGAGTATTAAAAGCGGATTACGAGCTTGAAAGTGGCATAAATGAATTGGCCATAACTAACATTTGTTTGGTTTGGACATGTTTTATACTAGAATATGTATGCAGGTGAATATGATTATTATGATTAGTTTTGACCTAATATGTTCTTAGATTAATTGTTTGACATGTTAGGTATGATAATTCTGTAACACCCTTTACCCGTGTTTGACGTCGGAACAGGGTACGAGGCATTACCGGACTTAATCACTAATCATCATATAAAACCGATTCATAATTTCACTCTAATTTAAAAAATTTTCAAACGCATTCAAGTTGTCCATTAAAAAGAGCTTACATGGCCCATATCATGCTTTAATTCAACCACACACATAGGCAAGCATGCACATTCATAAATTGCATCATTTAATTAATAACATAATCAAGACTATCTACATTAAATTACTTTATACAATAGAGACCTTCAAATAACATAGGTCAGTAATTTAAGCCAATTCCTAACAACTTAATAACAATTAAAGGAGTCCCCATACATGCCAAAGACTTAAAATACTTTAAAACCTGTACATATCGATCAATAGTTTGATAGTGTGATTTAACCTCCGGCGACCTCCAACTCGAGCTAACATCTGCGACACTATAGGAAAAAGGAAAGGAAGGGAGTAAGCATTATAGCTTAGTAAGTAAGTATGTAAATATTAATAAACAATACATTATCATACTTTAAACAAAGTCACAATATATTCCCGGAATATTACCATCACAAACACACATACTTTCACTATTACAATCATAAACAGGTTCAAAATAAGTTGTCTAGCAGAGTACCAGCAACTAAATTATTTATTTCTGGAGCTACAAAACTCAAAATTACAAACCGTTAATTTTCCTTGAAACTAGATTCACATATATTCTTACCATAAAATTTTCAGAATTTTTGGTCTAGCCAATTAGTACAGTTTATTCATTAAATTTACCCTTGTTTCACTGCTCAACTGTTCTGACAACTCTTCACTACGAATCCATTTTCTCCTCGTACAGAATTCAAAGGATGTTATCATTTATTTCATTTGAAACTAGACTCATTAAAGATTTCAAGAATATAAATTATATCCCCTAATTATTTTTTAAAATTTTTTAATGATTTTTCCAATTCAGAATAGGGGATCACGTAGTCATTCTGAACCAATTTCTCAAAAACTTAAATATCTCATAATATAGAATTCTTTTGCTTGCTCTGTTTCTGTTACATGAAAATAGACTTATTAAGCTATAATTTGACATCTCATTCAGTCTCTGATTCAATTTCTACTATTTTTGGTAAATTTTTAGATTCACATCACTGCAACTATCTAGAACAATTTTATTGTCAATTTTGATCTTTCACACTTCAATTGTATTCATCACTTTCCCATCACAATCTTTCCAATTTCCAATCACATATCGAGCATATTGCTCATAAGTTACACACGTATATACTTAAACTTATCATCACAAAGTCATACACAATTTCATTTAATCAATTTCCCAGTTGAACACTTCGGAATAATAACAAATACGCGATGGTATCGCACACAGCTCACCTTTAAAATCGAAGCTCTCTTGTACACATAGTCGCCTTCACTTAGCACCACTCATGTGACCTAGCTCAATTTTACACATAATTTTGGCTCTCTTGTACACATTGTGAACACTTAGTACCACCCATGTGACCTAGCCAATTTATCTCGTAGCTCTCTTGTCTACATGGTGTCCTTCACCTGGAACCACACATGCGACCTAGCTACATATATCCCGTAGCTCTCTTGTCTACATGGTGTACACATAGTATCACCCATGCGACCTAGCTACATGATAATGTCTCGTAGCTCTCTTGTACACTTGATGTGCATTCAGCACCATACATGTGACCTAGCTACATACCATCTGTATCATCCAATCTTTCCGAAGGTTCAACCGGGATTTCTCTCTCTTTCTAATACTTGATTCCATACTTCCAATATTCAATTATGATTCAAAAATCAGCTACAATACATAAAATATGCTGAAATACAAAAACATAATAAAGATAATGTATTATTTACATACAAACTTACATACTTTCTCATTTCCATGTCGAATTAATATTGAACATTTAAATCATCATAATTGTACTTACATTCAACACCTCAGCAATCATAGTAAATATATCAATTTTACATTGAAACATGCATAAATTAATGCTTATTATACATATGGACTTACCTCGATACTAAAACGGCCATTTTACCAACTTTCTCGATTTTTGATTTTTCTCCCATTCTAGATTCAAATCTCATTTTCCGGGATCTAAAACTTCATATTCTACTTATTTAATTAATGTAATATTCAAAACAGTCATTAACTCAAACTTTGGAAAAATTACAATTTTTACCCTAAACTTTTGCATATTTACACTTTTACCCCTGGGCTCGGGAATTAAACTTCATCCCTTATTCTTATGTTTTATGACATGCTGATCATTTTTCCCTTCTATGGAAACATCAAATTCTCACTCTAACACATAGTTATGTACAATAACAACTTTTACCGATTAAGCCGTTTTACTCATTTTTGCTTAAAACCGCTTAGCAAAAGTTGTTTAACATAATTTCAGCCTTCATATTCTACCATAAAACATCAAAATAAACACATTTCACATATGGGTATTTTTCCAAATATGAACCCTAGCTTAAATTATTGCTAGAATAAGCTTAATCAAGTTACCAGGATTCCAAAATCGTAAAGAACTTGAAAAACGGGGCTAGAACGGACTTACTATTGAGCTTGGAAAGCTTGAAAACCCTAGCCATGGCTTCCCCATGCTAATTTCAGCCTCCATGAAAAAGATGAGTCAATTTTGGCTTTATTTTCCCTTTTTATTTCTTTTAATTACCAAATGACTAAAATGCCCTTAAGGGCTCTCTTTAAAATTTTGTCCTATTCATGCCCATTTTTGTCCAAACGAAATATAATGGTCTAATTTCCATTTAAGGACCTCCTCTTTAATCCCCCATTTCAATCAAGTACTTATGAATTAGAACACATATTTTGCAACTTTTTGAAATTTAGTCCTAAAAGTCCAATTAAGCACTTTATCAGTAAAATTACTTAATGATATTTTTAAATAATATTTTAATCAATAAATAAACCTTAAAAATTAATTGGAATAAATTTTTTGACTTCGAATTCGTTGTTCTAAAACCATCGTTCCATTTAGGCCTTAAATTGGGCTGTTACAGCAACTTCTGCAAATAAGCCCTAATAGGCAAATTAAACATGCAATCTATAAAATTTATTATCAATACTCTAACACATGCATCTAATCACTCGGTAAATTATAAAAATTAATCGAAATAAACTTTTCTATCTCAGATTTGTGGTTTTGCAACCACTATTCCATTTAGGCCCTATTTCGAGATGTTACAAATTCGCTGATGGAAACTTTGGTTGTATATGTGATTTTAAATGATATGTTCGGTCATGGTATAATTAATCGTACTTGTAAAAGGACTATTAATTGTTTTGAACATGGTAATTACTTATATATAATCGAATCATTAATTAGCCAATTTGATTTGGTCATATGGATGAGAAAATACTTATATTATATTTTAGATAATTAGTAAAATAGGTATGGTTGATAAATGGGTTTAATGTAGAGTTTGGATTATATGCTGGTTGATAAATGGGTTTAATGTAGAGTTTGGATTATATGCTCGTAAGTAAAAAATGTTTGGAGTAAGGTGGTTAGTAATTTAGACATGACCTATGTTCGTTGCTAAGTATAAAACCTATATATTTTGTAACATATATGTTCGATTATCATGACAAGGCATATCCTTGAGTCATAAAGAATAGTTTTATAAATGAACCATTACTTGGTGTTAATTTGCACAAATATACGGCACTATTTAGGATAGTCACTTTGAAAATATATTTGTTAAGACATGTGTTTGAACAATGTTTTGATATGTGATTGTTAGTATAAATTAAATTATTAGTAGACATTTAAGTCATGCTAAAGCTTGGATTTGAGTAATGATTCCTTTAATAAATTTAAGAGTCAGTATATATATACTCTTGCATTATAATAATTGGATTATTCATTTAGGTGTATATTTTGTCTTTGTTAAGTTCAGCATATACCTTAATTTTATAAATATTATATTACATATTATTGCTTATAAATGATATGACTGTATATTGGTATGATGTTAAAGGTTTCAAAATTAAGAGTTGTGTTGGTTTGTGAAATAAATATAGAGTGACTTTCGAAACTTGTTCCTGTATATATATATGTATGACTGTACAGAATTGTGTTTTATTCTGTAATGCCTTAAGACCTTTTTCCAGCGACGGATACGAGTTAGGGGTGTTACAGTTTGTGAAATTGATGCATAATGAAACATGTTTGAATATGTCTAATTAGTTGATTTGTATATGTGAATTTGATATAAATGGAATGACCTATTTTGTGACTTGTGTTTAATGTGGAAAATGGTATAAAAATTGCATGAATTAGGCTTGATTTGGTTGGTTTGAATGATTATGTATGTTATGTTTTGGTGCAAATTGTGTTGATGTAGGTGCAAGCATGATTGGGTGGCAAAATGGCTTGGTAAATAGCCTATTTTAGTCCACACCGGTAGTGACACGGGCGTGTGTCTCAGCCGTGTTTGACACACGTTCAGGTTACACGGCCGTGTGTCCCTTGGTGGTGTAAGTGAAATCAAGTCAGTATGCTTCACACAGCCTAGCACACAAGCGTGTGACTTGGCCTTGTGGCCTAAGTCAGTATACCCTACAAGTTTGGCATGGCCTAGAACACGACCTGGCATAGAGGCGTGTGTGGCCATTTCTAGGGCACACAGGCTAGCCACACAGGCGTGTGTGTTGGCCGTGTGACCCAAGTCAAAGAGTTACATGGGGTCGAACACGGGTTGGGACATGACCATGTGAGCCCAATTCGAATGTCCACACAGCCTGTGACATGGGCATGTCTTTGGCCATGTGAGACGCACGGTCGGGCCACACGGGCGTGTGTCCCTTGTATTTTGAAAAAATTTTCTAAGTTTCGTAAAAATTTCTTAAGTTATCAGTTTAGTCCCAAACCTTCCCGAATGCATGTTTTGGGCCTCGTAGGCTCGTATTAGGGACAATGTGATTGAGTTTGAATGATGAATACATGAGATTTGAAAATGTATGTGAGATGAATGTTTAATTGTTTTATAAGTTTGGTAATGCTCCGTAACCCTATTCTGGTGTTGAATATGGGTGAAGGGTGTTACATAAGACAACTTTTGAGAAATTGTTATTATGCCGAAAAATAAAGAGAATTTATTCTCAACTTTTAAATATATTTTTCCAGAATAACAAATTTATCAATTTCAATTAAGAAGAGAGAATTTTCGTTTTCACCCCAAAAACAAAACTTTTTCTAGTTCTTTATTTTGGTTCAATTGTTCGAGTCCACACTCGAAGCAGTTCATGGTATGATATAGCGGAGAAGATCATTTGGTTAAAAGCCTAAAAACATCAAGGATCCGTTAATTTGAAAACATAATTATGTAATCGGTTAATGTTTATTGTTATAAATATCACAAACTGCGTTGTCTTTCAAAATTTTAATTTATCGTTGTGCAAGAAGATCATTTTCAAACCGGGATTTTTCCAACATTATGACCATGAAGATGAAAGATAAGGATGATAAGTATTGGGGTGATATTGATAAGATGAATTTGTTTGTGTTTGTTGTTTGTTCTTTAGATCCTAGACAAAATTTGAAGTGTCTTGAATTTGCAGTTAGTGGAAAGTCTAATGTTGAAAAGCTTATGAAATGATGCAAAAGTTTAAGGAACTTGTATGAATTGTTTGATAAGTATAAACCTCCATTTCATAGTGCTTATAACCAATTGAGTGTGGCAACACATGCTTCTCTAGGGAAACCAAAACAAAAAAAGAAAAGGCATATGCAAGTTTTGTATAAAAAACGTGAGTTAGAAAATGGTGGTGAGGACAAAACGTCTGAATTGGATAAATATCTAACTGAGGCTAATGAGAATTTTGTTGAAGATTTTGATATTTTATTGTAATGCCCCTTACCCGAGACCGTCGTCGGAGTCGAACACGAGGTGTTAACAGACTTAATTCATTACTTAAACAGCTCAAACAATTTATTTTTAAAATTTTCAATCAAGCTAACAATCTGTGTCATAGTCGATTAAAAATTCATATCTCGAGTTACGAAACTCGAAATCCAATTCCATAAATTTTCCTTGAAACTAGACTCATATATCTATTTACTAATTTTTTCTAGAATTTTTGGTCTAGCCAATTAGTACAGTTTATTAGTTAAAGTCTCCCATGTTTCAGGGTTCGACTTCTCTGACCTCTGTGTATTACGAATCAGATATCTCCCTGTACAGAGTTTCAATGACTATACCGTTTGTTTCTAATAAAACTAGACTCAATAAAGGATCTGTACATATAAATCATGACTTCTAATTATCTTTGAACAATTTATGGTGAATTTCCAAAGTCAGAATAGGGGATCCAGAAATTGCTCTGGCCCTGTTTCACAAAAATTTAAACATCTCATAAAATATAACTCATATACCTGTTTTGTTCCATCCATATAAAAATAGACTCATAATTCTTAAATTCCATATTTTATTCACCATCTAATTGTATCTCTACTATTTTTAATGATTTTTCAAACTCATGTCACTGCTGCTGTCTGAATCTATTTTATGGTAAATTTTACCTATTTCATGTTTTCCATGGATTAGCTAGTAATTTAGCATACATAACACCAAATATGATCATGATTAGCCATTCCAATGGCTAATCATTACCAAGCATTTCCATACCACTCAATAACAATATCATAAGACCATATATACAAAATGATTATAATGCTATACATGCCATACTCAAAATATGCAAGCCATTATGCCAAGATGGTATACTGATATAGTGTGAGCATGCCTCCGACCGTTCCCGATTTCCGAGCTGGCTTGTCAACACTACAAGGAATGAAAAGGAGGGAGTAAGCATAAATGCTTAGTAAGTTCACATGCAAATAGAAAGTAACATAACCATATAAGCAAACATAAAACATCATTTGCATAATCATCACCAAGACATTCATGTCACATTTTCATTTATCATCTTACCATATTGTTGTTATATCAAGTTTTCAACCCGAGGGTTAAGTACATACCTGTTCAAAGTATTCATTTCACAACACTTACTAATACATCCCTTTCATCTTAAGTATTCCTCCATTTGAGTAGAACTTTACCCGTTGAACACATCGGAATATAATTCGGATACATGGAAAGTTTGCACATAAGTGCCACATATGTAGCCAAGCTACTATGTAACCCGCCCATAAGCGAACTTGGACTCAACTTAACGAGCTCGGGCGTTCGCATCCATGAGTGAACTCGGACTCAACTCAACGAGTTCGGATGCCTAGTTACATCTCACGAACTCGGACTCAACTCAACGAGTTCGGACATTCGCATCCATAAGTGAACTCGGACTCAACTCAACGAGTTCGGATGCCCAAACATCCTAGTGACATGTCACTTGTATCCTAATCTATTCCTAAGGTTCAAACGGGCGTTTTCCTCGATCACACATCTTTGCCATCTTCCACGGAATATCGAAATTGATACTTCGGTGATAGTTCATACTCATCAAGTAATTCACATAATTACATATTATTCAACAATAACCACAAAGCATAATATTTCATGATAATAATCAGCATCATATCATATAAACAACATTAAATTGCTTAAAATGACAATTATGTTACTACATTTACACATGAACTTACCTCGTATGCGAAAATGGCTACTTTTACCATTTCATCCACAACTTGGTATTTTTCCTATTTTAGCCCGAATTTTAGTTTTCCTTGCTTTATCATTTAAGATATAGTCTAATTAGGACTCACATTATTCAAATTGACCCAAAATCATATTTTGGAAAAATTACAATTTTACCCTTAAACTTTTGCATATTTACACTTTTGCCCCAAAGCTCGTAAATTAAACTTCAGCCTATTTTCGTATGTTTTATGACATGCTGATCATTTTTCCCTTCTATGGCAACATCAAATTCTCACTCTAACATGTACTTATTACTATTAGGTATTTTTACCGATTAAGCCCTTTTGCTCGTTTTCACTTAAAACCAAGTAGCACAAGTTGTCTAACATAATTTAAAACCTCATATTCTATCATAAAACACCAAAGTACACAAATTTCACCTATGGGTATTTTTCCAAATATAAACCCTAGGTTAAATTATTGCTAGCATAAGCTAAATCGAGCTACCGAGACTCCAAAAACGTAAAAATCATTAAAAACGAGGCTAGAACAGACTTACAATCGAACTTGGAAGCTTGAAAAACCCTAGCCATGGTTTCTCCTTGCTATATTCGGCCATGGGGTTGAAGATGAGCAAAATTGGCTTTTAATTTTGTATTTTAATTCATTTTACCCCTAAATGACCAAAATGCCCTTACTACTAAACTTTCCAAAAATTCCATCCATGTCCAATTTTTGTCCATAGACTTAGAAATTGGTAAAATTGATATTTAAGACCTCCTAATTAATATTTCAAAACAATTTCATACTAGAAACTTCTAGAATGCAAGTTTTGCAAATTATTCGATTTAGTCCCTAATTTCAATTTAAGCACTTTATGCATAAAATTTCTTCACGAAATTTTCACACAATCATGAAATCATATCATAGACATTAAAATAATCATAAAATAATTATTTCTATCTCAGATTTTGTGGTCATGAAACCACTATTCTAACTAGGCCCAAAATCAGGATATTACAACTCTCCCCCCCTTTAGGGATTTTCGTCCCCGAAAATCTTACCAGAAAAGTGGTCTTCACTTTTAATCTCATATTCGGTGCCGAAGAACTTTCACTTAGACTGTACCTCCAATACATCTCTTTAATTTCTCATATGATCTGAAAGCTTACAGTCTCAACTCTCAACTGTTCTTAAATTTTCAACCCTTCTCAGTTTCCCATGATATCATGACATAAAACCCTGATCTTAACTTGATTAATGGAGACCAGAATTTCAAGAAATCCAACAATCAAAGAGACCTGAAATTCCATGAATCTGATGAGTGGGAATTCATTCAATACATATATGATTTATAGATCTCGCCAAACATTTAACAATAGGATACATCACATTTTCCTCTTTCTGCCATGGAAATAATTCTGATATGGCCTCAAGAATAATCCTTCTCATTTCCACCCCAATATCAACACTGACAAGGATAATTTTGATAGATCCCAATGCTCAGCTTTAACCCCTTTAACAACTCCGATTTTATGTAACATCGAATGCTCTAAACTATCACATTACCTCACTGTCTTGAAACACATCACAATTCATACAACAGTACATTACTTAAAGTCAGGAAGTCTTTACTCAATGTAGACTAGTCTAGTTCAGACGCTTCGGTTACCAATATTCTCATCTATCCGAACTCTGTCAACATGTAATAAACTTTTCAGCTTTCACAAGACGAAAACCTTATCATTCGTAGTGACTTTAACTAATATCAAACTCTTTCTAATAAATATACACTTCTCGTTCAGACTATTTACTCTTTTATTCGTACAAAATGAAATTCTATTATCAGACTTGGGAAAAATAATCCTGAAATAATTGTCACATGAAATATTTCAAATAGATAATTCACCATACCGACTGAAACTTGCGCTTTTATCACTTATGCCTTTACTGATGTCAAATCCTTACACAGAAATTAGAAAAAACCCCAATACTAAAATCACCACGTTACCAAGATCAAATTAGAAGTATAGTCATATTTGACATGATTATCACGAGCTGAAGAACGCACTTCGAACACGAGTCATAATTGACAAATTATGGAACAAAGATAACAAGGAAACCGAATAAAGAAATCCAAGATAGAGAAATCCAGAATAAAGAATTCCAGAATAAAGAGATCTAGGATAAAGAAACCCAAGATATGATACTATGCCGGAGAATCGAAAACCAAACTCATAGAGAAAATACAGAATACCCCGATAATTCTTCAAAGAAAGAAAGTCCAAAAGAAAACATCATTTAATCCCACTGGAATCAAATATAACAAGAACAATATATCTTCCCATACATATATATCAGATGAAGCATCAAGTAGAAGAAACAGAAACATAATATCTTACGTATTCTCTCATCAATTCTTATCAGACGAAATGAAATAGAATACCCGATGAAATAGAGCAATATAAATTATAAACCAGTCAGACTACCAATGCTTTCACCCAACACCAGGATTAAAAGACATTCCCATATAACAAGAATTTCTTCAGAAGATCAATAGCCATAGAAATATGAGAACGGGTAAACACATAGAACATCTCAAAAGAGACTGCTAAATCTGTCCAGTCATAACTGTCACACTCAGAAATATTATAATATCATTCTATTTAACCAAATATAAGAATACTATTATAATTTTATTTCATTCCCTTCAACTAACCAGTTAAATTATTCAATTAAAATATTTCATTCAATTACAGAAATATTTCATTTCGGTTAACTAAACTCACTGTAAAAATTATACACTTCCACCAAAAAGCAGGACTTACTATTTCCCCTTTATTACTGGCTAAAATGCTGACTTAACCTTTGAAAGAATACTTTTCTAGCCATGAAATAAAAAAAAGGCAGGGAACTGAAACTGATAGAAAAGCTAGCTCGCCAGCACACTCTTCCACGCGGTTTTTGTTTCTTTTATTCGTCTTCTTCATTGGATCTCATGATGCAACTACTCTTATCCTTATTCTCACGCCCTATCACATAGCCTCTACTGCTAAGATTCAACTCAATTCAAGCAATGTTGGAGTTATAGTGCGCAGATATCTTTCACTTGCTCTCTCTCTACTTTTTAGATTTTTGTTTGGGTAAAGAGTGGAGCGCCGCTACGATGGCCTTGCCTCGGCGGCGCAAACTTCACTACCACCGCCTCGGCTCTCTAGTTCAGGTTGCATCCGCCATCTCCGGCACTCTTCTACTTCTCTTTGCTTTCCTTTCCTTTTTCTTTCCTTCTCCTGACGAATCGGAACACTTTCACCTTCGCCACCGCCAGACCTCTGTATTTGCTCTCTCCCTCTCTCTTTCGCCTTGATTTGTTTTTAAAATTTATATGTGATTTTGTATACGTATCATTTAATCCCTCTTGCTTCGTGTAGTTTAATGCAGTCGTTAAGGATTCCGTTTCAGATAGGAATTCTGTTTTCAAGATTCCAGTTAGGGCTCCTTCTTTACTTGTATTATTATTTGCAAATTTAGTATGATTACGCGTTTCGTTTTGGGTTTCATTGGAAACTAACGATTGATTAATTTGCAATATTGTTTTTGAAAATCAGAGTACCGGAGGAAAATTAGATCGTGATATATGGAGTTCGAAAAATGCTAAATTCTTTTATGGATGCAGTAATGCCAGCGCCAGATTTGCGAGTTCGTATAATCATTGTCTTCTCCAATTTCACTGATTAGTTGTACTTTTTTACAAATAAAAAATTGTACATTTTTATTCGTGACTTAAGGTTTTATGTAAATGGATTTGGGAAACATCAAATCTATGATAATGATGAAAGAATTGAGATGATTTAGGTTTCTTAAACTGCTTCGGACAATTATGAAATTGCATAGATACCTTATGCAGTAAAAAAAGCATTAATTCGTTGATTGTACCGCAGAAGCTGAAGCTATTACACATCCCACTCGATACCTGGCTATTGCCACTAGTGGAGGCTTGAACCAACAAAGAACCGGAGTAAGTGTGGTAGCTACTTTTCAGTACCGTTCTTTTATCTGTTGGAATGACGTTTTATGGTAAATTTCAGCCTTGTTTGATGTCATAAACCATGATTGGTCAGTGTGGAGTTATGTACTATTCTATTTAAATTGCAACTTAGCATGTAAAACGGATTGAAATTGTATAATGAAGTGGCTGCTTTGGTCCCATTGGCAACAAATACTGTTTAACAGAAAAATTTTCAGCCACAAACAGAAAATAATTTAATGGGTTGAGATTCAATGGAAAGCTCTAACAAGCATAGGGAATGCTTTCTGCTGATTCGAACTGGTGGAATATTTAGTGATATACTTCCCGCTTAAAGCTATTGGTCTTTCAAAACACTATAGTTTGGGCTTCCTATTACTGCTTACTATCCACTCTTAAGACCACAATGATATGAACCATGCTTTTTTTATCCCTCTATTTGTGCTTTCTTGTAGTTAAGCTTACTATCAATGCATGTGGCAGATTACGGATGCTGTTGTTGCTGCTCGAATTCTGAATGCTACTCTTGTTGTTCCAAAGCTGGACCAAAAATCATTTTGGAAGGACGCCAGGTTTGTAATAGAATGGAAGATATTCATCATTTAAGTTGTAACTTTGTTTAGCCACCTGTATCTAAATGGAGAAAATTTCTGGATGAATTGAACTGTTAAGATGTTAAGTGACAGTTTCTACTTATTCATGTCCAGTGACTTCACAGATATCTTTGACGTTGATTGGTTCATATCATTTTTGTCAAAAGATGTTAAAATCATAAAGCAGCTGCCTAAAAGGGGATGGAGGACTTGGACTCCATACACCATGCGCGTTCCACGGAAGTGTAGTGAAAGGTGTTACCTAAATCATGTACTGCTGGTTCTTTTGAAAAGGCATGTAAGTTCCCTATTAAAGTTTTTTCAGTCAATTTTGTATGCATGGTCCTTAACTGGTCACATGAGAGTTTTGGATTGCTTTACTTGTGTTTCTCCTGTGTTTGTATTAGCTGCCCTGTCTCTTGTATCTTCTTTTCCTCAGAGAGAAAAATTAATGTCAAATGTGTTGCTTAAGCATGCTTGTAAGTTGTAAGTCGTAAATAGAGATTCATTTACCACTTTCCTGTACCTAGATAGCATTTTGATATATAATTGAGTCTGTGCTCCATCTTTCATATGCCAATATTCCAACATAATTGTTACAGTTTTCACCAGTCAATACCAAGATTAGTTCAATCTCTAATTTATTGTACTCTTAGGTCTGATTTTGTGTGCTTTAAGGTCTGATTTTGTGTGCTTTAAGTTCTAGCTTTACCTAACTATGGTTAGTCCAGCCCATTTAAGTTATGTATGAACCAAATAACCAGGCCACTAACCTATAACTGTTAATATCTGATGGTTTAACTAATGGCACATCTTGTTATCATGTGAAGAATGCAGTTCAGCTCAACAAGTTTGATTACAGACTTGCAAATAGATTGGATACAGATTTGCAGAAGTTAAGATGCAGAGTTAACTACCATGCTTTGCAGTTCGCTAATCCTATTTTAGAAATGGGTAAAATGCTTGTTCAGCGAATGCGGATGAGGAGCAAGCATTATATTGCTTTGCACTTGAGGCATGTATAATTTTCTTTGGTCCTGTATATCTAACACGCTTATTGCATATCTATGTGTATAGCTCTGTGCTCGGTGCCACTTATACTTTATATACATGAACTCCGTAAGGTTCAAAACTGCTTAACTTGCATGCATGATACAAATATAAGAATGTACTTTTAGCTAACTGTACACAGCTCTCCTATTTCTTTGCGCTTTGTAAATGCTGCCTGACCATTAGTGTAAGATCTACTATCTGAAGTTGCAATGAAATGTCTTTTTGTATCTTGTGCTTTTTTGAGGTAGACTATCAACCAAATTCACCATGATAGATAGTGCATATATAGCAGTGAATCAATGCATGCTTCTTTTGAAGCAATGGCTTTTCCATTCAATACTAAAGGATAGATATGAGATTATTGATGCAAGCAAGCAAATTTGTTACAGGTTTGAACCTGATATGCTTGCATTCTCAGGCTGTGATTATGGTGGAGGTGAAAAGGAAAAGAATGAACTAGGTGCTATACAAAAGAGGTGGAAGACTTTACATGTAAGGCTTAAGTGTCAAACTCTAATAGTTTTATCTTGTTTTTATTGGCCAAGAACTTGGAATTGGAAAGCAAGTTTCTAAGTTTCCGCTGTTATGATCACTAAACATCAATTTTCAGTTTAAAAGTAACATTGTCTACTACCAAGTGAAAAAAAGCGCATTTCTTTCCCTTTCCATGATGTGGAAACATTCTAGAAGATCCAGGTATAGTTGAGAAGATTTTATAAAGAACAGTAGAGACTAAGATCATTGCGTATAAAATTCTGAAGTAACTGCTATATTGAGAACAAAAGTTGCAGTCCTTCAAAATTCTCCAATTTGTATTTGTTTTACTCCTATCATTCCACCCCAATCCCAGATCTAATGCATATGCTTTATGGCAACCATTTTCTGGTTTGCAGAAAAACAATCCGGATAAGGAAAGGAGGCAAGGAAGATGCCCGCTTACCCCAGAGGAAGTTGGTCTGATGCTTAGAGCTCTAGGATATGGCAGTGATGTTCATATTTATGTGGCATCTGGTGAAGTTTATGGAGGGGAGGAAACTTTGAGACCCCTGAAAGCACTCTTTCCAAACTTCTATTCAAAAGATACCATTGCTACCAATGAAGAATTAGGACAATTTTTGTCGTTCTCTTCTAGAATGGCTGCACTTGATTTTATTGTTTGTGATGAGAGTGATGTGTTTGTCACCAACAACAATGGTAACATGGCTAGAATCTTAGCTGGAAGAAGGTAAAGCCATCCTGCTTTGAATCCTTCCATTCCATAACTATTAACTGCTGGCTAACATTTCCCTTGTTTGTTCTATTGCAGGAAATATTTTGGACATAAACCTGCAATTCGTCCAAATGCTAAAAAACTATATCGCTTGTTCTTAAGCAGAAACAACATGACATGGGAAGAATTTTCCTCTAGAATCCATACTTTACAGAAAGGTTTTATGGGGGAACCAAAGGAGGTCAGGCCAGGAAGGGGTGAGTTTCATGAGAATCCATCCACATGTATATGTGAAGATTCAGAGGCAATGGGAAAGGTGAAGGCAGATTCAAGACACAAGAAACATAGGAAATTGGATGATTCATCAAGAAAAGATGTTATGGTCAGTGATGATCAGAATGATTATGATGATAATGATGTGCCAGAATGGCCTGATCTGGATGAGGATGAGGATGAGGATGAGGAAGAGGAGGACGAAAGTGGGTCAAAAGAGAAGCACCTGTCTAATGTAACAGGTTCTGATTATGGTACAGTCATCTCTGATGAACCTGAGTTGGAAGCGATGCTTTCAGACTGAACAGGAGTGACAGATTAATTCTCGAAATTCTTTTTTCTCTTCTTTGGTTCTATGAGGCATATTAATAGTCTTGTTGATGAAAATGCAAAATGTCCACCTGTCTATCAATCCCCCGGGAATTCTCAACAGTTTTGCTTGCTTGTGTTTTTGATTCCCAGGAACAATCAACTAATGTGAAGCAAACTTGATGGCAGTTTGAAGATGGATGTAGGAATATTCTGTAAATATTTTAGGAATATTTTGTAGATATTTTTTTATTAAATCCCTTATTTTAAGGGATCATATCTCCTATTTAGTATCTTTTCTAACTTAGAGTTTCCTAAAGTAGTGTCATAGGTTGTATATAAAAACTCTGATTTATGTTCTATTTAATAAATAATACTCTGATTTCTACATGGTATCAGTTTAGGTTACGATTTCTTTTTCAACCTAGACCATGTCCGAAACTCCTTCTCCTACTTCGGAGATTACTTCAAATCCAGAAAATTTTTCTGGTTCCGATGCTCCATCAGATTCGTCTAGTCTGACTATCACCTGCCATCGATTGAATGGCAACAATTTTCTTGAAGGGTCTTGTGAAGGTAATCTGGTCATAAAAGATCCAGAAGGTAACCTTTCTTCTACTGCATTTTTCTCCTCCCAGTTGACTCCTAATTGGATCCTCGATTCTGGTGCTACGGATCATATGACTGGTAACAAGGCATTGTTTCATAATTTTTTCCATACCTTTGGTAAAGCTGTCAAAACGGCTGATGGTACCTTGTGCAAAATAGAGGGACATGGCACTGTTATTCTCAATGAACAGATTGCACTTAAAAATGTTCTCTTTGTACCAAATCTGGCGTGCAATCTCATCTCTGTTAGTAAATTGTCCACAGACTTGCACTGCTCTGTAATTTTTAATGATCGTGATTGTACTTTGCAGGCACTGAACTCGAAGAAGATGATTGGTAAGGCCAGCTTGCATAATTGTCTCTACATCCTCCCTACCTCTCCTAAAATCGAGATCTCCAAGTCATTTACCGCTTTAGGAAAAGTTGATACTGTTATGTTATGGCACTTTCGTTTAGGCCATCCTAGTTTCCAATACCTTGCAAAATTGTTTCCTGCTCTATTCATTAATAAAAGGCCTAATTCTTTTTCTTGCAAAGTTTGCTCTCTTGCCAAACATACTAAATCATCTTATTTTCCTTCTACATACAAGCCTTCTTACCCTTTTGCTTTGATCCATAGTGATATTTGGGGCCCTTCTCGAGTGAAGAATGCTGATAATTGTAAGTGGCTTATCACTTTTATTGATGATCACAGTAGGATAACTTGGACTTATTTGCTGAAAGATAAATCTGAAACTGCTAGTGTTTTTGTGCAATTTTATAACATGGTTCTCACTCAATTTGGGTCTAAAATCCAGCTCTTTAAATCTGATAATGGCAGTGAATTTTTTGCTAGGTCTTTAGGTGATTTTTTTAAGGAAAAGGGCATAGTTCAGATTAGTTCTTGTGTTGGAACCCCACAGCAAAACGGCGTTGCCAAAAGAAAAAATAGGCACCTTCTTGAAGTTACTCGTTCTCTTCTATTTACCACTAATGTTCCTAAATATTTGTGGGGGGAAGCCTTATTAACTGCCACATATTTAATCAACCGGATGCCTAGTAAGGTTTTAAAATTTCAAACGCCTCAATCTATATTTTTGTAGCACTTTCCTCATTTTAAGCCTATCTCCTCCATTCTGCCACTTAAAATTTTTGGCTGCACTGTTTTTATCCAAAATATTGCTCCTAATAAGTCCAAGTTAGATCCTAAGTCTTTAAAATGTGTATTGGTTGGGTATTCTTCACTTAAGAAGGGTTATAAATGCTATCATCCTCCTTCTAAACGATTTTTCACCACTATGGATATAACATTTTATGAGCAGGATTCCTATTTCACTCAGGCTGAAATTCAGGGGGAAACATGGAGTGATTTTCAGCCACAACAGGTATCTCCTTCTAATCTTCATTCTTAACCTTCAGAATTGCCATCTTGTTCGCCATTACCTGCAGATCTGTCACCTGTGAATGCTCCCATTGATTCTCCTGTAGTACCTATGACTAATTCACCTACACCCACTTTAAACACTCTTCCTGAAAATACACCTACTCCAATTGACAGTCTTCAAAAAACACCATCACCCAAACAGCTTCGTGTCTACACAAGAAAAAGAAGACATATCCCTGAGACTATTTTGCAATCTGATTCTTGCCAAGAATTGGATTTGGGTCCAGCTGCCGAAATGGAAGAAGAAATCAGTAAGTCCACTACTCTAGATGACTTTCCTATTGCTATTAGAAAAGGGGTTAGACAGTGCACCAAGCATCCTATTGAAAAATTTACTGGTTATAATTCATTGATGCCGTCTTTTCAAGCATTTACAGCAACTTTGGATAAAAAACAGGTTCCCACAAGCATAGCTGAAGCTCTAAAGGATCCAAAATGGAGAAGGGCTGTTGAAGAGGAAATTTGTGCACTAGAGAAAAATGCTACTTGGACCATTACAGACCTTCCTCAAGGAAAAAAGGCTGTCGGCTGTAAATGGATCTTTGCTGTAAAGTATAACTCCAATGGCAGTATCCAACGATACAAAGCTAGACTAGTGGCCAGAGGTTTCACGCAAACATATGGGATAGACTTCACAGAAACTTTTGCACCTGTGGCAAAGCTTAACACTATTCGAGTACTCCTAAGTTTGGCTGTAAATTGCGATTGGAAATTACACCAACTTGATGTAAAAAACGCATTTCTTAATGGCAAGCTTGAGGAAGAAGTCTATATGCAATTGCCACCTGGCTCAAAGTCTATTGAAGGTAGCAACAAGGTTTGCAAGCTCAACAAGTATCTATACGGGTTAAAACAATCACCCAGAGCTTGGTTCGAGAGGTTCACTAAAGTCATTCTTCAAAATGGCTACAAGCAGTCCCTTGCCGATCATACGCTTTTCATCAAGGTAACTTCTACAAATAAGAAAGCTATCCTAATTGTGTATGTGGATGACATCATTCTTACTGGAGATGATGAGGAAGAGATTAGCAATTTGAAGAAGTTGTTAAACAGGGAATTCGAAACCAAGGACTTGGGAAAGCTAAGGTATTTCCTAGGAATGGAGGTGGCAAGATCAAAAGAAGGACTTGTGATCAACCAGAGAAAGTATGTACTTGATTTACTCAAAGAAACTGGTTTTCTTGGCTGTAAGCCGGCTGATACACCAATGGAGGCAAACTTGAGATTCAATAAAGAAGATGAGTCCTTAGTAGACAGAGAGAAATTTCAAAGGTTAGTTGGGAAACTAATCTACTTATCCTTGACAAGGCCAGATATAGCTTTTCCCGTAAATGTGATAAGTCAACACATGACTAATCCTACTGAAGAGCATATGGCAGCAGCAAATAGAATTCTCAAGTACTTGAAGAAAACTCCAGGACACGGCTTAATGTTTAAGAAGACACAAGACAGAACTGTTAAGATTTTTACAGACTCTAGTTGGGCTGGAGATCTCACTGAAAGAAGATCCACTAGTGGGTACTGCACTTTTGTTTGGGGTAACCTTACAACTTGGAGAAGTAAGAAACAATCTGTTGTTTCAAGAAGTAGTGCTGAAGCTGAATTTAGAGCACTAGCTTTGGGGATATGCGAAGGAATTTGGCTACTTAAATTACTAAAAGAACTTGGCACAAACCAGGAGGATCACTTTGAAGTTTTGTGTGATAATCAATCTGCCATTCAGATTGCCAAGAACCCAGTTCAACATGACCGAACAAAGCATGTTGAAATTGATAGGCATTTTATTGCTGATCAAGTCAACAAAAAGACAGCCACTCTTTCTTACATTCCTTCAGAAGGACAGATTGCAGATATTCTTACCAAGGCTTTGCCAAAACCTGTGTTCAATAAATTCCTATTCAAGCTGGGATTATACAATGTATATTCTCCAGCTTGAGGGGGAGTGTAGGAATATTCTGTAAATATTTTAGGAATATTTTGTAGATATTTTTTTATTAAAATCCCTTATTTTAAGGGATCATATCTCCTATTTAGTATCTTTCCTAACTTAGAGTTTCCTAAAGTAGTGTTATAGGTTGTATATAAAAATTCTGATTTATGTTCTATTTAATAAATAATACTCTGATTTCTACAATGGAACTTTCTCCTATAATCAGATGATGTTCCCAGAGCAAGGTACCAAAGTATTGACATGAATTATGGGGCAGCATGAAAGAAAAGATGAGTTTCTAAAAAGAGTTCCGAACACTAGCCTATATCCATCCAATTATCAAGTCATGAAAAGAAAGGTAGAAATAAGTTATGGTTCCTATTTTTTTTTCTTTTCCTTTTTCTGACATTTTGTTGATATTCTTTTATCCTACCGAGAGATCATTCATATTCAAATGGTTAGCTACTTGATGTCTATTAGTTGAGCAAAGCTGATGTAAATTTCGTGTTTCACTTCTTATCCAGCTGATATTTGAAAAAGATAGGCTGCGGCTAGTAACCAAGTTGATAAGTAGTAGTTCTTTTGTTTAGTGTTTTTTTTCCTTCTGGTTAAAATCTTTTGTCTAGTTTATGTTCGTCAACTGCAGCTGCTTTATCATCATCGGGTGGGAAAATCCATTTTCTTTTAGTCATTTAGGATGCATTTTATTACTAAATTAGAATTTATAACACTCACTTCTAGTATATGAGTACTAATTTTTTTAGTTGCTACTGTTGTAATAATTTATTATGTTATAAAACAAATATAAAGATCAATTAACAGGTCTGATATATATGTATAGTTAAGGGTGGACCAAATCTGAACCACTGGTACCCAATTTAAACCGATATTGCCTTACTGGGTCTAAGATTAACCCAAATTTGACCCAATGTCGGCTCATTAAGGTTGAGCTTGGGGCAGTGACAATTGGTCAGTTCGCGTACCGAAAATAAGGTTAAAATTTGAAAGTTAAGGATTTAGTCCTTGTATCAATTTTAGTTTTTGTACTTTTTAAAAATTGAAATTTTAGTCTTGACCCAGTGCAGGAGAATGAGTTCCAGTGTATTGAAATGTATCTTTTTATTTGTGGATTGGGGAAGAGTTATTGGTAGTTTTAAGTATTGTCTCAAAAAGAGAAGATATAATTAGAATTTATGAGATTATAAAAAAAAAACGTGTCTGGTTAAATTCAATTAGTAGTCTTGTACTATGCGAATTATTGTAGATTTGATTCATATTTTTCAATTGGATCAATTTAATTCTATTTTTTAAAATTTTGAAATTTGAGTTTTGACGACAAATGGTAATAGTTAATTTATTAATTGGATATTTAGTGAGTAATATGTGAAAATAAGCTAACATGGCATATATATGATAATATGTTTGGTTCATCAAATTTAAGAAATAATATAACTTAATGAATTTAAGAGTTACAGTTAATGTTTGGTGAGGATTGAAATTTTAAAATTGAGAAAGTATAGGGATTAAATCTATAGCTTTTGCAATGTGCAGGGACTAGTAGAAGAATATAGCAGAAAATAAGAGCGGATGTAATCAACTTCCAAATAGTAATTGATAACAGTCAGAGTCGACTTAGATTGACGTTTTTCTGTTAACAAAATACTAGATAATAGCAACAATTCATAAAACGAACAACCATTGAAGAATAAAACAAGTTATAAAACTGTCTTGGAGCATAATAAACAAACTGTGTAGCCTTATCCAACAACCACGCAAAGAACGGGCATTGAAGCATTATTAACCCATTAGCAACAGTACCCTTGCGAGTTTATGACATTACCTTTCTGAGTTCTGGCGCTCTTGGATTAATTGTTCATTGTAATCTTGCGGCAACACCCTCGCAACAGCTAATTTGCTAATTTATTTTACATAGCAAACACCAAGTCCATTAAGTTCGATTTAAGAAACATATACAATTAAATGAGCATTTCTACTTCATTATTTTACAGGTCACTTGTCACTTCTCAAATGGTATGATCAGGAATAGTTAATCTTTTGAAACTATATTAATTCACACTGCATTCCTTCCTGAAGTAAAAAACATGTTCGGGTAGGATGAAAATGAAAAGGTGAAAGTATCATGAAGGATTTTATATTAAGAGTTGGATTGTATTTTGTTCTCTCTATTTAAAAAAAATGGATAAACTAGTTTATGTACTTTAAATCAAAGTGCAAACTAGATCTTTCGTTGTAAATTCCATTTATTTCTACTATTGAAAATTGATCCCTATACATTAACATAAGGTGTTTGATTATCCTATTAGTTGCGTCAATTTTTAACAATACAAATGGATGAATTTTTTTAAAAAAATGATAGATTTATTTTTTGATTTAACTATAAAGATTAATTTACTCATTTTTTAAATAGAGAGGACAAAATGAACTCTATACCTAAAAAAATCTAGACCTGGCAGTTTACAAACCCAACTTGATTTTATAGGGTTGGTTTTTCTAAAAATTGAGTTTGGGATAGGTAAAGGCAAGTTTAATTCTTTAAATACTTGAGTCATGTCAGGGTCAAGTTTAAAAAAAAATATGCTTCACGCTATTCCAAAAATTTACAAAAATATCCTTTTATATATAATATTATTTTAAAATATATGATAATAAAATTTATATTGGTGAAATTAATAGTATGATTAAAAAATAATAAAAAATTAAAATTATTATTCTATTTTGATAATATATATAAAAAAAACATTGTGGCATATTGGGTTAGGCCGGTTGGAGTTGGAGTCGGAGTCGGGTATATTTTTTATTTTTTGGGTCATGTTTAGGGCAGGTAAATTAATATTTAATTTCGGACTGGGCCGGAATTGAGACAAGCAAAAAAGTACCCCTCCCCTACCACGCTGGCATCTCTATATCCGAGTCTTAAAGTTTGCAAACTAATTCCAAACTAACTCGTCAATCCTATTCGAGTTGACTTAAAAAATCAAAAGTTTAAATACAAGAAAACCTGAGTTTGAGAAAATTTAAGCTAAAAAAAAAATTCAAATCTAAGAAAACCCGAACTTATAACAATCTATGTCCAAAACCAATCAAGCCCAAGATCGATTTGATCCAAAACTAGAAAAACCTAAGTTTATAATTTAAAGGGTAAACTGATAGTCACCGAACTATTATAAGGTTTTTAGCTTTTCAACTAAAAAAAGTGACAAAATGGTCACCTAACTATTCGACTTTATCCTTTTTTTTTATTCTTTTTCGTTAGCTAGGTAATGGAAAGATGATGTGACCATTTTAAAATTGGTATAATAAATTTAATTCTTAACATTTATATATTATATCAGTTTGATCTTAATTCTAAAAATTTAATTCTGAATATTTAATTTGATCTTATAAAAAAAACTATAAAAGAATAACGAAAAAAGGAAAAAAAATATAAATCTCCATTCTTAAAAAACCTTGGAAACCTAAAAGAAAAAATTTTGAAATTTGTTTGAGAAATAATGTTTAAAATATTTTATTTGGAATAATCATTTTTTAACCTAGTCGACTTGTAAAGTGACTATCCACAAAGCAAATTCCCCATAAATGCACTAGGCTCATATTTTTGTAATCTTGGATTGAGCCGTTGTAACATTTTTTTTATGGGTGAATTACATTTTAAGTCAGTCTAAAATAGTATCGTTTTTATTTTGGCCACTTTAATTTTTTTTATTAATTTAGTCAATTTAACTAAGATGATTACTCGAATTGGTCACCGCTGTTAAAAATTTCATCAATCCACTAACAGATTACTAACATGACTTTTGACTAAAGCTAGAGACATTTCTATAATTAGTCCAAAAACTTTTATTTACAACATAAGAACAAAAAGTTCTCATCACCACCCAACACCCACTAATGGTTGCCGATGCCACCAAATATAAATTTTCTACGCTCTAATTGAATTAAAAGTACTACAGAGAAGTAGGGTCGATCCCAAAGGGACAAATACTCCTAACAACGTTTTTACATGCCCAAATTCCAAAGTCGTGGCAATTGTTGTGCCCACGACTCGTCGCGTGCTGAACTGGAACAAATAAATGAAATGGGATTTTAGTTGATAAAAAAAGTAATAGAATAAAATAGTAATAGCACAATAATTGCAAAATAAAATTAAATAATTGAAATTAAATTGATAAATCAAATATACAAATTCTTAGCCTTAGCCTTGGTACACTCCGAACTCGAATCGATCCTTGAAAGTAAATTTTCCTTCTAAATGCCTTCTAAATGATAAGATGGTTATAGCAGTCAAGAGCGTCTCAACCACCACCTCTTCTTTGTGTAATTGGTTCTGGTATGACAGGCAAACCAACTCTTACATCTAACCACGTAATACACGTCTGTAATTTAAGATCTCAGTAGCCTTATGATCTAGAAGAGCCCAACTCGAATTAACAACCTTAACCGTGTGGGTCGTTTAAATTCGATCTTTATCTCCCTTGACGGAATCCAAGTAGCTTTTCCCAACTAGACATGCCAATTTGTTCACAAGAACTCAAATATGGTAGACAATTGACTTGTTTTCCCAATTGTACGCCAAAACATACTTTGAGCTAAAATTGGATTAACTTTAAGGGACAAATGTGATTATCCTATATTCTGAAGAGATAATGAATACTGTGTTATAAGGTTTTAATGCAAATTCATTTCTCATGATTCTCGATCGGAATGATGACTGGTCTAAAGCTAAATAGGGATTAGTTGACATGAGATTAAACATGCTTTGTTGGATTATGAGAATGAATTTTAATGTAATGATAGTAGGTGAAAAAGGGAGGGGGACTTAAAGAGCAATTGCACCAAAATAAGGGAAAAAAAGGAAATGGCATAATGCTTAACAAGCTAGAGAGGTAAGAAAGGAAACATTGTTTTGAATTCAAGTCTCAAGTCTTAAGTCTGTCTATTCCCAAGGCACAATTACAAGGCTTTTTATACACATCTCAAAAGCTAATTTAGCATGATTTCCTCATACATTATATTTAACAACCAACAAAAAATTAGATATTTTTCTAATTATAGGATTTGACAAAAACAAAATCTGATAATTTTATCAGTCACCAATTTTGCAACTTTTCAATTTCGCCCATTTTCTAACTTTTTGTTCCAATTTAGCCCAACTTGCTTGTTTTTTGAACTTTGGAATTCCAATTGCTTCTTGATAAAATTTAAACAAGAAATCACAAGATTAGTAGCATTCTATTCAAAATTTGACAAAAAATAAGTACATTAAACACACAAAATTAGCTTGTTACCACCCATCATAAAAACCACAAATCTTCATCATTGCCTATCCCCTACTCTCCATCTTTATTGCTCCTCACTCCTCCTCTCCTGTACCATAAGAACCACCTTACACAATTGCTTCTCCAACATGGGTGACGCAATTATCCAATGAATATAGGTATTTTATCCTCGACGAATTTAGTATTGTAGAATTACAGTCAGCTTTTTAGTTTAGCCAATGATAATCTCCATAGCTCGTTATCATCCTTAGCGGATTCCACTGGCAATCTCAGAACATGGCTGACCTCCACTGTGACTTACTACCAAACCTGCCTCGATGGGTTTGAAGAGTTCAATATCAATGGCAATGATGTTGATAGCCATCTGAAATGTTCTTTTGAGCTAACAAGCAACAACCTCGCCATTTTCACATGAATTTTGAAGGTTGAAATTATCGAAAATATACTACTGCAAAACGAAATCGTTAGCACTGACAGGAAATAAACGATTATAAACAAATAAATAATTACTGTGCCGCGAAAAAACCACTGCTATAGAAGCAAATCCGCCTTGATCGGCGTAATACTGTATTAGATGTTGGCCCGAAGGTTAACACAATACTTCAATATTCGTACACCCAAATAAAGAAGGTGGAACACAATTGGTATTTCTCTTCTAAGAAAGAAACTGGAAAAACTGAAAAGGAACACGTGAGTTGTGGGAGAAAAGATTGTTGTTTTCCTTGTTGTGTAAAATGAGGAGAATGGCATGCTATTTATAGGATTTTCTTAAGGGGCAAAATGGTAAATACACAGTAACATAAAATATATATTTGTATTTTCTACAATAGTTAAAAATATATAATTTTTGAAATGGATTTTCCGCAATAGTCAAAAACAGATTTTCTGCAACTAAAAATATTATAAAAATAATTAAAAAAGGAAGAAAGAGAAAAAATAGAAATTTTATTAAAAAAACACAATACCAATCACTACCACAAACACAAGCCAAGTAATAACACATATGTGTTGAGCCTTAAGCCCTAATTACTCAATAAAGATAAGAGGCAAAGTTATATTTAAACACTCTTAGAAGCCTTTTTTCAAACAATGTGAGATTACTCACTATGCATTACCAATAGAAACAATGTTTAACTTGAGGCGACGATGTTTAATGAACTTTGAAGGTGGGGAGAGACATCAATGATAGTGATATTGTGAAAGGGTATTGATACAATAGTGGTGAAAGATGGAGGGTAAGTTTAAAACTATAATGAAAGACATTAAAGTAGTGCCTGAGAAGCAAGTAAAAAAGAACAATGATATATGTGAAGAAGGGAGTTCATAAAGAAAATGTTAAAGTTGAGATGAATAAATGGAATGTTACGATCATTGGTGATGGAATTGAATTCCACCATTGTTAATAGAAAATTTAATGTTGTTGATGAGACTCCACATTTTTATTTGCAACATTTGTATGCTTTTTTTTTGTCTCTCTCTACCTCTAACCCTCGTAGTTAGGTAAGTTTTATCTATGTTAGAGAAGAGTTTATGTAAGGTGGTGCTTATGGTGCGGCGGTGGAAAAGTGAGGAGAGATAGAGATGAGAGAGTAAGGGATGGACAGTGATGAGGATTGGTAGTTCTTATGGTGGATGTTGGGTGGTGATGAGGATTTGTGGTTCTTATGTTGTAAATCAATAAAAAAAGATGTTTTGGACTAATTCTAAAGAGATCTCTACCTTTAGTCAATAATAAAAAAAATGTCACATTTGTTAGTGGATTAGCGAATTTTTTAATAGGGGCGACCAATTTAAGCAATTATCTCAATTAGAGTGAATAAATTGACAAAAAAAAATTAGAGTGATCAAAATAAAAACGACACTATCTTATAATAACTTGCGGTGTAATTTACCTATACTATTTTTAATTTATGATATCGATGAAGATTTTGCAAAGAACCTAAATCAGTTGTGAACCTAAAAAAGTTGTTGCTATAAAGAAGTTGTCAAATTGTTGAACCCAACGGAGGTTTCTTTACAAAAATTGTTACCAACAAGATCTAAATGAAGTTAACGAATTGAGGTAAGTAAAAAGGTCCAGCTTTTTTAAAGTAGGAAGCTTTGAAGAAGATAGACTTCTTTTGTTTCTTTCTTTCTTTAAAAAATATTCTTTGTGAAGGAGGTTAAGAGAATTAAAAACAGAGTGAAGAATGCAAAAGGTTTCCATTTTCTAATGAAGAAGGTGAGAAGAAAGACTAGAAGGACAGTGACAAATAAAAAAGTTTTAGTTTAAAATTATTTTTTGAATTATTATTTTTTATATATTTTTTGAATTTTTTAGAATCATAATTAAATCATATAATTTGTAAATTTTGATGATTAAAATTTTAATATTAAACCAAAATGACATAATATGAAAATATTAAGAATTAAATTTATTATTATACTAATTTTAAAAGACTAAATCAGATAAAAAAATCAAATAGTTGTATATATATTAATGACATTAATAAATAGAATAGATTATTATTTAATATACAACGTTTATTTGATTTTAATTTATGTAAACCTATTTATATATATATTTAGTTTTTGGAGGTATTAGGAGTTAAATATTTTCAACAAATCTTTTTGTTTGGTTTAGGTGGAAAGTAGATGGTTACTAATCTATCAATTTGCCATGTCTATTTCTTATTTAAATGTAATATTTTTTTTCTTATTATCATTATAAATTTCTTTTATTTACGAAATTGATAAAAATTAAATTAAATATTTTTAAAATTCACACCTTTAACAAATAACAAGCATTTTGAGATGTAAGCCAATTTATGTATTTGTTGATAATTCTATCACATATACCAAATGTTGTTTCAGAATTGAAATACGGCTGAAAGCATAGAACATCTCATATATAGATATAACTCCAATGCAATAGTTTCTAAATCTAAATTTACAATATTACATCAATAAAGTAATTTAAATAAAATATTAACTTACACTTTTTTCAGATTATCCAAAAAGACTATTATTTTGATTCTCATACCCAAATTTGGAAAGAGATTGTAAAAAGTTACAACTCAAAGCGGTCCGAAATTTATTATCCATCTTGTCTGCCATTAATGAATCTTCAACATAAACACATTTAAATATTCTTTTCTCTTTGTCACACATTTTAATAACCTCTTCCTATCAACAAAATGGTAATCCGATCAAAGGAAATCTTTAAGAATAGGTACATCATCATAATTTCCAATTAAATTTCAACTTAAAAATGAAATTAAGAAAATTTTCTATCATTACACAAGCCATTTGAATATATCAAATTTGAACATATTTCATGCTCTCTTACTTTCATCAAAGTTTTGTAAATTTGTAAACCACACGATTTAACATATGTGCAATACAACAAATATAAAAAAAAAAGTATTTTCCATGACATAACAATGCACCTTATTGATGAAGACGAGCACACAAAATTCTTGCAAGCTAAAAATTTTCTTTTCAATCCCTCATTCTTTCAATAGTCCATAAATGTTGTATAGAAAAATAAGTACATGTCTAAGGCAAATAATGAATACGAAAATTTTGACCAACTTTCAGTCATTATTAAATAAAATGTGTTGTTAAATAAAGATAACTGCAGGCTATGCATGATGTCCACATATCATATGCCAGAAGAACTCTACATCAAAATTTCTCCATATATATATATGAAGTTTAAGATTGCTTTTTCATATTATTCTCTAGTTTTAAACAATCAACCTACACCTAAGTTTGAAACAACTATTCAGTTTTTGAAACAAAGGCTCTTTATAGGCCAATTTACAAGAGTTTAAAATAAATTAACACTCCTAATTATGTAAATAAAATTTCTGTGGACCATCAAAACTCTCTAAACATTTTAATGTGTCACAATAAATAGAAATAGACGATTGAAATAAATAATATATGAAAATTAAGTATTTAAATGGAGTAAAAACTCCCCTAGGTGGCTAGCTATAAAGAGTCCCAGTTCACCCATTTCTCCATGTCATATTTCAATTAAATCTCTTTCTTTCTTCATGGATAAGTAACCCTATTTTCCCTATTTTGGTCAGCTATTCTTTGAGCTCATTGAGGTTTGACTTGAGATGTGGGGTCTTTAAGTTGCTCAATATAATTTAATATTGATCTAAGCCTTCAAGTAGAAAAAGTTAAATCTTAAAAATCGAATTAGTAGAATCGGATTAGTGAATTAGGAGTTAGTGAACCGAAAACCGTAATTAAACTAGATAATTAAATAATTAGGAATAATTAAATAAAATATTAAAAATACTTAGAATTAAAAATTTTAGGTTAAGAAATTAAAATTAAGTGTTCAAGAGTTAATTTGGTTAAAACGAATTTTAAAAATAAGATTTGATTTGAAAATAATTTTAAAATTGAGTTTAATTGAAAACCAATGACCAATTTGGAAAAGGAAGAAAATTGTAGGTGTAACCTTCAAAATTTGACCTAGACATTACGACCAAATCCTGAAGATTACATTGGCCATTGGGATGATACAGAAAGCATTTCTATTTAATTACTTTTTAAAACTAGTTGTCATTTTATTCAAAACAAGTGATCTCGATTTATTTTCATTGATTCAAGAAAATACCATATTAATTTTAAAATTATCAAGCGACTTTAGTGTTCCATTTGTAAAGATTAATTATTTCGAAAAACTAGGTTATATTTTTTTAAAAACAACTTCGTAATATTGCGGTGGAAAATTGTATTAAAATCATAATTTTGTTAAAATCAGTTTTTCATGCATATTCGACAAAACATCAGTAGATAGTTTAAAACCTCAAATCATGTGATAATAAAATAAAAATCCTCAAATAAAAAGTCTCATGCCACAGGCCATAAGGAAATTATTACAGTCCAAAATAATAAAATAATAAAATAATAAGGTTTAAAGTACTTAAAACCAAAACCATCTGAGAACTCCTTCGAAAGCCATGTCCAAATCCTAACCTCGGGGATTATTTGAAATCAAATCAGAATAGAGGGGTGAGCTTATAAGCTCAGTATGAATATTAACTTATATAACAAATAATAATTCAGAATATACATTACAAAATATAGAAAAAAAAAAGTAGTCCAATTTCACAGATGTCGATATGCAAGATAATATCAATGTAGAGGTTTTCAGAAAAGTTCTTACCTAACAGTGCTACACACTATAAATAGTTTCTCAGAACTTATCTATCTAATAACACACCAAAATTCTGGACAAGCCACCAGATATTGTAGATATACTTCCAGAATATGTGGATATACCCCCAGGATGTGCATATCATTAAACTGCTAGAAACTTCCTCCTTTCAGTATAATCTCAACCCCATGCAATGTAATATAGCTTACAAAAATAAATATATCTCAATAGTCATGCTTAACATGCGATCAAATTTTATTAACAGAAACAATAGGCATGAGTTTTCTTTTCATTCTTATTAGAACAAAAATAATAATATCCATAATTTATCATGATATCCGATTTACTTAATAAAAAACATGTCATTTGATCACATAACATGAGTGTTAGAACAAACATATAAATTCATCCATCATAATAAAACATACAAACATATTCGTGACATCAAGGATTTAACATATCAGAGTTACTTGGGAACCATCCTATTAAAGGATTTATCAACCACCATGAATACTTAGTGTATTTGAATAGCCATGTTTTAGAGAAGATAATAAGTATTAATCATAACTAAATAATGCTTAATAAATAATCATACAAATTTTATTTGATTAAACCCACATTTGAAAATTAAGCCTTGTCACTAGATCTATGCTCCACACTTTAGCGATAATGAATCTAGACAAATCTTACTTGATCTCAATGATATGAAACCAATGAAACATTAATTAGATTCAACCATGAACCAATATATTTTATCTTAAGAAATGAGATAAGGGAACTCACTCTATTACCTTTTTATAAGAAATCCAAATGATTCTCAATTGCTAAAGGGAAATCTGAGTGATTTGGGTTAGATTCTTCAAGAAATGAATCATACAACATTAGTTCCCATATTTGACTATCATAAGAAAAGAGAGGATTGATATTAGATCTACCAATCGATACTTATGTTAAATTCGATAGGTTGAAAAGATTGATGGTTCACCAAAGGTTTTGGTTTAATGGAGGAGTAGTGGCTAAGGCAAAATAAACATCAAAATAAAATAAAATAAAATGAATGAGTATATAAATTTATTAACAATTTAAGAAAAGTTTAACAATTTTAGAAAAGTAAAATGAGAGAGGTAAAATTCTGGAAAAACGAATGTTGTTGTCGATGCTTTGAGCCAGAAATCAATGGTTGAGCTATGAGTGATGTTTGCACGCCTGAGTGTGACCAGTGATGGTGGTCTACTGGTTGAACTTCAAGTGAAGCCAACATTCTTTGGGTTTGCTTTAACTGATTAGAATATCAGAGTGGAAATGGGAGAGAGCCATGATAGATTTTGTCTCAGGTTTGCTTCCAGCCCTGAAAAAGGATTATGTATGGGTGTGTGACAGCCCTATTCTGACCCTAGTCGGGAAGTGGTTTCGGGACAGCTAAACGAGTCGCAGAAATAATTGAATATAATATTTTATGTCTAAAATATGTGATCATGCATGTGTGAAATTTGAATGCTTTGATTTTTGTCAATTTGAATGTGTTCCTAAATAAAAAGGACTTATGTGAGAAGCTTTGAATATATGTGTGGCTTATTTTAAGTGATTAATTATTGGATGATGCAAATAAGTGGGTTTGCATGCCAATTTGCCACTTTTAATGCTAGTGGCTGGCCAAGCTCATAAGTATGGGCATTATATGCATGGTTTAATATTATTATATTTATTAGTGGTGAGAAATATGTAATAAAAAATGTATTAAATGAATTAAAGATGAATAAAAGAGTATGGGTAATAAAAATAATGTGTTAGTGGGAGGAGAAACCAAAGTTGGTTTATTCCTCCATTGCCGTAGCTACGAAAGGGGGAGAAGAAATTTCCTTTTGTTGTTAAAATTTTCAGCTAAGGAGATTGCTAGATTAAGGTATGTACAATGCTACTATTGGAAATTCATGCATAAATTGAATGGTTAGTTTGAATTCTACCTATTTCATGGTTCAAATTTTTGTTATTTTGGAAGATTGAAATTCGGCCAAGGAGCTTGAAATTCTTAGTAGTTGTTTTGATGTCATTAGCATGGAAATTTATGTTGGATGTGTTGAGTTTGCTAGTTGTTTTGGCTTGGAAGTTAAGGTTTAGTGTTTGATTATGTGATTGCCGAATGTGTGGATAGTTGAAGAAAAATTTGTTAAAATGCTTAGTAAATGGATATTTGGTTAATGTTGTGTATATAAATTACTTAAAATATAAACTTTAAATGAGTACTAAAGGGTGTATATGAATTCGGCCTTGGGAGAAATGTTAGTATAAAAATGCTTGTAAGTTAAATAGGTGATTGCTTTAATGACCAAATGTGCCAAAGAATAATGCATGATCTAGTTGACCAATATGTGTTAAGGGAACATGAATAAATATATTTCGATGAGCTATACATTCGGTTATAGTATGAAATGCAATGTTAATACTTAGTTGCTAGTATGTATATGTGTGCTAGCCGAATTTGAACTTGAATAATGATTTGAGCATGATGTATTGTATTGAGATTATGCTTAAGTGAAATTGTGATGAAATTGATTGGTGATATACATGTTTAAATAATATGAATGCAAGTTATGTGTGAAAGAGTGAATTGGTAATAAATCTTCTTGGGACAGCAGCAGCAACGTGAATTTGGAAAATCACCATAAATTGTGGGAGATGAGTTAGAAACTGAATAAATTATGTAATTAAAGCTTAATGAGTCTAGTTTCTTATAAAAGAAACTGTGTGAGCAAAAGAATTTCCGATAATAAAATATTTGAAGTGATGTGGGACAGGGTCAAAATGACTTCTAGATCCCTTTGTTCTATTTTTATAAAATCATTATAAATTGTAAAAAAATGGTTATAAGATTAAGTTTATATGCTTAGACTCCTTAATGAGTCTAGTTTTAAATGAAATAAACGAGAACATATTTTGAATTCTGTAAAATGAGAATTTTGATTCGTAGTGAAGAGTGGTTAGATTAGTCAAACAGTGAAACAAGGGAAAACTTTAAGAAAAATCTGGTATTGATTTGCCAAACCAAAAATTCTTAAAATTTTATGGATAAAATATATATGAGTCTATTTTTAGGGAAAATTAACGGTACTTGATTTGGAGTTTTTTAGCTCCAGTTATAAATGATTTAGTGACTGTTGCTCAGGAAGACAGCTTGCCATGAAATTATGATTATGTGGTAAACATTGACAAAAATTTGTTAATGAGTTGCTTATTGATTTCTTATAAGCTTACTATGATCAGTAAGTGTGAAAGTCGAATATATATATTATATTTATAAAGTGATGCTTGAATAGTCGAATAATGACTAGTTTAAAATCTTTGAATTTAAGCTCAAGAGCATAGAGGGACAAATTCGGATAAGGGAAAAGAGAAAGTAATCAAATAGACGTTGTAATCGTTCAGCAACATTCGAGGTAAGTTCTTAAGTGTTTAAGCTTGATTCCTTTTTATATGCCTAAGAGTTAAATTAATATGGCAAAGAGAATGTAAATTTTATTTAGTTAATGTGTCGAATATGTAATGATTTAAGGCTATAACCCGATTATGGCTATTATGCTTAAGTTGAATTGGATTTGGAAATTTGATGCACTAAATGAGTGTTACAATGAGTAAACTATGCCGTATATGTGTTGGTAGAGATATCACGATTTGTGATTATTAAATATCTATAGGAAACCATGATGTGTATAAAATTATTATTATTAGTCCTTTGTGGTAGCCAAATATGGCTTGGCACTAAAGTGATTAAATGTGAACTTTGATGAGGTAAACTATTAAAAGTGTGGTGCTTTAAGACTATGGGCTAATACGATATTTGGATTCGTTCCGTAAAGTAAATTATTCAGATATGAATAACCTAATTAAGTACATGTGAATTAAATGAATTTGATGATTGATGTGAATAAAAAATATAAGAAATGGTTTCATGTTTATGTTCAACTATGAGACCTTGTGTTTAATCGACAGTCGATTTCGTTGAATACATTAAGTTGGTCAGGTATGCGATATGTACTTATACATGTTAAATCGATTGGAATTGAATCATGAATGTGAATTGACAAGAATAGGTAAAAATGCCTGTCATATATGTGAGAAAGGGTAAAACCATCGTAAATTATCGATAAGAATGGGCTATGTGCGGAACCAACTTATAATTGCTAATTTGAAAGGTTGTGTGTGAATCGGTGAGCAATATGTATATATTAGGTGAATTGTGACCTTTTGGTTCTACTTGAATTAAGTTGTGCGATAAATAATTTATGTATATGACTTATAGTCGAATGGTCACTGTGGGTTAAGTTTGAATGGTGAAATGGATATGTGATATTTATGTATGACTTTTGAACCGAAATGCAAATGATGGTGTTCATATGGAGCTTATATCCGAATGTAGCAAATGACTACTAATGTGATATGTTGAATGAGATGTGTTAATATATGATTAAATATGCATGGTATTTGATGTGTATCCAGGCTTAAAGACCCGCAGGCTTTATGCTGGAATTATATCCGGGTTAAATCCCGCAGGCTTCGTGCTGGTATTATATCTGGGATTCCGGGTTAAATCCCGCAGGCTTTGGGCTGGTATTATATCCGGGTTAAATCCCGCAGGCCTAGTGCTGATATTATATCTGAGTTTAAAGTCCCGTAGGCTTCGTGCTGGTGTTATGTTCGGGTTTTATACCTCGCAGGCCAAGTGTTAGTGAATTTGATAAAGTATATGACTACGAGATCCTATGCTAAGATGATAAATTGAACTCGTATTACACATTAAGTGATTCAGGTATGTGATATATATATTATATGTGAGATTGATCTGACAGGAATTAAGAATGTGTATTGAGAAGCATATGAAAAGATGTTGTAAATTCATATGTATATTTGTATATGTGTGCATTCAGTTATTATGCAAAGTTACAAGATAGTTTTCGATATGCTATTTAACTATGAATGTTGAAAGTAAGTGTGGGTAAGAAATGATACACTAGTGAAATTTGAAAGAATTAAAGTTAATCCGGAAGCTTGTAAATACTATGTTTATATGAGTTTGAGTATAAACGGAGTAAAATGATATGTGTTGTGCATAATCGGCCAAATAGTATTGTACTCAGAAAGTGTTATGTGATTTCAAATATTTGGTTTGTTTTTAAGTTCAACTATTTAAATTGCTTAAGACTTACTAAGCTTATGAAAGCTTACTTTGAATGTTATGTTTCTCTGTTTATTTTTGTAGATCGTTGACTCTTACTATTAGCTCGGGGATCATCAGTACTTCATCACATTATCTACTATTGTAGTAATCATGTGATTTGGACTTAGCTTATGGCATGTATAGGATAGACTATAAGTAGAATGATATTTTGACTATTGTATATAAGCCATGCGAATATGGCATCTTATGGAAGTTTACTTTTATAAGTTTTAAATTCGATCTTTGTTTGTGTCTATTAGTTATATAAATAAATGATCTTATATTTAAGAAAAGGTTAAAAATTTTACTGTTTTGATCCGATTCCTAATTTCTGATAACGTCTCGTCCTATTCCGGCGATGGTTACGGGATAGGGGTGTTATAGGGTGACTGTCGATCAATTTTTTAAGAGTGCGCATTTCTTTGCTATGTGTACGGATTATTCGTTGTAGGAGTTAGCTAAGTTGTACATAGCTGAGATTGTTTGACTTCACGGTGTGCCAATTTTCATAATTTTTTTATAGAGATCTGCATTTTACTTGGAGATTTTAGAGGAGTCTGCAGGTGGCTTTGGAGTCGAAGCTTAGTTTTAGTATGACTAATCATTCTCAGACTGATGGCCAGTCAGAGAGAGTCTTTCAAGTACTCGAGGACATGTTGTGCAGTTGCATCATTGAGTTTAGTGGTAGTTGGGAGAGGTATCCGCCTTTAGCCGAGTTCGCCTATAGAAATAGCTATCAGACGAGTATTCAGATGACATTGTTTGAGGCATTATATGGTAGGAAGTGTCAAACTCCGCTATGTTGGTTCTAGTTGGATGAGAGACGGGTTGTTGGACCGAATCTGATTCGAGAAAGAAGAGAAGATGAAACTGATCTATGAGAGCTTGAAGAGAGATGTTAGGCCTTTGAGTGTTAAGACATAATAACATAACAGACGGTTTTAGGTACCATAGATAAATATCATGTAACACCCATAACCAGCGTCCGTCACCGGAATGGGTTACAAGGTATTACCAAATAAATACCAATTAAACTGATTTTTCTTACATCTCAAACCACCAAAAATATCATAACATTAAATACTTATCAAAATCAAATAATCATATTCCATAAATATCAATTTCGAACCAAACTCATATATGTATATATATAAAACAATGCTCACATATTTAAAATTTTTTAAAGTTTGTTTCTCTATATCAATCACTTTAATGCCATTTTTATAAATAATAATATTCCATTACAACACATCACTGCATACATCAAATATATGCCAATATCCATTTAGTTAATCGTCTATCAAACAAATCAATTATCAACATCTTGTATGAACTCGCATTAAAACCAAATGAAATCATATCTTTTAATCTAATATACAATTACACATACAATTTGAACATTTTATAACATGCCAGAATGTATTAATATTCCATATATATATAGTGTATATAACCTACCCTAAAGTTAAAGGCCAAACTAACATTTGAGTACAAGCTAAAACAAACAACTAAAAAATCATAAAACACATTCATTACTTACCATTTAATAACCGAATTTATTAAACTAATAAATTACCATCCATCACTTTAATTATATTTCATTTCATAATTCCATCATTAACATTTATTATACTAAATACATATTATACTTATTATCTTTCATAACCAAAACATATTACTTTAAACACATATACATTCAAATCTTCCATCACCAAAATACCAAAACATAATTCGTTAAACATTATATCTAAGAAAATATCCAAACAATTCTAAACATAATAAGCAATTTTCTCATACACCTTATTTTAATATAAAATGTGACAGCCCAAAGTTGACCCTAGTCGGGAAGTGGTTTCGGGACCGCTAAACCGAGTCACCGAAATGTTTGAATGTGATACTTATTGTCTAGAATATGTAATTATGAATGTGTGAAAATTTCAAGCTTCAATTTGGTTGATTTCATGTGAATTTAGTCAATAGGACTTATGTGAGAAAATTCTAAAATGTGATAGGTCAATGTGTGAGGACCTATTAGTGCATGTGGACAAAGGGGGACTTGCATGTCAAATTCCCCCCCTACTAGTAGTGGCTGGCCATGACAAGCATGGTAGACCAAGTTTGATGGCCAAGACATGTCATAGACATGTTTTGTTGGTGCATCATGGGTGGAAAAAAAATAAAATAATAGGCATGGAAATTAAATAATGAAAAGGAGTATGATGATTACACAAAAAAAAAGTGTGTAGTTGATTCTTTCCCCCCCCCATTGCCGTGAGCTAAAGAAAAGAGAGGAGAAGATCTTTGTTCATCCTTTTCTCACCTTCATTTAGCCTAAATTAGAAAGAAAAACAAAGAAAAAATTTTCTCATCCTTTGGTTCATCCTTGGCCAAAATTTTAAGGAGGAAAGAAGAAGAAAGGTGAAGAGATTCGGCCATGCATGTAGCTAGGCTAAGGTATGTTTGATGATGTTCCATGAGATGCATGCATGTTTTAGTTGTTAGCTTGAGTTCTACCTAGCCCATGGTCTAAATCTTGCTATGTGATGGAATTGGCACTTGACCATGGATGCATCATTCTTGGTTGGTGTTTGATGTTGTGGTGATGAGGCATGAGGATGAGTTAAGATTCAGCCTAGGTGGAGGTTGTATTAATGCCATTGCATGCAAAATATGAAGCTTGTTAATGATGCATGTGATGATGGCTTGATGATTCTTGAACCTCCTTTTTAGCATTTTTGTGTGAGCACATATGTGCATTGGTTGCTAAATGGAGAAGAATCGGCTAGCAAGATGTGTGCTAAGGCCGAATGTGACTTTGCATGTTAATGAGCAATGCATGTGTTAAATTGATGAAAAGGGGGAGGATGCTTTACTAGTGTGTATATGTGTGTATTAAGTGTTGAAATCGATCCCAAAAATAGACATGCATATTCGGCCAAGGGGAAAGAAATTAGCTAATATGTTGTGTTGATGCATGATTTTTGCATGTATGAGACTTTAATGTCTAATGTATAAATATGGGCTAAGTGCCTTGTGTTCATCTTTTTGATGCCTAAATGATGAAATCAATTTATTTGTTTAATTAAGCTCAAGAGCAAAGGGGAAATAAATCCGATAAAGGGAAGGAAAAAGTGGTCGAATAGTTAGCGGAATCGTTCGACAACACCCGAGGTAAGTTCTTGAGTAAGAGAGCTTAAATTACGATGTGATTAAATCATGCTCTATGTGTGGCTATTGAGCCGAATGTGCAAGGACGATATGTGCCTTGTGTTTGAGTTTCGCAAATGAAAATGAAATATGAATGTGCCATGAATTATTGTTAGATGTGCATGATTAATTGAATGCTGTCCGGGCTAAGTCCCGAAGGCTTTGTGCTAAGTGAATATATCCGGACTAAGATCCGAAGGCTTTTGTGTGAGATACAAATTCCGGGTTAAGCCCCGAAGGCCTTTGTGCGAGATACTAAATCCGGGTTAAGTCCCGAAGGCATTCGTGCGAGTTGTTAAATCCGGGTTATGTCCCGAAGGCATTGTGTGAGTTACTAAAACCGGGCTATGTCCCGAAGGCATTTGAACGAGGAGCTATATCCGGTTAAATCCCGAAGGTACGTGATTTGGTAATGAATGAGCTTGCTGTAAAATTCCAGCGAATACTCGAAAAACATCCCAATATGGGATATGTTACGTATGTGTTGAATTTAATCGAGCCCTTACAAATAAATGTTCGCTCAGTTGATAAACGAGCTACCGGCCTTCGGCTAAGTTAGTCTATTGTGTATGTACATAAGGGTTGTTAATGTTGTGAAGCAAGTTTGATATCGGTAAATTGCGTATTGTGAAATATTCCGTTTAGCTAAATGTGTGTTATTCTTTGTTTATGCTGGAATTCCTTGCTCAAAACTTACTAAGCATAAATTGCTTACTCGTTACACTGCTCCTCTGTTTTATAGATTTTTGGTTCTCCAGCTATCGGACTCGGGATCTTGAAGTCGAAGTCGCCCACACTATCAAAGGCTCTTTTGGGTACTATTTTGGTTGAATTTTGATATGGCATGTATAGGACTACCCATTGTTGTTTTTCGAGTACTTTATGAAATGTATAAGTGTACAGCCATGCGAAAATGGCTTGTAGAAGTGGAGTATGGCATTAGACCATTCGTGTTTATGAATGTATAGATGGTTTCATGATGTAACTATAGTTGGAATGGAAGTGTTGAGCAAATGATCAGCCATTGGAATGGCTAAGTATGATCATATGTGGGCATATGTATGACAAGGCCCTAGTTGGTCCATGAAACCCCGAAAATAGGTAAGGTTTACTTTGAAAACAGAGGCTGACAGCAGCAATGGTGTGGATTGGAAAATCACAAGAATTCGTAGGAGTGGAATTAAATAGTGAATAAATTATGTAATCGAACCTTGATGAATCTACTTTCATATGAAAGTAACGAAACAATCATATGAACAGTACAGTAAGAGATATTCGGGTTCTTGTGGAACAGGGCCAGAACAGTTTCTGGATTCCGTGTTCCGATTTTGGAAATTCACTATAAATTGACCAGAGATAATTAGGGGTCATACCATATATGTATGGATTCCTCTCTGAGTCTAGTTTCCATAGAAACAAACGGAATCAGTATTGAAGCTCTGTGCAGAGAGATATCCAAGTCGTAATGGGAAAAGGTCAGTGTAGTCGACCCCTGTAACATGGGAGACTTTGACTAATAAACTGTACTAATTGGCCCAACCAAAAATTCTAGAAAAAAATAAATAGGTGGGGACATGAGTCTAGTTTCAGGGAAAAATCACAAAACTTATTTTCAAGTTGTGAAACTCAAGATATGATTTTTGAAGCGACTAGTACTCAGACTGGGCAGTGTCTGGAAAAATTTTTCAAAGTTTGTTAACATCTCGTGTCCGACTCCAGTGTCGGTCTCGGGTTCGGGGTGTTACATTAAATTGGTATCAGAGCTACGGTTTAGTCGATTCTAGGACTACCGTAATGTGTTGGGTCTAGCTATACATGCCATTTTATGTGATTACTTGATAGTGTGGTGATTTCTGACAATTGTAAATGTGTTTATAGTAATGGATCCCGATCGTGACCGAGAGGTAGCTGATGATCTTGAGAGTGTAGCGTCTACTCCCGCACAAGGGACAGTGCCGGCAGACTCTCAACCTAATGCTAGTAATCCGAATGATGAAGCTAGACAAGCATTCTATAGCGTGATGAATGATTGGTTCAACCAATACATTCGAACTAATATGGCTGTTCCACAACCTCCATTCCCGACAAATACTACCCCCGCACCTACAATACCACCGGTAACGGACCAAATAAGGTCAAATAAGCCCCCAGTTGACAGAATCCGAAAACATGGGGCTACTGAATTTAAGGCTATGGATAGCGATGATGTCGAGCAAGCTGAATTTTGGCTGGACAACACTATCTGGGTACTCGATGAGCTATCTTGTACACCCGATGAATGCCTAAAGTGTGCTATCTCCTTGCTACGTGATTCTGCCTACTATTGGTGGAGTACTCTGACTTCTGTTGTGCCCCGAGAGCAAGTAACTTGGGAGTTTTTCCAAACTGAGTTTCGGAAAAAGTATATCAGTCAGAGATTTGTTGATAAAAAACGGAAGGAATTTCTTGAGCTTAAGCAAGGCTCCATGTCGGTTACTGATTACGAGCGAAAATTTGTTAGACTTAGCAAATACGCTCGGGAATGTGTTTCGTCCGAAGCTATTATGTGTAAACGCTTCGAGGATGGGCTGAATGAAGATATAAAAATGTTCGTTGGCATTCTTGAAATACGAGAGTTCGTGGTACTTGTTGAACGAGCTTGTAAAGCCGAAGAGCTTAGAAAAGAAAAGCAAAGAGTTGATGAGGGAACTGGAGAGTTTCATAAAAGATCCTCGGGAAGGTCTCTTCAACAGACATCGAAGAGATTTCGAGATGATGCGGGCCAGTTTAGAGGCACTTCGGGCCTTTTTAGACGAGATCGTGATCGACCCCCTGTGGGTACACGAGGCACTTCGGTCGCCAGTGTTGGGAATGAACGTCGAGATAGAACGAAATGTCGATATTGCGGTAAATGGCATTCGGGGAGTTGTAGATTCCCTGACCGCTCCTGTTACAAGTGCAGATCAGTTGACCACTTCATTAAAGATTGCCCGAGGTTGTTTGAACAGAATGAAAATCAGAGTGGGAAACCGGGTGCTACCACTGCTCGAGGTAGACCATCTGGAAATACGGGCAATGCTAGTGGTGGTCAGAGAGGATCTAGAGATGATATAACCAGATCCGAAGCTCGTGCGCCTGCTAGAGCTTATACTATACGTGCCCGCGAGGATGCTTCCTCGCCTGATGTTATTACCGGTACATTCACTCTCTTTGATACTAATGTAATTGCTTTGATTGACCCCGGTTCTACTCATTTTTACATATGTGAAACCTTAGCCTCCAGTAAGACTTTACCCATTGAGTCTACTGAGTTCGTAATTCGGCTGTCAAATCCCTTGGGTCGTTACGTGCTTGTCGACAAAGTGTGTAAGAAATGTCCCCTGGAAATTCGAGGTTCCTGTTTCCCGGCGAACTTGATGCTTTTGCCGTTTGATGAATTTGATGTTATCCTTGGTTTGGATTGGTTGACCGCGCATGATGCGGTTGTGAATTGCAAGAGCAAGACTATTGATTTGAGGTGCGCAAATAACGAAGTAATCCGAGTTGAATCTGCGGACTTGGAGGGGATGCCAGCTGTAATATCAGCAATGTTGGCATAGAAATATGTAAGAAGAGGGTGCGAAGCATACCTTGCGTATGTACTTGATGACATTTTGGTCTATTCAAGAGATGAGACCGAACATGCTGAGCATCTGAGGCTAGTGCTGCAAATTTTGCGGGAAAAGCAGTTATATGCTAAGTTCAGTAAGTGTGAGTTCTGGTTAAGAGAGGTTAGCTTCTTGGGTCATGTGGTATCCGCGTCGGGTATTCGAGTTGACCCGAACAAAATTTCAGCCATACTTGACTGGAAACCTCCGAGAAATATTACTGAGGTTCGGAGCTTTTTGGGGCTCGCCGGTTATTACCGACGATTTGTCGAAGGTTTCTCGATGATAGCCACACCAATGACGAAGCTACTTCAAAAGGACGTTAAGTTCGAATGGACGGAGAAGTGTCAGAAAAGTTTTGATCAACTAAAAACTCACTTGACTGAAGCTCCAATTTTAGTGCAACCCGAATCGGGTAAAGAGTTTGTCATTTATAGTGACGCATCCCTACTTGGGTTGGGTTGCGTATTGATGCAAGACGGTCGAGTTGTGGCCTATGCGTCGAGACAATTGAAGCCACACGAGAGAAATTATCCGACCCATGATCTCGAACTAGCCGCCATCGTATTTGCTTTGAAAATATGGCGACATCATTTGTTTGGTGAGAAGTGTCATGTATTTTCGGATCACAAAAGTCTCAAATATTTGATGACTCAACGAGACTTGAATCTGCGACAAAGACGTTGGCTTGAGTTGTTGAAAGATTACGAGCTTGTCATTGATTACCACCCGGGAAAGGCTAACGTGGTTGCGGACGCCTTAAGCCGGAAGTCATTGTTTGCTTTACGAGCGATGAACGTGCATTTGTCTGTTCTACCAGACAATGTGTTAGTAGCTGAATTAAAAGCTAAACCATTATTGACTCACCAAATTCGTGAAGCTCAGAAAGTCGATGATGAATTGGTTGCAAAACGGGCTAAGTGTTTTCCGAACGAGGAATCGGAGTTTCAAATTGATGATGATGATTGTTTGAGGTTTAGAAATCGTTTGTGTGTTCCAAGGAATTCGGAACTCATTTCGATGATTCTGAACGAAGCCCATTGTAGCCGAATGTCAATTCACCCGGGGAGTACGAAAATGTACAACGATTTGAAACGTCAATTTTGGTGGCATGGTATGAAACGGGACATCTCCGAATTTGTTTCGAGATGTTTAATATGTCAACAAGTGAAAGCGGAACATCAAGTGCCTTCAGGATTACTCCAGCCGATCATGATACCTGAGTGGAAATGGGATCAAGTCACAATGGACTTTGTGTCCGGACTGCCCTTGTCAGCAAGTAAGAAAGATGCGATATGGGTTGTTGTTGATAGACTGACTAAGTCGGCTCATTTCATCCCCGTACGTATGGATTTTTCATTGGATAAACTAGCTGAATTGTACGTTTATCAAATTGTGAGATTACACGGGGTACCTGTTTCTATCGTGCCGGATAGAGATCCGAGATTCACCTCGCGATTTTGGAAGAAATTGCAAGAAGCTCTGGGTACCAAGCTGCATTTTAGCACTGCTTTTCACCCCCAAACCGATGGTCAATCCGAGCGGATAATTCAGATACTTGAGGATATGTTGAGATGTTGCATCCTCGAGTTCAGTAGTTCATGGGAACGGTATTTACCTTTGATTGAATTCGCTTACAACAATAGTTTTCAATCAAGTATTAAGATGGCACCTTACGAGGCTTTGTACGGTCGTAAATGCCGTACACCATTGTTTTGGACCGAGCTCGGTGAAGGTAAAATTTTCGGAGTTGATTTGATTAAAGATGCTGAACAGAAAGTAAAGGTAATCCGTGAAAGTCTGAAGGTAGCCACGGATCATCAGAAGTCGTACGCAGATTTGAAACGAAAAGACATCGAGTATCAGGTGGGAGACAAAGTGTTCCTTAAGGTTTCACCTTGGAAAAAGATACTCAGGTTCGGCCGTAAGGGCAAGTTGAGCCCAAGATTCATTGGGCCGTACGAAATCTCCGAACGAGTTGGTCCGGTTGCGTATAGATTGATTTTGCCCCCAGAGCTTGAAAAGATTCATGACGTCTTTCATGTTTCGATGCTTCGACGCTATCGATCTGATGCATTGCATATAATTAGCCCATCAGAGGTTGAAATTCAAGTCGACATGAGCTATGAAGAAGAACCGATGCGTATCCTAGCTCGTGAAGTGAAGGAGTTGCGAAACAAAGAGTTCCGCTAGTAAAGGTGTTATGGCTCAAACACGGGATCGAGGAAGCTACTTGGGAGACCAAGAGCTCGATGAAAGAACGATACCCAAACCTATTTACCGGTAAGATTTTCGGGGACGAAAATTTCTTAAGTGGGGGAGAGTTGTGACAGCCCAAAGTTGACCCTAGTCGGGAAGTGGTTTCGGGACCGCTAAACCGAGTCACCGAAATGTTTGAATGTGATACTTATTGTCTAGAATATGTAATTATGAATGTGTGAAAATTTCAAGCTTCAATTTGGTTGATTTCATGTGAATTTAGTCAATAGGACTTATGTGAGAAAATTCTAAAATGTGATAGGTCAATGTGTGAGGACCTATTAGTGCATGTGGACAAAGGGGGGACTTGCATGTCAAATTCCCCCCCTACTAGTAGTGGCCGGCCATGACAAGCATGGTAGACCAAGTTTGATGGCCAAGACATGTCATAGACATGTTTTGTTGGTGCATCATGGGTGGAAAAAAAATAAAATAATAGGCATGGAAATTAAATAATGAAAAGGAGTATGATGATTACACAAAAAAAAAGTGTGTAGTTGATTCTTTTCCCCCCCATTGCCGTGAGCTAAAGAAAAGAGAGGAGAAGATCTTTGTTCATCCTTTTCTCACCTTCATTTAGCCTAAATTAGAAAGAAAAGCAAAGAAAAAATTTTCTCATCCTTTGGTTCATCCTTGGCCAAAAATTTTAAGGAGGAAAGAAGAAGAAAGGTGAAGAGATTCGGCCATGCATGTAGCTAGGCTAAGGTATGTTTGATGATGTTCCATGAGATGCATGCATGTTTTAGTTGTTAGCTTGAGTTCTACCTAGCCCATGGTCTAAATCTTGCTATGTGATGGAATTGGCACTTGACCATGGATGCATCATTCTTGGTTGGTGTTTGATGTTGTGGTGATGAGGCATGAGGATGAGTTAAGATTCAGCCTAGGTGGAGGTTGTATTAATGCCATTGCATGCAAAATATGAAGCTTGTTAATGATGCATGTGATGATGGCTTGATGATTCTTGAACCTCCTTTTTAGCATTTTTGTGTGAGCACATATGTGCATTGGTTGCTAAATGGAGAAGAATCGGCTAGCAAGATGTGTGCTAAGGCCGAATGTGACTTTGCATGTTAATGAGCAATGCATGTGTTAAATTGATGAAAAGGGGGAGGATGCTTTACTAGTGTGTATATGTGTGTATTAAGTGTTGAAATCGATCCCAAAAATAGACATGCATATTCGGCCAAGGGGAAAGAAATTAGCTAATATGTTGTGTTGATGCATGATTTTTGCATGTATGAGACTTTAATGTCTAATGTATAAATATGGGCTAAGTGCCTTTTGTTCATCTTTTTGATGCCTAAATGATGAAATCAATTTATTTGTTTAATTAAGCTCAAGAGCAAAGGGGAAATAAATCCGATAAAGGGAAGGAAAAAGTGGTCGAATAGTTAGCGGAATCGTTCGACAACACCCGAGGTAAGTTCTTGAGTAAGAGAGCTTAAATTACGATGTGATTAAATCATGCTCTATGTGTGGCTATTGAGCCGAATGTGCAAGGACGATATGTGCCTTGTGTTTGAGTTTCGCAAATGAAAATGAAATATGAATGTGCCATGAATTATTGTTAGATGTGCATGATTAATTGAATGCTGTCCGGGCTAAGTCCCGAAGGCTTTGTGCTAAGTGAATATATCCGGACTAAGATCCGAAGGCTTTTGTGCGAGATACAAATTCCGGGTTAAGCCCCGAAGGCCTTTGTGCGAGATACTAAATCCGGGTTAAGTCCCGAAGGCATTCGTGAGAGTTGTTAAATCCGGGTTATGTCCCGAAGGCATTGTGTGAGTTACTAAAACCGGGCTATGTCCCGAAGGCATTTGAACGAGGAGCTATATCCGGTTAAATCCCGAAGGTACGTGATTTGGTAATGAATGAGCTTGCTGTAAAATTCCAGCGAATACTCGAAAAACATCCCAATATGGGGATATGTTACGTATGTGTTGAATTTAATCGAGCCCTTACAAATAAATGTTCGCTCAGTTGATAAACGAGCTATCGGCCTTCGGCTAAGTTAGTCTATTGTGTATGTACATAAGGGTTGTTAATGTTGTGAAGCAAGTTTGATATCGGTAAATTGCGTATTGTGAAATATTCCGTTTAGCTAAATGTGTGTTATTCTTTGTTTATGCTGGAATTCCTTGCTAAAAACTTACTAAGCATAAATTGCTTACTCGTTACACTGCTCCTCTGTTTTATAGATTTTTGGTTCTCCAGCTATCGGACTCGGGATCTTGAAGTCGAAGTCGCCCACACTATCAAAGGCTCTTTTGGGTACTATTTTGGTTGAATTTTGATATGGCATGTATAGGACTACCCATTGTTGTTTTTCGAGTACTTTATGAAATGTATAAGTGTACAGCCATGCGAAAATGGCTTGTAGAAGTGGAGTATGGCATTAGACCATTCGTGTTTATGAATGTATAGATGGTTTCATGATGTAACTATAGTTGGAATGGAAGTGTTGAGCAAATGATCAGCCATTGGAATGGCTAAGTATGATCATATGTGGGCATATGTATGACAAGGCCCTAGTTGGTCCATGAAACCCCGAAAATAGGTAAGGTTTACTTTGAAAACAGAGGCTGACAGCAGTAGTGGTGTGGATTGGAAAAATCACAAGAATTCGTAGGAGTGGAATTAAATAGTGAATAAATTATGTAATCGAACCTTGATGAATTTACTTTCATATGAAAGTAACGAAACAATCATATGAACAGTACAGTAAGGGATATTCGGGTTCTTGTGGAACAGGGCCAGAACAGTTTCTGGATTCCGTGTTCCGATTTTGGAAATTCACTATAAATTGACCAGAGATAATTAGGGGTCATACCATATATGTATGGATTCCTCTCTGAGTCTAGTTTCCATAGAAACAAACGGAATCAGTATTGAAGCTCTGTGCAGAGAGATATCCAAGTCGTAATGGGAAAAGGTCAGTGTAGTCGACCCCTGTAACATGGGAGACTTTGACTAATAAACTGTACTAATTGGCCAGACCAAAAATTCTAGAAAAAAATATATAGGTGGGGACATGAGTCTAGTTTCAGGGAAAAATCACAAAACTTATTTTCGAGTTGTGAAACTCAAGATATGATTTTTGAAGCGACTAGTACTCAGACTGGGCAGTGTCTGGAAAAATTTTTCAAAGTTTGTTAACATCTCGTGTCCGACTCCAGTGTCGGTCTCGGGTTCGGGGTGTTACATAAAACACATTCCAAATTAATCATTTAATACTTTATGACCGAATCATATAACAAGCTTCACAAACATCATACATTTTGGATACATTCTCGATATAAACTCATGCCAAGATCATATATATATAACATAACCATTTCCTCCATACCATCTCCGAATATGAGCACATAACACAACTTATAATCAACCATGGCACACGACATGATAATCAAAATAAACTTAAACTACAATTTAACCAACACCGAACTCAAACATAGAAATTAAGCCATTTTCGCATGGCTTCCATTATATGCAGACCAAAATACAATATTCCAAAACATAACCTAGCCTATACATGCCATAGGTTAGAAAGTTTGTTTATTTAAATACCAAAGACAATCGATAGTGTGATAGACTTGGCTGACGATCCCCGAGCTCGTAACACAAATCCAAAATTTATAAAATAGAAACACACAAATACACAGAGTAAGCTTTTATAGCTTAGTAAGTCATAAGCAAATATCAACTCAAAATATATCAAACTCATATTAAATTTTAACTTAATCAATCCATAACCACACTTGATTAACGTAACTATCACTTTAACCGAATATTTATAAGGTTAACTTTTTGCAAATTTTCATTCAACTTTCAAAACCAATATCATTATATATTCAATTATACTTCCACACTTTTATACAAGCTTACAAAACAAAATATAATTTCATATACCATCACTACTCATTTGGCCGAATATGCAAGATCAAGAATAATATCACATATGTACATATCTATAAGGCCGAATATGCAAGTTCCAATATAACATCACATAAGTATATACCTATGTGGCCAAATATGAAAGGTCATTTAACTCAATTTTACTTGCTCAATTCCCACATCAGCTTGAAATCTTATATGTATAGGCTTGAAAATAAATCACCAGTATAAAACCTGCTAGGTATAAGCCTGAATCACACACCGGCATAAGGCCTGCTAGACTCAAGGTCTGATTTTTATTCACCAGCAGTAAGCCTACTAGGCATAAAACCCGATTACGTTCACCAGCACAAGGCTTGCTAGGCTCGAGGCCCGAATATCACTATTTTAAAGCTGTTTCATACACAATTCATATAACAAAAACTCTAGATATTTCATATCGATCATACGGACTTTCAAATGATTAAACTCAATCGAATTAAACTCAAATACAATATTTTTATGCTTAAACACATTCAGCTAGTTCTTTTATGAATATATATAGATTCCAAAACAACATATTAAACCAAGTTACATTCAATATAAATGATGTTTAATTGCTTAAAGGCTTACCTCAGATATCGACGAACGTTATAAGTCGGCTATTCGACTATTTTTGCTTTTCCCCGATCCAAGTCCAATTTCTTTTGTTCTTGATCTATATAATTTCAAATTAACCTCATTTAAACATAATTTCATTCAATTTAATCCAACAACACATAAATGGGAAAATTACCATTTTACCCCTAACATTTCATACTTTTACAAATTAGTCCTAATTGCATAAAACACAAAATACACAAAATTTCCATTCAATATGCTTAGGCTGAATGTTCATCTAGCACATATAAATTTACACATTTCATTTATTTTGCATTTTAGCCCCTCAATTTATTATTTTTATAATTTAGTCCTAATTACTCAAAATCTTCAAAAACTCTAATACAAAACATGTTAATCTAAAACATATTTTTGATATTTCATCATCAAACATCACAAAACAAAAATATTCATCAATGGCTTAACTCAAAATATGCATCAAAATCAGAAATTTAAGCATGTGTCGAATAGTACTCGAAGCAATGATCTTAAAAACGTAAAAATTATAAAAAACCGAGCTAGAACTTACCTTGAATTAAGCTCCAAAAATGGCTGAACTAAGGAACCTCATTTCTTTTTCTTTTCTTTTATATTCAGTCATGCAAAGAATGAACAATAGCTTTTGATTATTTTATGTTTTATGTTTTATGACATTATTAACCAAATTACATATATAACCTTTATAAAATAATAACAAAACCATATAATGGTTGTCTTTTACCGTCCATCACAATATATCATGGGCAATTTGCAACTTAAAACCTCCAAATTAAAAGAACAACCACTATTCAGCCCTTTCACAAATAACCACTAAAATTTTATTTTACGCGATTAAGCCCTATTATTAAATTAAGCATACAAATAATCAAATTTTCATACGAAACTTTCACATATGCAAATTCACATATAATAAACACAAGAAATAATATTTAAATATTTTTTTGACTCAGATTAGTGGTCCCGACACTACCATTCCTATTAGGGTCTAAATCGGGCTGTTACGTATCATGGAAGAAATAGATTGTTTATATAAAGATAAAACCTGCAATCATACTATGCATATAGACTCTAAGAATGAAAATAATATTTCGGCCCTTAGTAAATGATTTAATAGTTTAATGGATATAACCTCTATATATTTTAATAAATTATATAATAAAGTTAATAAAATTGAACAACAAGTTAATAATTTAGGAGAGGTAACTGAATTAGATTTGAACAACGAATCTAAAGAAGTATTATTTAATATAAATAAATAAATTAGATCAGGTTCTTATTAACAAAAATTTAGAACAAGATATAGACTTAGGTCCTTTATATTACGGTAATAGTAATATAATATTAACTTTATCTAAGGAAGAAGACACTTCTTCAGAAGAATCATCTTCTACTAATAAAAGAAGTAAAAATCCTGAAAAACAAAAAAGAAAATATACTCGTCAACAAAAATATGATTTCCAATCTTATAAAGAACTTATAAAACATTGGAAATTTAAATTTACTAAACGTACAGATAAGAATGAAAGAGTAGAATATTTAAAATTAATAGATCAACTTTATGAAAAACATAAAGATTTATTTACTTTATTTAACTATCATTATATGTTAAATTATGATACTACAGATAGCAGTAGTTCTAGTAATTCTGATAATCAAGAAGGTCTAAAGATTACTAATTATAAATCTGATGCAGAAACACTTCGACAGATGAGGAAGAAAATATAGAAATTCTAGAACCAATGGATACTGAAGAAACAGATTCTTATGGAAAAAGAAAAATAGAATCAGATATTCAAAACGATGATTATCTGAGAGCCTTAAATAAAGATTTTGAAAAAGTTGAAAATACAACTAGAATTTTTGGTAATCAAATCGAAAATATAGCTACTAATAAAATTAAAACTGGATATCTAGGAGAGTCATCTAGTCAACCTAGTCAACCTATACCACATAGGATTGATGATTTAAATAAAAGAAATGTGGCCCAAGGAGGAATATATTTAGATGAAAATTTTTACAAATGATATAGATGAAAATTTTCCTACTATTAAATTTAGACTTGATCATGAACCATTTGATATAAAAAGTATTGAATTGGGTTTTATCAAAGAAATAGTAGTTCAAGATTTTTATTTTCATTTATTAAAATATTTTCCTGCAATTATTAAGTCTATATTATCACAAAAAGTAAAACAAGATGATTTTTTCTACTATTTTTATATTCAAATAAGTAGCCTTATTGGTATTGCTGAAAAAGAAAGATTTTATCGGCCATATCAAATTTGGATTATTCAAAGAATGATGAGAAGCTCGAGTTATCAGCTGTCAAAGAAGATAAAGAACACTTGACAAAAAATATTGACAAGTGTTATAATAATTTTAATTATTTTCAGACCCAAACAGGGGTTGATTTAATGTCAACAGCTCAACATGTTCTTCGACACCAGACTTATAGACTGATGACTGATAGGAGAAGAATAGTAGTAGATGAAACTAAAAATATCCAGAATAATAGAGACAAGAATCCATACAACTATTAAAAAAAGATAGCTGATATGGGAATTGATCATTTCGCATCACAAATAATAGAGGAAATTAGAAATACTTGGGAGCTTTGGAACTCGTCAAAACTGTCACCAGATTCATTACATCTAGATGAAATAGAGTTAATGAATCTAGATAATATCAAAGAAGGATAAGCCAAAACAGGCCAGCCACGTGGAGAGATAATGTCCAAGAAACACTAATGGACAAAGAGAAGATAACTTGAAGAAAAAGGCATAAAAAAAAGTTGCAACGTGGAAGACAAATGATGTGACAAGACTATGCAACATGGAAGCAACTATGTTGATGACAAAACAGGATCCTTATCAGGATATGAGGCATTACCGGACTTATCACACAAACAAACATACAATTTCGGGTTATAAATTTGCGTCCAAATTAAAACCATTTGCATTTAATCATAAAGTCCCTGATACGAGTCTACGAGGCCTAAAATGTGTATTGGAAGTGATTCGGGACTAAATCGTGAACTTTAGAAATTTTTACAAAACTTAAAAAATTTTCCACTAAATATGGGACACGCCTGTGTGGGCAGGCTGTGTGGTCACACACGCTCGTGTCCCGACCCCGTGTAACTCTTTGACTTGTACCTCATGAACAAATTGAGATCACATGGACAAGTCACATGCTCGTGTGCTAGGCTGTGTGGAAAATTAGTTTTCATAAAATAGGTGCAGACTTTACATGGCCAGGGCACATGCCCGTGTTCAAGACCGTGTCATCCAGACGGCTAAGACACATGCCCGTGTGCTCAATTTTGAGCATTTTTATTTCTCAAAACTAAGGTGCACGGGACACACGGCCTAAACACATGCCTGTAGGGCAAACCGTGTGTCGCCCATGGCCTAAACACACACCTGTGTGTCTATTTGTGTGGAAAAAAATAAGGCTATTTACCCAGCCATTTTGCCACCCTTTAATGCACACACCTACACAACTTAACATAGTACCAATCCAAGCATATACATACAACCTAACATCCACAACCAAGACATCAACACATCATTCATAAAAGGCATCATTATATGAATATACTTATAACCAATATTAGCCCATTTCCAATGGCCTTATACAAAATGAACTTTTAACCAATATAAGCCAACACATTTGGCCAAATCAATTATGACATCTAAAAAAATGACCAAGTCCCCTATACATGCCATAACTCAAAATGTTGAATTCATTGATGCCAAAATAATTGGTGATAGTGTGAATGGATCTCCGACGGTCTCCGAACCCGAGCTAGCTTGGTGACACTATAAGATAAGGGAAAGAAAGGGGAGTAAGCTATATAGCTTAGTAAATTCATATGCAAATAATAAGCATCTTAACCACACCTCAATCATACAATTTATATAATATGGTATAACATAAATGTTATTAAATTCTCATTGTCATAACTTGCATCAATTACAACCTTACCACGAGTTCATCACTTACCAAGTTTATTACTTATGAGTTTTACGTACATACCTGTACCAACTTGTAACATAACCACATCCTTTCACATTTTTGGCATTCCTATTGAACACTTGGAATATTATTGGATACTCGGAAAATATTACACATAAGTGCCACATATGTAGCCAAATCTACCTCATATCTCATAACACATATAGGCTCGCTCTCGAGTTATTCACAGGCCTGCTCACACAAGCTGTTAATCAGGATGTAGCTACACAGTGCTGGTCACACAATCTGTCAGGTATCCGAAAATATGCCGGAATACCCAGCCACTTGTATGACATACAAGACTAGCACCTGGATCACATAAACACATATACACATGGGGTTCCTAGTGACATGTCACTCGTATCCTATTTTATTCCTAAGGTTCAACTGGGATTTCTCGCTTGTTGAAACTTTTTCGAATACATCCAAAGAGTCAACCACACAATTCATACATCATTAAAGCATTTAAAACATAAATATAACATTGCATTATTTACATACGAACTTACCTTGGTACAAAAAATAGTAGAATTGGACCTAATCATCAAACACTTTGTTTTTCCCTCGATTTAGATTCGAACCTCATTTTTCTTGATTTATAATAACAAATTTAACTCATTTAATACTCAAATTATTCAATTTAGCCCAAAAATCATATTATGGCAAAATTATAGTTTTGCCCGTAATGTTTCACTTTTTTACAATTTAGTCCCTAGGCTCGTAAAATGAAATGTATTCAACTTCTTCAACACCCAAGCCTAGACGAACCATTTTCACACTCATACCAGCCCACATTTTCCATTTAATCACACTTTTAATACTCATTTTATAACTTTTACAAATAAGTCCTTTTTGAAAATTTTACCGAAAATCACATAGCAAAAGTTGTTTATCATACAACTAACATACATTTTCTACCATTAGACAGCAAAATACATGTATGCCTAAAATTTTAGACTTTGACAATACTTCAAAATCGTCCTTGGAAAAGCTAGATTAGGTTACATGGATCTCAAAAACATAAAAATCATTAAAAATGGGGCTAGAATGGACTTACAATCGAGCTTGGAAGCTTGAAAAATCCTAGCTATGGTTTCTCTTGCAATATTCGGCCATGGGGATGAAATTTGGAGAAGATGGACACTTTAATTTTACTTAATTTGTCATTATTTACCAAATGACTAAAATGCCCCTAACTTAAAACATAAAAATTCTCTTACTTCATGTCCATTTTTATCCAACTTAAAGTATAATGATATAATTACCATATACGGACCTTCAATTTCAAATTTTATTGCAATTAAACAACTCTAACTTCTAGAACACACATTTTGCATTTATTACAATTTAGTCCTCTTAGTCAAATTGGACACCTTATCGATAAAATTTCTTAACAAAATTTTCACACAATCATTCAGTCATACTGTAAACCTTAAAACAATATCACAATAATTATTTCTACTTCTGATTCGTGGTCTTAAAATCACTGTTCTGATTTGACCCTAAAACGGGCTGTTACAAAGGCTGCTTCTGATAGGCAGAAATCGTATACAAATCTGAAACATCGTGATATCGAGTTTCAGGTTAGAGATAGAGTGTTTCTGAAGGTTTCACCTTGGAAGAAGGTTTTGAGATTCGGATGGAAGGGTAAGTTGAGTCTGAGATTTTTTGGGTCTTATGAGGTTTTCAAGAGGATTGGATCGGTATCGTATCGCCTCAGGTTACCGACTTAACTTGAGCGTATACATGATGTGTTCAATGTGTCCATGTTGCAGAAATATCGATCTAATCTGATGCATGTAGTCTTGATTAAGAAGATCGAGGTTCGACTTGATCTAGCCTATGAGGAAGAACCAATTGAGACTCTAGCATATGAGACAAAGGTATTGCTGAAAAAGAAAGTAAATTTGTGTAACACCCCTTACCTGTACCTGAGACCGGATTTGGTATGAGGCGTTACCGCTTGCAAACAAGATCATTCCGAGAAAATGGGTTATAAAATTTCGTTTCCACATTAAAACCAATTAAACAAAATCATAATGTCCCTACTATGGTCCTACGGGGCCCAAGTCATACATTATTAACGGTCCGGGACTAAACTGGGGACTATAGAAAATTCTAATAAAATTCCTAGGGTTATGCCTCACACGTCCGTGTGAAGGCAAAGCAAGCGCCCATGTTCTTGGGGACACGCCCGTGCCCCACGCCCGTGTTGAACTATTGGATTTATTTTCCATTTTGAACCTACAAGGGTTTTCACACAGCCAAGCACACGCCCGTGTCCCTTACACGACCTAGACATGCCCGTGTCATCGCTCGTGTCCAAAAACTCAAACATTCTGTTTATGACATCATCATTCATTTTGAGGCACATGGGCAATGCACACGTCCGTGTGCTAGGCCGTGTCCTCCATACGGTTGAGACACATGGCCGTGTCTCTACTTGTGTGTTTACTACCATGCAAACTGACCTAAAATTTAAGGTGTAGGGGACACACGACTAGGCAACATGCCCGTGTGTCTACCCGTGTGGACCTTTTTAGGGCTATTTTCCAAGCCTTTGGTCACCCTCTAACGACCATACACACTATAGACTTTAATGGTGTTTAACATGGCCTAATTATACTCTTAAACAACCTTGGCACAACTTATTGCATGTTAACCTCATTCATCGATTTAATACATGCTAAATTATCCTTTTCATACTAGGGATTAACATAGAAAATTTTACACTTTACACTTAGGCTATATTATAACCATTATATCCACTCTCAAATTTTTAGGTCCCATTTCATACATGCATCCATGATAACCCTCATTATCATATCTCATGAATCATTTAAACATAAACATGCATCATTAGTAGGTTTACAACCTACATCAATATGAGCCACATCTCATGGCCACATACAAAAGAATAAGTATACTATTTAAGCCCTTACATTGGCTAGCCAAATGACACATATAAAAAAATAACCAAAAACCTTATACATGCCATTAAACAAAATAAAATTATATATATACCAAAGTGGAACAAGTCGATAGTGTGTTGATTTTCCAGCCGTCTTCCAATCTTCACAAGTCCACAGCTCTGTAAGACAGGGAAAAGAGAAGCGGGTAAGCATTTATATGCTTAGTAAGTCCGGATAACTGGAAAGTAAACTTATCGGTTAATTAGCATGCAACCATATTAGGCAATGATTCCAACAAGCATGAAATAACTTCCCTATCTCATGCACTCAATTATCAAGTTAGTCTCATAACAATGCATCATATCATTAGTCTTAGATGAGCTCCTCTATTTAATATTTCCATCTCTATTTCTCATGTTAATCCCATTGAATTTCTCAAAAATCTCGATGGATAGCTCAATTACCATCAAGTTATACAAGTGATCATCTCAAGTATGCACTCCCACGAACTTTACATCTTACGGCGGGATTACCAGTCCAGGCTAAATCCCCTGTAGTAATAACTCATAGAGCAATGTTGGGATTACCAGTCTAGGTTAAATCTCTTTTAACGAAAATTGCTCTCATGCGCTCGGATCTGAATTGCCAGTCCAGGCTAAATTCAGTCCTCGAATCGGATTACCCGTCCAGGCTAAATCCTTAATGCACCCATATTCTTTGGGAGGCTCAATCACTCAAGGAACACCCGTCCGGGCTAGATCCTTTCTATTTTGAGATCATCGGATTACCCATCCAGGCTAAATCCTTCTCTACAATACATGCAGGATCTCAAGTCATGTAAGCCATAATTTAACCATCGGATTCCCCTTTTTATTTCAACCAGGACATTTATCATCTTTTCATTTACACTAGCACATTTCATGGATTATCATGCAATGAATATCTAAATTTTCATACATTCAAGAACATGCATTATAAGTATATTAAGAGTTTACTTTGGGTTATACGAACTTACTTGGTAGTCGTTTCGGATTCGTGTCTCGGTTATTCTGAAACCTTTTGTTTTCTATGGTCGACCTCCAAAATTGGTTCATTGGGGTATATATTAATAAAATTTGATTATTAATACATCACATTATTCGGTTTAAGCTTAAAAATCACCCCAAGCAAAATGACCATTTTGCCCCTAACCTTTCACAATATTTACAATTTAGTCCTAAGTCTCATATAATGAAATGCATGTAATTCCTTGGCTACCCAAGCCTAGCTGAATGTTTTTCACACTTATAGCAACCCATGTTTTTCCTTCATTCCATATTTTTTTCTACCCAATTTCACAACTTTTACAATTTAGTCCTTTAAGCCATTTTCATAAAAAACCACTTAGTAGAAATTGTTTACCATCCTTTAAACTCTCATATTCCTTCATAAATCATCAAAACACAAACATCTCATGCATGGGTAATTTTTTAAACATGAACCCTAGCATGAGATATGGGTAGAAATAGAAAGAGCATGTTACGAGGATCTCAAAAATATGAAGAGCATTAAAAACGGGGCTAGGGAACACTTACTATTGAGCTTGGAATGTTGAAAACCCTAGCTATGGAGAGCATGCAAATTTTGGCAGCATGAAGAAGATGAATGACAAGATTTTGACTTATTTTCCTTTTTTATTCTTTAATTAACCAAATGACCAAAATGGCCTTCCTTACTGAACTTTCATAATTCTCCATGCATGCCCATTTTTGTCCAAAAAATTAGAAATTGGGTAAATTACTCTTTAGGGTACTCTAATTAATATTCCAAATCAATTTCATACAAATTGCTTCTAGAACCCAAGTTTTTCTATTTATTCAAATTGGTCCCTAATTTCCAATTGGACACCTTACACATAGAATTTCTTCATGAAACTTTAACATATGCTTATTCTCATATCCTAGACCTCATAATGATCATAAAATAATTATTTTAATGTCAGATTTGTGGTCTCAAAACCATTATTTTGACTAGTCCCTAATTCGAGATGTTACAATTTGGTTAAGGTTTTGTGGCGTAATCACACAACCGAGGAGGCTACTTTAAAAGCTGAAGGCATAATGAGACATCAATATCCCTATCTGTTCGGTTTAGGTAATTTTGAGGACAAAATTCTTTTTAGAGGGGGAGAGTTGTCACATCCCAAAAGTCAGGTTAATAGAACCAGGTTAGTGAACCGAAAACCATAATTAAACTAGACAAGTAAATAGTTATGAATAAGTAAATAAAATATTAAAAATAACTAGAATTAAAAATTTTAGGTTAAGAAATTAAAATTAAGTGTTCGACAATTAATTTTGCTAAAACGGATTTTAAAAACAAGATTTGGTTTGAAAATAAATTTAAAATTGGCTTTAATTGAAAACCAAAGAGAATTTGGAAAAAGAAGAAAACTGTAGGTGGTCAAAGGGAAAATTCCCAATTTTCAACGTTTGGTTGGCTTTTTAAACCACCCACGTTTCTTCCCTCTCATTCATCATCTCTTCAAAAAAAATTTCAAACACCAATTCTTGTTTTTCTCCTAAAATTAGCCCATCCTTTTTTATTTCTAAGCTCTCCAAACACAAAATCCCCTTTCAATTTCAAAAAATACTTATGATTTCATCCTCAATTTCTCTAAAATTCGTCACACGTTCAAACTCAAATTAGCTCTATAGCTCGTCAATGTTGCAGGATTAAGGTAACATTCTAACTTTTCTTGATTAAACTAAATGTGTTATCATTTCAAATCGAGTTTTAATCAATTAACTGATGATTCCAATAAATCTTTTGATTTTAAATTGATTTTTAAGCCTGAAAATGGTGGATCACATTTTAATAAGTTTAGCTACTATTTTGAAGCTCTTTTCAATTTATTTTGGTCGCATTAGAAGGTTTTTAATTCTAATTTGTAACACCCCAAAACCTAGCCTAGAGGTTTCAGTGAAATTCTGGAGGTCACATTGGCTATCAAAATAACCTAAAACAAAATTTTTGTCAAATACTAAAAATCCCTTTTCGAAAATAATTTTCTTTTTATGACAAATGAAAGTTCAATAAAACCAGATTTGTGCTTTGCAAATAGTGTTCTTGTTATTGTAAAAATTAGTATTAACCAAATTGTTATCTTCCAAATCGATTTGCAAACATTTGTAGCAGCGGGAAAACCATAATTTAGCTCTAGCTTAAAACTCTTCGAGTCAAAAGCAAAAACAATTATTTTCAACCTATGCATGAAGTTCAAATCTAATTTGGAAAAAGAAAAAACAAACATGCGAAAACCCAAAACTCAACAAAAGTCTAAAAAACAAAACTTATACCGCAATTTAATAATCTTCCTTACAACCAAATAAAATTATTAGACTGAAATTTTAGAAAAATAATTATTAAACCAAACCAAACCAAATTACTTAATCTCCGAGACTTCCGATTGTCGAGCCCAACTTCAAAACACAAGAATTACTAGAAAGGGGAAAAACTAAAGGGATAGTTACATGAGCTCAGTATGAGTCTGAAACATAAGCAAATGGAAAAAGGAATAACACAACAAATATTTCATAAATATATATATAGACAACATACGAAAATCTCGAACTGGTAGTCAGATATACGAAAAATTTCCTTGAACATACAAAACTCAAATACAATATTCCAACCACATATGTTACTTAATCACACTAGATTATACAAATCATTTCACAAATAACATAACGTTCATATAAACAAATATATATTTAGATGCGTAATGAATTGAACGAGTCAAAATCCCACCCAACCAACCAAACACCACTCTAGCCGCCCTGCACACTACAATTATGCTATGATTGGCCAACCCACCTTGCACACCACAGAGGGTTATGGTGAACCCGTCCACTCTACATACCACGGTAGTGGATTTAAGCCACTCAAGTAGAAATGCAACTAAGTTGACATGTATATTTATTGCAGATGTACTACTATCAGAATAATTTATAGATTAACTGCTCAAAACAGGCTTTCTTCTATTCATAACTAAAACCTCAAATTTTTATGCAAATGTAAAAATGCACACAATATGCTAGCGGACATACAAAAGTAGGAGTACTCATATTTGGTTGAACAAATTTAGAATCATTTAAAGTTGTATTCAATTACTAAGTAACGATAACAATAGTAAACTCAAATTCAGTCATCACATCACATCAACACTTATACAGACAACTAAATTTAATCTTAAAAGTACACATACATACATACATACATACATACATACATACATACATACATACATGCATACATGCATGCATGCATCCATGCATGCATACATGCATACAAACATACATACATACATACATACATACATACATACATACATACATACATACATACATACATACATACATACATACATACATACATCCAAGCTGTATCGGAGTCCCAAGCACATTTATAAAGGCTTAGAAGAGCATTGGATTACATAGGAACTAAAACAAGTTAGTTTACGAGCTAAGTATAAAAACTGTAAAACATGGCCACACGACCAAGTGGGCAGGCCATGTGGAAGGATCCAAACATTATGACAGGGGTACACGACCATGTGACAGAGGAGCACGCCCTTGTAAGCAAGATACACGGCTGTGTGGCTGAGACACACGCTCGTGTGGCTGAGGTACACAACCGTGTGGCCAGATCGTGTAACTCACTGACTCGTGTGACCAAATTAAAACATTAAAGGAGAAGGAAAGACATGATCGTGTGGTTGGCATACACGCCTGTGTGACTGAGGTACATGGGCATGTAATTGAGGCACATGGTCGTGTGACTAAACTATACACCCGTGTGTGATCGACTAATTTTCCCCTATAGGGGTTACACGGCTGTGTGACCCATTCCAGACCGTGTGTCACAAATCTTACCTAATTTCCAAATGGCACACGGCTGTGTGAACCGCCTATGTGTTGCACACGTTGGTGTGCTTGCTCATGTGGCTCAAAACCACTCTCAATCTAGATGCACAACCATGAAAATTCATAGAAAATCACTCCAAAATACAAATATTTACGAAATCACACCTTATTATATGTTCATAAGCACCAATGAATGATCAATTCCCACCGTTGAACCAAACTAAAACTCGAGTATAAGATCACACAAATCATTCCTCCAAATAAATCTGAATTCAATGCAGATGTGAAAAGAAACGAACCTCCTTAAAATGGAATTCAACAACGGTGTTGAAATAAAAAGAAAGAAAAAATTAAAGAACAAAAGATACAGAAAAAAAAAACGTTGGAACAGAGGAATTTTGAAGTCAAAAGGCAAAATCTACTATTGGAAAAAAAACTGAAAAGTAAAGTGAGAGGAAATAAAGGAACGTGTGAAGGATTTTGGGAATTTTCATATATTTTGTTAAAATTTCAAAATAAACTAAATAAATAAAATGTAACAGCCTGTTTTCAGTGAAATCAGATCAGTGGTTTTGGGACCACAAATCTGATGAGAAAATTATTATTTTATTATTATTTGTTTACGGTATGTTAGAAAGGTTGTATAAAATTTCATTATGAAATTTTGATGTTTGCATGCTTTTTTACTAAATCACAAATAGTGTAAAGTTAGAGTTCTATTAGTTAAAGGGGTTAAAAAGCTATGAAACTTTAAAAATAAAGGACTTGGATGGTAATTAGACCAATTTAAGTGATAGTGGATATTTATGGACATGGTTTTAATGAAATTATGAAAGTTTTTAAAGGTTCAAATGATAATTAAGTAAATTAAGTTAAAAAAGAAAAGAAAAGAAAAGGTATCATCTTTTATTTTTCTTTTTCCCTAGCCGAAACTAAGAAAAAGAAACCTCCATTGCTGATAGCTTGATTTGGTGCATGGTGAGTGTTTTTCATCCCGTTTTTAATGATTTTTATGTTTTTGAAGTCGTTGTAGCTTTTTCTAGCTAGCCTAGAGACTATTTTGCAAAAATATTAAAGTTTTAGGGTTTTTCCATGAGAATTTTTGCATGATTTTTGAAATTTAATGAAATATTATGAGTCATTGTTGTTAAATAAACAAGTTTTGTAAATGATTTTTATGTTTTTGAAGTCGCTATAGCTTAATCTAGCTAGCCTAGGGACTAATTTGCAAAATTTATAAAGGTTTAGGGTTTTTCCTTGAGCATATTTTCTTGATTCTTGAAATTTAATGAACGATTATGAGTGTTGTTAAATAAACAAGTTTTTTAAATGGATTTTTGATGAAATTATTATTTAGGGACTTATTTGTAAAAGTAGTAAAATACCATGGTAAAATTATGAAATGCTAAATTTTAGGAGGTTGTATAGATCCCTAGTGAATTCGGCTAGCATGAAAGGAGGACGAAATTGTAGAAATTTCAGTTTACGAGCTTAAGGACTAAATTATAAAAAAGTTAAAATATTTGGGGTAAAAGTGTAATTATGCAAAAGTATGAATTTTGGATTAAATTGCATAGTAAAAGTATTAAATGGACTAAATTTACTTAATTAGATCAAGATAAACCTCATACGGGTCTAGATCAAGGAAAATCTAAAACCTCGAATTAGTTGATCTTGTTTCGACATCTTTGTAATTGAGGTAAGTTCATATGTTTAAATAACGATTTAAATGTTATTTTGATTCATATGTCATTGTGCTATTTATAATGTAAATAAATTTGGAAATCCAACGATGTTACGATGACTATCGAGCCTCGTTTGGACCTTAGGAATATATAGGATACAAATTACATGTCATAGGGTTACCATGTTTCGGGTGCTGGTCCAGAAATGTGATGATGTGTTGATAGCTAAATAGAAACAAATTGAGATGATACTTGATTCAGATTTTTTGTTGGTTCTAATGGTAGTTTGTACTTCAAAGGCAGAATTTGTATTCTAAGAAATTCTAATCTTGTTCAGAAGATTTTACAGGAAGCTCACAGTAGTAGCTTGTCTATTCTCCCTTGTAGCAATAAAATGTACAGTGATTTGAAGTGGATGTACTAGTCGCCAGGTATGAAACGAGAGATCTCAGAGTTCGTATCGAGATGTTTAATTTTTTAGCAAGTTAAAGCTGAACATCAGCTATCTTCTAGTTCGTTACAACTAATGATGATTCCAGAGTGGAAATGAAAACATGTCTTAATGGATTTTTTGTCGGGATTGCCTTTGTCACCAAAAAAGAAAGATGTTGTGTGGGACATTGTAACACCCCGTACCCGAGACCGTTGCCGGAGTCGAACACGAGGTGCTAACAGACTTAATTCATTTATTTTCACAGTCCATTTTAAAAATTTCCAGACAAGCTGGCTAACTGCGTCACTGTCACCTTAAAAATCATATCTTGAGTTCCAAAACTTGAAAACCAGTTTCATAAATTTTACCTGAAACTAGACTCATATATCCATCTACAAATTTTTTTCTATAATTTTTGGTTGATCCAATTAGTACAGTTTATTAGTTAAAGTCTTCCCTATTTCGGGGTTCGACTACTCTGACCTTCATGCATTACGACTTAGATATCTCCTTGTACAGGGATTCAATACTTATGCCGTTTGTTTCTAAAGAAACTAGACTCGAAAAGGAATCTGAAAATATAGGGCATGACTTCTAATTATCTTTGGTTAATTTATAGTGAATTTCCAAAGTCGGAACAAGGGATCCAGAAATCGCTCTGGCCCTGTTTCACGAAAACTTAAGCATCTCATAAAATACGGCTCATATGATCGTTTCGTTACTTTCATATGAAAATAGATTCATCAAGGTTAGATTACATAATTTATTCACTATTTAATTCCATTCATACTATTTTTAGTGATTTTTCAAATCCACACCACTGCTGCTGTCAGCATCTATTTTTAAGGTAAACTTTACCTATTTCATGGTTTTCCATGAATCAACTAGAATTTGTCATACAAAGCACCAAAATGATCATGATTAACCATTCCTATGGCTAATTGTTACCAAACATTTCCATACCTCTCAATGAACAACATACAAAACGATTATAATGCTATGCTCAAAGTATATATAAGCCATTTTCGCATGGCTATCCAAATTTATACAAAACCAAAGGGTACATGACCAACAACAAAAAGGGTAGTCCTATACATGCCATTTTCAGAGTTCAACCAAAAGTGTACCAAAAGGGCTTTGATAGTGTGGACGACTTCGACTTCGACAATCCCGAGTCCGATAGCTGACGAACCAAAATCTATAAAACAGAGATTCAAAGAACGGAGTAAGCATTTAATGCTTAGTAAGTTTTGAGCAATGAAATTAGGCACAGCTGAAGTATAGCATTCATATAACTAAACGGATAATTTCATATACACATATTCTCAAAAATCAGTCCTACTTCACATTTCCAACCCTTATATTCACACATAAGGGATCAACTTAACCAAAGGCCGGAAGCTCATTAATTGTCTGAGCGAATAATATTTAAAAGGAATCAGCTACTCCAATACATATACGAAACGTACCTCATCGTTGGGATTTTACGAGCGTATTAATTGAAATTATTACAGCAAGATCGCTCATTCCCAAATCAAGTACCTTCGGAATTTAGCCGGATATAGCTACTTGCTCAAATGCCTTCGGGACTTAGCCCGGTTATAGTAACTCGCACAAATGCCTTCGGGACTTAGCCCGGTTATAGTAACTCGCACAAATGCCTTCGAGACTTAGCCCGGATATAGTAACTCGCACAAATGCCTTCGGGCTTAGCCCAGAATTAGTCACTAGCACAAATGCCTTCGGGACTTAGCCCGGTTATCATCCGAATATCCATGCACATATCAATAAATCATGACACATCTATATTTCATTTTCATAACTAGAATTCAAACACAAGTCACTTATGAAGCATTATCATTCTCGGCTCAATAGTTACATACAAAGAGCATGATTTTGATTTACTTAAAACATGATCTAATCGAATCATAATCTAAGATCCATTACTCAAAAACTTACCTCGGATGTTGTTGAACGATTTCGGCGGCTATTCGATCACTTTTTCCTTTCCCTTATCCAACTTTGGTCCTCTAAGCTCTTGAGCTAATTCAAACAAATTTAACTTATTAAAGTCTCATTATGCTAGCTTATGGCTGAATATGACAAGGAGTTTGATAGGTCATATGGCCACCTTTAGCTCAAATACAAAATGGTCATACGCATTTTTAATCACATTGAGCAATTTAATACAATTAATCTAACATTTCCTCATGTGCACCTTTATGACCGAATACACACATCATTAACCTAATATCAATTAACTAAGCACTTTAACAAATTCTCCTTGAGCCGATTATCTAAGTCAAGATAGATTCATCATTATGCTCGCCTATAACCGAATACATGCAACACCAATCTATCTCATGTGGCCGAATATGCATGTCTATGTTGAGGCCAATTATATGCTTAATACTTCCTACAAATATGGTTTACTTGTATTGACTACATACCATTTTGTTTCAAGTTCAAAACTCGGCTAATACACATATATACACTAGTAATCAAATACTAACATTTGCACTTCACCTTACTACCATTTTTCATCCAAATAACATGAATCAACAACCATATTTTTCTTCTACTTCCTACCATGGCCGAATGCATCAAGACACCATACCATTTCAATTTTGGTCATGGGTTAAACAAAGAACTTAATGTCTAACTCAAAAATGCTAAAAAGAAAATCCAAGAGTCATAAATCCACCATCACATGTATCATTACAAAGCTTCACATTTAGCATGCAAATGACATCAACACAAATCCACCTTAGCCGAAACTTAACTCATCTTCATGCCTCATCACCACAACATCAAACACCAACCAAGAAGACAACACCCATGGCTGAATATCATCTCCATCACATAGAAAAGATTTAAACCATGGGTTAGGTAGAACTCAAGCTAACAACTAAAAACATGTATGAATCTCATGGAACAACATCAAACATACCTCCTCCTAAACACCAACCAACCGAACATGAAGCAAGAAAATCCTCTTCTTCTTCCTTCCTCAAGTCACGACAATGGAGGAGTAGCCTAGCTCATTTTTTTTTCTTTTTCTCTTTCTCCTCCTACTAACCACTATTATTTTATTACCCATGCTCCTTATTTTATCATTCCTCCCATAAAACACTAACATAACATGTTTATGATATGTTTTACCCATCACATTTTGTCCACCCTCATTGTCATGGCCGGCCACTACCAATTAAGTGGGGAAATTGACATGCAAGTCCACCCTTTTTAATTACATGCACTAATAGATCCTTATAGATTAACCTATCACATTTCACAAGTGTCACACATAAGTCCTATTAACTAAATTCACATGCAATTAACTAAATCGAAGCTTAAAACTTTCACACATTCATATTCACATATTTTACACAATAATTATCATATTCAAATAATTTGGTGACTCGGTTTAGCGGTCCCGAAACCGCTTTCCGACTAGGGTCACTTTAGGGCTGTCACAGACATTGTTGATTGTTTGCCAAAATCTACACATTTCATTCTGGTGCATACGGATTTTTCACTTGAAAGGTTAGTAGAGTTGTATGTGGATGAGATCGTGAGATTCACGGTGTGCCGGTTTCTATTATTTCTAATAGAGATTTGTAGTTTACATCTCGATTCTGGGGCAAGTTACATTAGGCTCTAGGTACTCATTTGCATTTTAGTATCACATTTTAATCCTCAGAACAACGATCAATCTAAGCAAGTGATTCAAATACTCGAGGATATACTTCAATGTTGCGTTTTGGAGATTGAAGGTAACTGGTAGAAATTTCTACCATTAGTTGAATTTGCGTACAACAACAATTATCAATCGAGCATTAAAATGGCACCGTATGAGGCTTTGTATAGTCAAAAGTATCAAACTCCATTGTATTGAACTTACTTCAGTGAGAAAAAGCTTTTCAGGGTTGATTTCATACGAGAAAAAGAAGAAAAGGTTAAAGTGATACGTGATAGTTTGAAAGTAGCTTTGAATTGACAAAAATTGAAACACCCCAAACCCAGCCCGAATGTTATGGCCAGATCCAGCGTGTCACATTGAAGTGTTTTATCGAAAACCTTGTTTTCATTGAAAACCCTTCTTTAAAATAAAAACCTTGAGTAAAATCCCAGGTTGTATTTGTTGCTTTCAAAGCGAAGTGTATTTTTTTTTAAAAAAACTATTCCTTTTTGTATGATAATAATTACTTTGTAAAATCTCTTTCCAGTTGTGGAAGCTTTATTTAAAACAGATGATCTATGAAAACTTGTCATTTAAAAATTGAGTTGCGGAAACATAGTATTTAAAAACAGTTATGGTTTTAAGAAAACCATGTTCTACTTCTAGCAAATATAAAGCATAATAATAAATATAATCTTAATTTGAATAATAACCAGAGGAAAGGCTTTATTATATTCCAGACCGAAATAACTTTAAATACTAGAAATTATAGGCTTAAGAGAATAAGTCCAAGTCGTCTTGCTAGCTGGCCACCTCGGAGTCCCTCCAACCGTCGAACCACCTACTGAGGATCACTTGAAAAATTTAAAAGGAAGGGGTGAGTTTTCGAAATCTCAGTGTGTACAACCGTCGGCAAATAGAAAAGCATGCAATAACAAGTCTTTTTGGGCCTGAGCCCAATTCAATATCAGAACAGATGTAATGTGACAACCCTAAAGTGACCCTAGTCGGAAAGTGGTTTCGGGATCGCTAAACCGAGTCACCAAATTATTTGAATATGATATTTATTGTTTAAAATATGTGAATATGAATGTGTGAAAGTTTTAAGCTTCGATTTAGTAAATTGCATGTGAATTTAGTCAATAGGACTTATGTGTGACACTTTTGAAATGTGATAGGTTAATCTATAAGGATCAATTAGTGCATGAAATCAAAAGGGTGGACTTGCATGTCAATTTCCCCCTAATTAGTAGTGGCCGGCCATGAGCATGAGGGTGGACAAAATGTTATGGCTAAAACATGTCATAAACATGTTGGGTTAATGCTTTATGTTAGGAATAATAAAATAAAGAACATGGGCAAAAAAATATTAGTGTTAGTAGTAGGAGAAACAAAAAAAAATGTGTGTGGTTGTCCCCCATTGTGCCGTACCTAGAAGAAAAAAAAAGAGAGAAAAAAAAGGCTTCATCCTCCTTGTTCTTCTTGACCGAAAAATCAAAGGAAGAAGAAAGGAGTCTTCTTGCTTCATGTTCGGTTGGTTGGTGTTTTAGGAGGAGGTATGTTTGATGTTGTTCCATGAGATTCATGCATGTTTTTAGTTGTTAGTTTGAGTTCTACCTAGCCCATGGTTTAAATCTTTGCTATGTGATGAAGATGAGCTAAGTTTCGGCTAAGGTGGATTTGTGTTGATATCATTTGCATGCTAAATGTGAAGCTTTGTAATGATACATGTGATGGTGTCTTGATGCATTCGGCCATGGTAGGAAGTAGAAGAGAAAAATGGTTGTTGCTCATGTTATTTGGATGAGAAATGGTAGTAAGGTGAAGTGCAAATGTTAGTATTTGATTACTAATGCATATATGTGTATGAGCCGAGTTTTGAATTTGAGACAAAATGGTATGTAGTCAATACTAGTAACCATATTTGTAGGAAGTATTAAGCATATATTGGCCTCAACATAGACATGCATATTCGGCCACATGAGATAGATTGGTTTTGCATGTATTCGGTTAGGGGCAAGCATATTGATGCTTTTATCTTGACTTAGATAATCGGCTCAAGGAGAATTTGTTAAGTGCTTAGTTAATTGATATTAGGTCAATGATGTGTGTATTCGGTCATAAAAGTGCACATGAGGAAATGTTAGATTAATTGTATTAAATTGCTCAATGTGATTAAAAATGCGTATGACCATTTTGTATTTGAGCTAAAGGTGGCCATATGACCTATCAAACTCCTTGTCATATTCGGCCATAAGCTAGCATAATGAGACTTTAATAAGTTAAATTTGTTTGAATTAGCTCAAGAGCTTAGAGGACCACAGTTGGATAAGGGAAAGGAAAAAGTGATCGAATAGCCGCCGAAATCGTTCGACCACATCCGAGGTAAGTTTTCGAGTAATGAAACTTAGATTATGATTCGATTAGATTATGTTATAAGCAAATCAGAATCATGCCCTTTGTATGTAGCTTTTGAGCTGAAAATGATAATGCTTGATAAGTGACTTGTGTTTGAAATCTAGTTACGAAAATGAAATGTTGATGTGTCATGATTTATTGATATGTGCATGGATATTCGGATTGATAACCAGGTTAAGTTTCGAAGGCATTTGTGCGAGTTACTATATCCGGGCTAAGTCCCGAGGGCATTTGTGTGAGTTACTATATCCGGGCTAAGTCCCGAAGGCAATTGTGCGAGTTACTATAACCGGGCTAAGTCCCGAAGGCAATTGTGCGAGTTACTATAACCGGGCTAAGTCCTGAAGGCATTTGAGCAAGTAGCTATATCCGGCTAAACCCCGAAGGTACTTGGTTTGGGAATGAGCAATCTTGCTGTAATAATTTCAATTAATACGCTCGTAAAAATCCCAACGATAAGGTACGTTTCGTATATGCATTGGAGTAGTGATTTCGTTTAAATATTATCCGCTCAGTCGATTAGTGAGCTTTCGGGCATTTGGTTAAGTTGATCCCTTATGTATGAATATAAGGGTTGGAATTGTGAAGTAGGACTGATTTTTGAGAATATGTGTATATGAAATTACCCGTTTAGTAATATGAATGCTATACTTCAGTTGTGCCTAATTTTATTGCTCAAAACTTACTAAGCATTAAATGCTTACTCCGTTCTTTGAATCTCTGTTTTATAGATTTTGGTTCGTCAACTATTGGACTCGAGATTGTCGAAGTCGAAGTCGTCCACACTATCAAAGCCCTTTTGGTACACTTTTGGTTGAACTCTGAAAATGGCATGTATAGGACTACCCTTTTTGTTGTTGGTCATGTACCCTTGGTTTTGTGTAAATTTGGATAGCCATGCGAAAATGGCTTAAATATACTTTGATCATAGCATTATAATCGTTTGTATGTTGTTCGTTGAGAGGTATGGAAATGTTGGTAACGATTAGCCATTGGAATGGTTATTCATGATCATTTTGGTGCTATGTATGACACACTCTAGTTGATTCATGGAAAACCATGAAATAGGTAAGGTTTACCTTAAAAACAGATGCTGACAGCAGCAGTGGTGTGGATGTGAAAAATCACTAAAAATTGTAGGAATGGAATTAAATAGTGAATAAATTATGTAATCGAACCTTGATGAATCTATTTTCATAGGAAAGTAACAAAACGATCATATGAATAGTATATTATGAGATGTTAAAGTTTTTGTGGTACAGGCCCAGAACGGTTTCTGAATTCCCTGTTCCGACTTTGGAAATTCATTATAAATTAACCAGAGATAATTAGAAGTCATTTAATATATTTATAGATTCCTTTTAGAGTCTAGTTTCTATAGAAACAAACGGCATAAGTATTGAAGCCCTGTACAGGGAGATATCCAAGTCGGAATGCATGAAGGTCAGAGTAGTCAAACCCTGAAATAGGGGAGCTTTTAACTAATAAACTGTACTAATTGGCTCAACCAAAAATTCTAGAAACATATTTGTAGATGGACATATGAGTTTAGTTTTAGGGAAAATTTACGGAATTGGTTTTCGAGTTATGGAACTCGAGATATGATTTTTAAGGTGACAGTGACGCAGTTAGCCAGCTCGTCTGGAAAATTTAAAAATGGACTGTGCAAATAAGTGAATTAAGTCTGTTAACCCCTCGTGTCTGACTCCGGCAACGGTCTCGGGTACGGGGTGTTACGTGTAAAGCAATCAAATATGCACGAATCCCACCCATCCAACCACTACACACCATCTTTATCCCCCGACACACTCCATGTGGGGATATAAATATCGACCCTCCCATCCGATACACTCTAATGGTAGCCCGGTTGCGGTACTACCTAATGTTGCAGCAAGCTGCTAATCAAATATTGGGCTTAACAGCCATCGGTGGATCCACGATCATCAAGCAACCATGGGATCCTCATATACTTCCTCTGTTCCATAATTCCCAACCCATATGCAACCTAAACAGAATATCATATGGATGCAGCAGGTATACATGTGACATCCATAAATCTTACATTCCACACATAGGGGTATTTTAGTCATTTCCGCCCCTAGGGGCATTTTCGGTAATTTCTCTTTATTATGGGTTTATTACTTACATTGGCCCATTAACAAGTCCTCGTTGGCTAAAGTTAACAGATACTATGCACCAGGTAGGATTCTAGAGAAGAGGAGGTGAGTCATCAAGACCGTTTAAGTACCAAGCTCTCTCTAGATCCAATCCTAAGCATGCATATACCCATTGGCACACCTTAACCTTATGACTCGTCCATGATTGCAATTAATTAATTATTTAAGTTTTATGCCTGATTGAGTAGTTACCAAAAGTTGGGTCCACAACCCCTTACTAAACACTAACATATCCATACTTATTCATTTGGCCATTTTAGGCCCAATCTCATCCATATGGCCCATCGAGCCCAATCACATGCATATGGCCCATCAGGCCCTATCACTTTCATATGGCCTGTCAGGCCCAATCACTTTCATAGTCATGCAATCATATGATTTTTCATCACATAGTATCAAATTGCCAATTTTGCCTATTATGGGCCCTACAGCCCATCGCGCCTATTTAGCCCATTCTGGCCTGGTTGGCCGAAACACGACCCAAGACCATGACATCGCTTATGGGGCCTCTGATAATGTATTGGTTCCCCCTTATGAGTGTTTGTGCACTCGCAAGACTACCGTAGCCAAATTTTTGGCTTTTCAGCATTTCGACTTTTCGGCATTTCAGGATTTGCTGGTCTACTGTGTGTGCAGGCTATGTACACACCTGGTACTAAATGTGCTGTGATCTCCTTAGCCATGAACCTGCAAATGATATCACTCAATGATTAATCACACACTTATCAAATGCGATCACCAAAAGCTGAAAATCCACCTTTGCCTTACCTTGAACGACAAGCCTTACAGACCTTCCTTGATCACTAATCACAAGTATTCCTTAAATTTGCATCAATCTTAATCATTAAGAACTAACCAACAAGTGACTTGCAATCATCTTAAGTCACTCTTAAGACATTCATGACCATTCAGCCAACCTTAACCAATAAAAGAGGAACACTTATCCAAACCCCAAAATGCCTAAAGAGCAATTTGGCATAGATCTGAAATTTGAGATTCGATACTAATGCCCTACCAAAACCAATTTAGAAAGAGTGAGGGAGAGAAGAAATTGGTACCGGGAAAACCGACTGAAAGAGCAAAGAACTTACACAAGAATCGGGCGAAATAGAGGGAGTAGTGGTGGTACAGAGGGTCTTTGGCCAAAGAGGTATTCGGCTTTTGAGATTTGTATGGTGAAAGGGGTTATTTGACACAAATAAGAAGAAGAAAAGAAGGAATCGGCTAAAACAAAAGGTGAATAAAAAGAGAATTTGAGAAGAGAAAGAATGGAAAATCAACAAGCAAGGAACAAGGAATTCGGCTTTTGAGCACCTAGAGAGAAAAGTGTTTCGATAACACAAAAAAATAAGGAATTCGGCTAAAGGAAGAGAGCAATTTTGGCATTAACCTAGACTCCCCAAAATCGACACCTATATATACTATAGCCAAATTTACCTATCCCAAAATTCCCTATTCGGCTCCACTTCTCTACACCCTTCATTTCCTAACTTTTCTCCCTGATAACTCCTTAATCCCTTCCTTAAATTTCTCCTTTGATCACTCCCTTCAGAGTTTACATCCAACGCCACTACTGGCCATTTATTGAGCAAAAATAAATCCTTCTTTTGAGCAAGGAGGGATTCGAACCCCAAACCTCAGTGCCATGCATGTGACGCCACCTCTAAGCCCCATATGTGACGCTACTTGCCACTCCAACACAAGGCTCCTTATGTCCAGTTCCTCCTTCATTTATTTAAAACCCAAACTACTTGCCATCAAGGTTCTTTTAATTATTAAACTATAATTTCCTTCACCCCAAAGTTTGAACTCTAAACTTAACCAAGGCCTATTATCACATAAATAACACTTGGCTAGGAATATTAAGCACACCTTTTATCAAAACCATCATAAAATGAAAGTTCAAGATTTTTGGGGCGTTACAAAAATCTTATGCAAATTTGAAAAGAAAAGACATTGAATGTCAGGTTAGTGACAAAGTGTTTTTAAAAGTATCGCCCTTGAAGAAAGTTCTTCGATTTGGTTTGTAAAGGAAAGCTTAGTCTGAGGTTTATTGGGCCATATGAGATCACTGAGAGAATCAGACCAATAGCTTACAGATTAGCTTTGCCGTCAGAATTAGAAAAGATTCATAATGTACTCTATATATCTATGTTACGATGGTATCGATTAGATCTTTCACATGTGATTTCATAGGTCGATGTTGAGATTCAGTCAGATATGACATACAGAGAAGAACCGATCAGAATTCTAGCTCGAGAGGTTAAAGAATTGAGAAAGAAAAGTATAGCTTTAGTGAAAGTTCTCTGGCAACGTCACAGTATAGAAGAAGCTACCTAGAAACTAGAAGAAGCTATGAAAATGCAATATCCGGACCTTTTTTTGGTAAGATTTTCGGGGATGAAAATTCTATTATGGGGGAGAGTTGTAACAGCACGTTTTTAGTAAAATTGGAACAACAATTTTGGAACTACAAATTTGATGAGAAAATTATTATTTTATTATTTTGATGTTTATAGTATGTTAGAAAGGTCGTATAAAAATTTTGTTAAGAAATTTAGATGTTTGCATGCTTAATTAAGTAACAATGACTAAATCATAAAAAGTGTAAAAGTGGAGTTCTATTAGTTAAAGGGGCCAAAAAGCTATGAAACTTTAAAACTAAAGGACTTGGATGGTAATTAGACCAATTTAAGTGATAGTGGATATTTATGGATATGGTTTTAATGAAATTATTAAAGTTTTTAAATGTGAAAATGGTAATTAAATAAATTAAGTTAAAAACAAAAGAAAAGAAAATGTATCATCTTTTATTTTTCTTCTTTCCTAACCAAAACTAAGACAAAGAAACCTCCATGATGATAGCTTGATTCGGCTAGGCTTGGTTTGGTGCATGGTGAGTGTTTTTCATCCCTTTTTTAATGATTATTATGTTTTTAAAGTCGTAGCTTAATCTAGCTAGCCTAGGGACTAATTTGCAAAATTTTTTAAAGGTTTAGGGTTTTTTCATGAGAATTTTTGCATGATTCTTGAAATTTAATGAACGATTATGAGTTGTTGTTAAATAAACAAGTTTTGTAAAGAGATCATTGTTGAAATTATCAATTAGGGACTTATTTGTAAAAATAGTAAAATACCAAGGCAAAATTATGAAATACTGATTTTTATGAGGTTGTATAGATCCCTAGTGAATTCGGCTAGCATGAAAGGTAGATGAAATTGAATAAATTTCAATTTACGAGCTTAAGGACTAAACTGTAAGGAAATTAAAATATTAGGGGCAAAAGTGTATGTAAAATCCTGAATTAGGGTCTAGTTGGAATAGTGGTTTCGAGACCAAAAATTTGAATTAGAAATAATTATTTTATGATTATTTGATGATCCATGATATGATTGCATGTTTGTGTGAAATTTCAATGAAGAAATCCTATGCCTAAAGTGTCCAATTTGACTTTAGGGACTAAATTGAATAAGTTGTAAAACTTGTGTTCTAGAAGCTTCAAACATGAAATTGCATTGGATTATTAGTTAGAGGTCATTAAATAGCAACTTGGCCAAGTTCTAAAATTTTGGACAAAAATGGACATGAATAGGAAAATTTGAAAAAAGGCCTTAAGGGCATTTTGGTCATTTGGTAAATAAAAGAAAAAAAGGGAAAAATGAAGCAAATTTGCTCATCTTCTCCATGTGTGTGTGCAGAAATTCCAAGAGACACCATAGCTAGGGTTTCTTCACTTTTCAAGCTCAAAAGTAAGTGCATCATAGTCCCGTTTTTAATGTTCTTTGCATTTTTGAAGTTGTCATCAACCGATCTACCTATTTCTAGCCATATTTTGAGCTAGGGTTCATGTATGAAATTTGACCTACGTGTGACATGGTTGTATTTTGATGTTTAATGGAGGAATATGAAAGTTTGATGTATGAGAAACATCTTTTACTAAGTGATTTTTAGTGAAAACACCTAAAAAGGACTTGTTTGTAAAAGGTGTAAAAATGAGTAGTAAAATGTGAAATAGAGGAAAATGTGGGCTGATATGAACATGGTGTAAGCTCGGCTAGGCTTGGGTAACCAATAAAATGCATGCATTTCATTTTACGAGCCTAGGGACTAAATGTAAATAAGTGAAAAGTTAAGGGTAAAAAGGTAATTTTACCAAAGTATGTGTTATGGGTCGATATGAGCAATGCATGTATTGAAAAAGTTAAATTTGGCATTATATATCAAGAAAAGCGTGATTCGAGTCTTGATCGAGAGAAAAATAAAGTTTACGAGGATTATGCTCGTTTCTATCATTTTGTACCGAGGTAAGTTCATTTGCAAATAATGCAACATGTACCATACTTTAAATGCTTTAATATTGCAGGTATGGTAAGTACGTACATATTTAATATGATGTTGTATCATGTGTTTATTGCCTAAATTTTATCATGAATTATGCTTTGATTATTCCATAAATATGTGATTGGTGCTATGAGCATTGAAATCGATGTTACAAGCAAGTTCTACAGAAATGTGGTATCAAAGAATCTCATTTGAACCTTAGGAATAGTTTAGGATGCAAGAACATGTCACTAGGAACTATGCGATCTGAACTCATGAGTTGTGGTCTGAGTTCATGATATATGTGACACATGTTTTGGCGTTCTGGGTACTGGTCTCGTATATATTACTGATGGCGGGGTAGTTCGGCATGTGTTGCAAATACCTGACAGTCTATATGAGTAGACCCATGAGTATCTCGAAAGTGAGCAACATGTGATATAAGATATGAGGTAGCATTGGCTACATATGATGCACTTAGGTGCGAGATTCCAATGTATCCGATGGTATTCCAAGTGTTCAACAGGTAGTTCTAAGAGAAGTTAATGGGTAATCTTGATGAATACGTCAAAGACAAGAAAGTAAGTTATTATGTGCAAGTGGCCACAAGTATGTATATCAAACTTATGAGAATGACATGAAATATGATGAACTTGTGGTGAGAATATATATATTGAAGAATAAGTTTAAGAGATTTGATAAAATGCAAGATTATGTTCATCATGTTAAATGTATGATTAATGCTTGTTTAAGTTGCATCTTGTTTACAAGTGAACATACTAAGCTTTAATACTTACCCCCTTCCTTTCCCTTTCTTATAGTGTCGCCAAGCTAGCTCAAGGATCGGAGGACAGAGGAGACTCAATCACACTATCAATTGAATATTTGGGTATAGCTAATATCATCATTTGAGTATGGCATGTATAGAGACTTGGTCTTTTTGTTATGTGTCATATTGATTAGCCAAATGAGTTGGCTCATGAAAGTATTGTGATTATTTTGTATATGGCGATGAGAGGTAGATCATATTGATAATTTGGGTTGTAACCCTAAATATTGGTGCATGCATGCAAATGTGCTTATGCTTTAATGTGGTTATGGTTACTTATGGTTAATGAGTGTGATGGACGGCATGTATGTTTGGTGTATGAAATATGATTAATGTGTATGACAATAAAGGTGATGCAAGTGTGCAACTTGAAAGTAGGCTAGTAAAGATGATAGATAAATATGAAATTGGTGTGGGATGCTACATGAAAGCATGATAGTTTGAATAGGTGATATGTTGACAACTACAAGTTAAAGACTCGAATGTTCCCAAAACAGCTTTCAGAACGAGGTATGGCCATCATGAATTTCTTGTCCTGCCGTTTGGGCTGACGAATGTACTGGCTGTGTTCATGTATCTAATGAATAGAATCTTTCGGCCATATTTGGATAAGTTTGTTGTTGTGTTTATTGGCGACATTTTGATCTACTCTAAAAATGAGATATAGCATGCAAAGCACCTGGGAATTGTGTTGCAGACCTTGCGAGAAAAGCAACTATATGCTAAGTTTAGTAGGAGTGAGTTTTGGATCCAGAAAGTTGGATTTTTGGGTCATATAGTTTTGGGTGAAGGCATCCAAGTTGATCCATGTAAGATTTCTGCAATTGTTGAATGGAAATCGCCTAAGAATGTAACCGAGGTTAGAAGCTTTTTGGGCTTAGCCAGTTGCTATCGAAGGTTTGTAAAAGGGTTTTCCATGATAGCGACTCTGATGACGAAGCTGCTACATAAAGACGTTAAGTTTGAATGGACAAAGAAGTGTCAGCAAAGTTTTGAGAAGTTAAAGACATTGCTGACCGAAGCTCCTGTCTTAGTGCTACCTAAACCAGGAAAATAATTTGTAGTATACAGTGATGTATCCTTAAGTGGATTGGGTTGTGTGCTTATGCAAGATGGCAAGGTGATAGCCTATGCTTCACGGCAATTAAAGTTTCAAGATAAGAACTATCCAACCCACGGCTTAGAGCTTGCCGCTATTGTTTTTGCCTTGAAAATTTGGAGGCATTATTTGTATGGAAAGACTTGCTGTGTATTCACAGACCACAAAAGTTTGAAGTACTTGATGACTCAGAAAGAACTAAATTTGAGACAGCGGAGATGGTTAGAATTAATTAAGGATTATGATCTGATTATCGACTATCACCGGGAAAGGCGAATGTGGTCGCTAATGCATTGAGTAGAAAATCCCTGTATGCTTTGAGAGCCATGGACACTCGTTTTACTTTGCTTGATGATGGTTCAATTCTGGCCGAGCTGGAGGCTAGGACATTTCTACAGGAAATTCATGATGCTCAGCTTAATGATGATGACTTGCAAGCAAAAAGAGCTCAATGTGAGTCTGGTGTTGAGTCAGATTTTTGAATTAGTCTTGATGGATGTTAAATGTTTAGAGATAAGGTTTGTGTACCTAGAGACAATGAACTTATTCGGAAGATTTTGCAAGAAGAACATAATAGTTGTTTTTCTGTTCACCCGGGAAGCACCAAAATGTACAACGATTTAAAGATGTACTGGTGGAACGGCATGAAAAGAGATGTTTCTGAATTTGTGTCTAAATGCTTGGTATGTCAGCAAGTTAAAGCTGAACATCAAGTGCCTTCAGGTTTGTTACAGCCTATAATGGTCCCTGAATGGAAGTGGGACAAAATTACCATCGACTTCGTGATAGGACTACCTATGGCTCTGAAAAAGAAAGATGCCATATGGCTTATAGTGGATAAATTGAAAAAGTAGGCTTATTTCATTTCGGTAAGGACGGATTATCCTCTTGATAGATTGGCCCATTTGTACATTTCTGAGATAGTAAGATTACACGGAGTACCACTGTCGATTATTTCAGACAGAGACCCGAGGTTCACTTCGAGATCCTAGAAGAAGATACAAGAAGCCTCGGGTACAAAGTTGAGCTTTAGCACAGCTTTTCACCCTCAGACCGATGGTCAGTCTGAGCGGATGATTCAGATTCTTGAGGACATGTTACGTTGTTGCATCTTTGAATTTCTGGGTAGTTGGGAAAAATACCTGCCATTGGTAGAGTTTGCCTACAACAATAGTTTCCAAACAAGTTTGAAAATGGTGCCTTATGAGGCCTTGTATGGTAGGAAGTGCCGAACTCCATTGTACTGGACAGAACTCAAGGAAAATTAGATTCATGGAGTTGATCTGATCAAAGAAACTGAAGAAAAAGTTAAAGTGATACGGGATTACTTAAAAGCGGCATCAGATAGGCAAAAGTCTTATGCTGATCTGAAAAGAAAGGAAATTGAGTTTCATGTTGGAGATAGAGTATTCTTGAAAGTATCTCCATGGAAAAAGGTATTGATATTTGGTCGAAAAGGTAAACTGAGTCCACGATTTATCGGACCGTACGAGATCACCGAAAGAGTTGGACCGTTAGCCTATAGTTTGGTGTTGCCACCTGAACTGGAAAAGATTCATGACGTATTTCATGTATCTATGTTAAGGAGATACCGATCAGACCCCTCTCATGTAATTTCACAGACTAAGATTGAAATTCGACCGGACATGACCTATGGAGAAGAACCGGTTAAAATATTGGCTTGCAAAGTTAAACAGTTGAGAAATAAAGATGTGGCTCTTGTAAAAGTTCTATGGCATCGACATGTAATATCCCGAATTAGGGCCTAATCGGAATAGTGGTTTCGTGACCACAAATCTGAGATAGAAATAATTATTTTATAATTATTTTGATGATTATGATATGATTGCATGATTGTGTGAAAATTTCGTGATGAAATTCTATGCCTAAAGTGCTTAAATCTAAATCGAATAAGTTGCAAAACTTGCATTCTAGAAGTTTTTAGTATGAAATTGTTTTGGAATATTAATGAGGAGGTCTTAAATAGCAATTTGACCAATTTTAAGTTCATGGACAAAATTAGGACATGGAAGGAATTTTTGGAAAGTTTAGTAGTAAGGGTATTTTGGTCATTTAGTTATTAAAATGAATTAAAAACAAAATTAAAAGCCAATTTTTGTCCATCTTCTTCATTAGGCCGAAATTTCAAGGGTTCTCCATAGCTAGGGTTTGTTTCAAGCTTCCAAGCTCCATAGTAAGTGATTCCAAGCCCCGTTTTTAATGTTCTTTACGTTTTTGGAATCCCGGTAGCTCGATTAAGCTTATATTAGCAATAATTCAACTTAGGGTTTATATTTGGAAAAATACCCATAGGTGAAATTTGTGTATTTTGATGTTTTATGATAGAATATGGGGTTTTAAATTATGTTAGACAACTTGTACTACTCGATTTTAAGCAAAAACGAGTAAAAGGGCTTAATCGATAAAAATACCTAATAGTCACAAGTACATGTTAGAGTGAGAATTTGATGTTGCCATAAAAGAGAAAAGTGATCAGCATGTTGTAAAAGATAAGAATAAGGAATAAAGTTTAATCCCGAGCCTAGGGGCAAAAATGTAAATATGCAAAAGTTTAGGGGCAAAATTGTAATTTTGCCAAAATTTGAGTTAAGGATTAATTTGATAATGTGAATATTAAATGAGCTAAATGTGTTATTTTAGATCAAGAAAGACGTGGAATCGACCTCAATCGAGGAAAAGAAAAGATTGTGGACTAAATTGCAAAATCTTTGTATTTTGGTACCAAGGTAAGTTCATGTGTAAATAATGTAGCATAATTGTTATTTTTAAGTTATTGATATTAATTATGTGTTATGCTGAATTTCATTATGAAATGTATGCTTTGTGGTTAATTTCAAATAATATGTAAATTATGTGAGCTACTTGTTAAATATAATTGTTACCGAGTATTGATTTCGGCATTCTACGGAAGACGGCAAGGATAAGTGTTCGAGAAAAATCCCGTTTGAACCTTAGGAATAGATTAGGATACAAGTGACATGTCACTAGGATGGTTGAGGATCCGAACTCGTTGAGTTGAGTCCGAGTTCGTGAGATGTAACTAGGCATCCGAACTCGTTGAGTTGAGTCCGAGTTCACTTATGGATGCGAACGCCCGAACTCATTGAGTTGAGTCCGAGTTCACTTATGGATGCGAACGCCCGAGCTCGTTGAGTTGAGTCCGAGTTCGCTTATGGGCGGGTTACATGATTGCTTGATTGAATATGTGGCACTTATATGCAAATTATCCATGTATCAGAATTATATTCCGATGTGTTCAACGGGTAAAGTTCTACTCAATGGAGGAATATTCGAGATGTAAAGAGAAGTATTGGTGAGTGATGTGAAATGGTTATTTTGGACAGGTATGTATTTAACCCTCGGGTTGAGTATTGATACAACCACTATAAGGTAATAAGATGATGAGGAATGATGTTTAGAAATGTGATATGTGTTTTAGTGATGTATGCTAATGTTGATTGGTATAACTATTTGTTATGTTACTTATTATTTGCATATGAACTTACTAAGCATTTATGCTTACTCCCTCCTTCTTACTCATTGTAGTTTTGGACAAGCTAGCTCAGGAGTCGGGATAGGTCGAAGGCTCAGTCACACTATCCGGAAGACTTTTGGTAAATGGCTTGTAAATTTAAGTATGGCATGTATAGCAATATACCTATTTTGTGAAAATGATCTTATGGTATGGTTGTGGAATGCTTGAGGAAATGCTTGATAATGATTAATTATGAAAATGGTTAGTGTAGATTATGTTTGATGTTAAGGAAAACTATTAAGATACTTAGTGCATAAAAACTCATAAAAAGGATGAAATTTGCCATAAACAGAATACTGCAGCAACACTGATGCGAGTTTGAAAATTTACTAAAAATCATAGAAATTGAATTTGGTGATGGACTACATATCAAATTGAAGTTTATTATGTCTAGTTTCACATCAAAGAAATGAAACAGGTAAAGGAATTATATGTTAGAAGATATTTGAATTTTAGTGAAACAGGATCATAGCAGTTTTTGAATACCCTGTTCCAACTTTAGAAATTCATCATAAATTATAAAGATATAATTAGGTGGTATATTTTATATCCTAAGAATCCTTATTGAGTCTAGGTTTAGTAGAAACAAATCTCATAGTCATATGAATTTTTTACAGAGAGAAATGTGGTTCGTAGTAAACAGAGGTCAGACCAGTCGAGTCCTGAACAGGGGTAAATTTAACTAATAAACTGTACTAATTGGCCCAACCAAAAATTCTAGAAAAAAATTAGTAGATAGGTATATGAGTCTAGATTCAGGGAAAATTTATGGGTCTTGATTTTGAGTTTCGTAACTTGAGATATTATTTTGCTTGTGACTGTGACGCAAGTAGCTTAAAAGCTGTGAATGTAGAAACAATAATCCAAAGGTCTAAAAATGTTAAACTAAGCTTAGTAACACCTCATACTCGACTCCGGCGATGGTCTCGGGCGTGGGGGTGTTACATTTAGTGGTATCAGAGCAGGTTTAGTCGGTTCTCGGACTACGTGTTGTATGTACGGATTTTGCTATACATTCTATATGTATAAATTGTGATAGTGTGACGACTTCTGACCTTTTTAAATGATTTTTTTTATAGTAAATGGATCCCGATCCAGCTGTGGCAGATGAAGTAGAGAGTAATGCGCCAGCTCCGACTGAAGGAGTAGCGCCGACTGAAAATCCACCTCCTACTGTTGGTCAGGGAGGAGGAGAAAGGGGTCGGGAAGCCTTTCTCCAAATGATGATTGCATGGTACACTGAGTTCGTTCGTACGAACCCAAATGTACAACCTCCCCCACCTCCCCCAATTCCTCAACTTGTACCCCCGATGCCTCAAGGTATGGATCTGATGAAATTTCACAGAACTCCAGTTGATAGAATTCGCAAGCAAGGGGCCGAAGAATTTAAAGCAAATATTGATGATGATGCCGAGAGAGCAGAGTTCTGGCTTGAAAATTCAATCCGGGTATTTGACGAATTATCTTGTACACCTGAAGAATGTTTGAAATGCGCTATATCTTTGTTGAGGGATTCAGCTTATAATTGGTGGAAGACTTTGATTTCGGTGGTACCGAAAGAGAAAATAACTTGGGAATTCTTTCAAGAAGAGTTTCGGAAGAAATATATTAGTGAAAGATTTATTGATCAGAAGCGTAAAGAATTTCTTGAGCTGAAGCAAGGTAATATGACGGTTACAGAATATGAAAGAGAGTTTGTTCGATTAAGTAAGTATGCCAGAGAGTATGTTCCTACAGAGGCCAAGATGTGCCGACAATTTGAAGACGGGCTCAACGAAGACATCAAGGTATTTGTTGGAATTCTTGAATTAAAAGAAATGGTAGTATTGGTTGATCGAGCTTGTAAGGCCGAAGAATTACTTAAAGAAAAGAAAAAGGTAGAGGCTGAGAATAGAAATTGGAAGAAAAGACCGATGAGCGGTTCATTTTCACAGTAACCTAGAAAGTCAAGGAATATGAATCCTCGTTCCCAAGCTTCAGCTGGGCAATCATATGGGAATTATAAGAAGCAAAATGTGGGTCCTAAATCCCAAACTACTTCGGCAGCCAGTGTAGGGAACTCGAGATTTGTTAAACCTGAGTGCCAGCGGTGTGGTAGAAATCATTTTGGTCCGTGTAGAGCAAATGAATGTTTTCGATGTGGTTCTTCGGATCATTTTATTAGAGACTGCCCAGAGAGAGCTGAAAAAGAAAAATTTCAGAATACAAAAACAAGTGGGGCGGATTCGAGAGGAAGATATCCAAGAAAAGCTGGGAGCGAAGCAAGCAGTAAGAATGAAGCCAGTGATGCACCAGTTAGACCTGAAGGAAGGGCTCCGGCTAGAACTTATGCTATTAAAGCACGTGAAGATGCTTCCTCACCTGATGTGATTACCGGTACATTTTCCCTCTATAATGTTAATGTTATTGCTTTGATTGATCCCGATTCTACTCATTCATATGTGTGCATGAAATTGGTGTCTAGTATGAATATACCTGTTGAGAACACAGAAATTATGATTAGAGTGTCGAATCCGTTAGGCAAATGTGTGACTGTCGATAAAGTATGTAAGAAATGTCCTTTAATGATTCGGGATCATTACTTTCCGGCCGACTTAATGTTGTTGCCGTTTGATGAGTTTGATGTTATTTTGGGTATGGATTGGTTGACATTGCATGATGCTAAAATAAATTGCAAAGAAAAGATTATAGAATTAAAGTGTGGAAATGGTGAAACTCTGCGGGTTGAATCAGATAAATCAGAGGCATTGCCTAGTGTGTTTTCTTCAATGTCGGCTCAAAGATATCTGAGAAAGGGTTATGAAGCTTATTTGGCGTATGTAATTAATACAAAAGAAGTTGAAAAGAAAGTTGAATCAGTACCGATTGTGTGTGAATTTGCGGATGTATTTCCAGAAGAATTGCCGGGTTTGCCTCCAGTCAGGGAAGTAGAATTTGGTATTGATTTGATACCGGGAACAGCTCCGATTTCGATTGCTCCGTATAGAATGGCACCAGTAGAGTTGAAGGAATTAAAGTCGCAGTTGCAAGAGTTGACTGATAAAGGTTTTGTGAGACCGAGTTTTTCACCTTGGGGTGCTCCCGTGTTATTTGTGAAAAAGAAGGATGGTTCTATAAGGTTGTGTGTTGATTATCGACAGTTAAACAAGGTGACAATCAAAAACAAGTATCCGTTGCCAAGAATTGATGATTTGTTTGATCAGCTAAAAGGAGCGACATGGTTTTCAAAGATTGACTTGAGATCTGGGTATTACCAACTGCGGGTAAAAGAGTCGGATGTGCCTAAGACTGCTTTTAGAACAAGGTATGGTCATTATGAATTTTTAGTTATGCCATTCGGATTGACAAATGCTCCTGCTGTGTTTATGGATTTAATGAATCGCATATTTCGGCCATACTTGGACAAATTTGTTGTGGTGTTTATAAATGATATTTTAATTTATTCAAAAGATGATACAGAGCATGCTGAGCATTTGAGGATAGTTTTGCAAACTTTGAGAAATAAGCAGCTGTATGCTAAGTTTAGTAAAAGTGAATTTTGGCTTCGAGAAGTTGGATTTTTGGGTCATATTGTTTCAGGTGATGGTATACGGGTTGATCCTAGTAAAATTTCAGCCATTGTTGATTGGAAACCACCGAAAAATGTAACCGAAGTTAGAAGTTTCTTGGGGCTAGCTGGGTATTATCGGCAGTTTGTAAATGGATTTTCTATAATTGCTCCTCCTATAACTAGATTACTCCAAAAGGATGTTAAATTTTAATGGACGGAAGAATGTCAACAGAGTTTTGAAGAATTGAAAAAGTTATTAACAGAGGCACCAGTGTTAGTACAGCCTGAATCAGGTAAAGAATTTGTGGTGTATAGTGATGCTTCTCTAAATGGTTTGGGGTGTGTGCTCATGCAAGAAGGAAAAGTGGTGGCATATGCTTCGAGGCAGTTAAAACCTCATGAGAGGAATTATCCTACTCACGATTTGGAATTGGCTGCGGTGGTGTTTGCTTTGAAAATTTGGCGACATTATTTGTATGGTGAAAAATGTCGGGTATATATCGACCGCAAAAGTCTTAAGTACTTGATGTCACAGAAAGACTTGAATTTGAGACAACAAAGATGGTTGGAATTATTGAAAGATTACGAGCTTGTTATTGATTATCATCCGGGAAAAGCGAATGTGGTTGCTGATGCTTTGAGCAGAAAGTTGTTGTTTGCTTTGAGAGTTATGAACACTCAGTTGAAAGTGTCAGATGATGGTTCGGTTCTAGCAGAGTTAAGAGCAAAACCAATGTTTTTGCAAGAGATTTCTGAAGCTTAGAAAGATGATCAAGATTTGCAAGCCAAGAGAAAACAGTGTGAAGTTGATACAGAGTCAGATTTCAAAATTGGTTCTGATGGGTGCTTAATGTTTAAAGATCGGATTTGTGTACCGAAGAATGAGGAATTGATTCAAAAGATCCTACAGGAAGCACATAGTGGTTATTTCTCGATTCATCCGGGTAGTACGAAAATGTATAATGACTTGAAGAAAATGTATTGGTGGAATGGAATGAAAAGAGATATATCAGGGTTTGTGTCCAAATGCTTAATTTGTCAACAGGTGAAAGCTGAACACCAAGTGCCTTCGGGATTACTTCAGCCTATTATGGTTCCTGAATGGAAATGGGATCGGATTACTATGGATTTTGTTTCAGGATTACCATTGACTCCAGGAAAGAAAGATGCCATCTGGGAATAGTTGACAAATTAACTAAGTCGACTTATTTTATCCCGGTACGTACGGATTATTCTCTTAACAAGTTGGCTGAACTGTATATTAGAGAAATTGTTAGATTACACGGAATACCATTGTCGATTATTTCAGATAGAGATCCAAGGTTTACCTCGCGGTTTTGGCAAAAGTTGCAAGACGCGTTAGGTAAAAAGTTAAATTTCAGTACTGCTTTTCATCCACAAACTGATGGACAATCAGAGAGAGTAATTCAGATTCTTGAAGACATGCTCAGATGTTGTGTATTGGAATTTCAAGGAAGTTGGGAAAGATATTTGCCGTTGGTAGAATTTGCTTACAACAATAGTTATCAGACGAGCTTGAAAATGGCACCTTATGAAGCATTGTATGATCATAAGTGTCGAACGCCTTTGTGTTGGACTAAACTCAAGGAAAATCAGATTTATGGAGTTGATCTAATAAAAGAAACTGAAGAAAAAGTGAAAGTAATTCGAGATTGTTTGAAAGCTGCTTCAGATAGACAGAAATCTTATGCAGATCTAAAACGAAAGGACATTGAATTTCAAGTTGGTGATAAAGTATTTTTAAAGGTGTCTCCGTGGAAGAAAGTCCTTAGATTTGGACGGAAGGGAAAATTAAGTCCATGTTTTATTGGGCCGTATGAAGTAATTGAAAAAGTTGGACCGGTAGCATATCGGTTAGCATTACCACCTGAATTAGAGAAGATTCATGATGTGTTCCACGTATCTATGTTACATCGGTATCGTTCGGATCCTTCACATGTAGTTTCACCGACAGAAATTGAACTACAACCAGATATGACCTACGAAGAAGAACCGATTAAGATTTTAGCTCGAGAGGTCAAACAACTAAGGAATAAAAATGTTGCACTTGTGAAGGTGTTGTGGGAAAGGCATGGAGTAGAAGAAGCTACATGGGAATCCGAAGAAACAATGACAAATCAATACCTACATTTGTTTACAGGTAAGATTTTCGAGGACGAAAATCCTTAAAGGGGGGGAGAGTTGTAATATCCGGAATTAGGGCCTAATCGGAATAGTGGTTTCATGACCACAAATCCGAGATAGAAATAATTATTTTATAATTATTTTGATGATTATGATATGATTGCATGATTGTGTGAAAATTTCGTGATGAAATTCTATGCCTAAAGTGCTTAAATTGAAAGTAGGGACTAAATCGAATAAGTTGCAAAACTTGCATTCTAGAAGTTTTTAGTATGAAATTGTTTTGGAATATTAATGAGGAGGTCTTAAATAGCAATTTGACCAATTTTAAGTTCATGGACAAAATTAGGACATGGAAGGAATTTTTGGAAAGTTTAGTAGTAAGGGTATTTTGGTCATTTAGTTATTAAAATGAATTAAAAACAAAATTAAAAGCCAATTTTTGTCCATCTTCTTCATTAGGCCGAAATTTCAAGGGTTCTCCATAGCTAGGGTTTGTTTCAAGCTTCCAAGCTCCATAGTAAGTGATTCCAAGCCCCATTTTTAATGTTCTTTACGTTTTTGGAATCCCGGTAGCTCGATTAAGCTTATGTTAGCAATAATTCAACTTAGGGTTTATATTTGGAAAAATACCCATAGGTGAAATTTGTGTATTTTGATGTTTTATGTTAGAATATAGGGTTTTAAATTATGTTAGACAACTTGTACTACTCGATTTTAAGCAAAAACAAGTAAAAGGGCTTAATCGATAAAAATTCCTAATAGTCACAAGTACATGTTAGAGTGAGAATTTGATGTTGCCATAGAAGAGAAAAGTGATCAGCATGTTGTAAAACATAATAATAAGGAATAAATTTTAATCCCGAGCCTAGGGGCAAAAATGTAAATATGCAAAAGTTTAGGGGCAAAATTGTAATTTTGCCAAAATTTGAGTTAAGGATTAATTTGATAATGTGAGTATTAAATGAGCTAAATGTGTTATTTTAGATCAAGAAAGACGTGGAATCGACCTCAATCGAGGAAAAGAAAAGATTGTGGACTAAATTGCAAAATCTTTGTATTTTGGTACCAAGGTAAGTTCATGTGTAAATAATGTAGCATAATTGTTATTTTTAAGTTATTGATATTAATTATGTGTTATGCTGAATTTCATTATGAAATGTATGCTTTGTGGTTAATTTCAAATAATATGTAAATTATGTGAGCTACTTGTTAAATATAATTGTTACTGAGTATTGATTTCGGCATTCTACAGAAGACGGCAAGGATAAGTGTTCGAGAAAAATCCCGTTTGAACCTTAGGAATAGATTAGGATACAAGTGACATGTCACTAGGATGGTTGAGCATCCGAACTCGTTGAGTTGAGTCCGAGTTCGTGAGATGTAACTAGGCATCCCAACTCATTGAGTTGAGTCCGAGTTCACTTATGGATGCGAACGCCCGAGCTCGTTGAGTTGAGTTCGAGTTCGCTTATGGGCGGGTTACATGATTGCTTGATTGAATATGTGGCACTTATATGCAAATTATCCATGTATCCGAATTATATTCCGATGTGTTCAACGGGTAAAGTTCTATTCAATGGAGGCATATTTGAGATGTAAAGAGAAGTATTGGTGAGTGATGTGAAATGGTTATTTTGGACAGGTATGTATTTAACCCTCGGGTTGAGTATTGATACAACCACTATAAGGTAATAAGATGATGAGGAATGATGTTTAGAAATGTGATATGTGTTTTAGTGATGTATGCTAATGTTGATTGGTATAACTGTTTGTTATGTTACTTATTATTTGCATATGAACTTACTAAGCATTTATGCTTACTCCCTCCTTCTTACTCATTGTAGTTTTGGACAAGCCAGCTCAGGAGTCGGGATAGGTCGAAGGCTCAGTCACACTATCCGGAAGACTTTTGGTAAATGGCTTGTAAATTTAAGTATGGCATGTATAGCAATATACCTATTTTGTGAAAATGATCTTATGGTATGGTTGTGGAATGCTTGAGGAAATGCTTGATAATGATAAATTACGAAAATGGTTAGTGTAGATTATGTTTGATGTTAAGGAAAACTATTAAGATACTTAGTGCATAAAAACTCATAAAAAGGATGAAATTTGCCATAAACAGAATGCTGCAGCAACACTGATGCGAGTTTGAAAATTTACTAAAAATCATAGAAATTGAATTTGGTGATGGACTACATATCAAATTGAATCTTATTATGTCTAGTTTCACATCAAAGAAATGAAACAGGTAAAGGAATTATATGTTAGAAGATATTTGAATTTTAGTGAAACAGGGTCATAGCAGTTTTTGAATCCCCTATTCCAACTTTAGAAATTCATCATAAATTATAAATATATAATTAGGTGGTATATTTTATATCCTCAGAATGCTTATTGAGTCTAGTTTTAGTAGAAACAAATCTCATAGTCATATGAATTTTTTACAGAGAGAAATGTGGTTCGTAGTAAATAGAGGTCAGACCAGTCGAGTCCTGAACAGGGGTAACTTTAACTAATAAACTGTACTAATTGGCCCAACCAAAAATTCTAGAAAAAAATTAGTAGATAGGTATCTGAGTCTAGATTCAGGGAAAATTTACGGATCTTGATTTTGAGTTTCGTAACTTGAGATATGATTTTTCTTGTGACTGTGAGGCAAGTAGCTTAAAAGCTGTGAATGTAGAAACAGTAATCCAAAGTTCTAAAAATGTTAAACTAAGCTTAGTAACACCTCATACTCGACTCCGGCGATGGTCTCGGGCGTGGGGGCGTTACAGACATGGTGTTGAAGAAGCTACATGGGAGCCAGAAGAAACCATGAGAAGCCAATATCCGAATCTGTTTTCTGGTAAGACTTTCGAGGACGAAAGTCCCTAAGGAGGGGGAGAAATGTAACATCCCGAAATAGGGCCTAGTCAGAATAGTAGTTTCGGGACCACAAAGCCGACATCAAAATATTTATTTTATGATTATTATGAGGCCTAAAATATGAGTATAAGCATGTGCTAAAGTTTCATGAAGAAATTCTAAGTATAAGGTGTTCAATTGGAAATTAGGGACTAAATTGAATAAATTGCAAAACTTGATTTCTAGAAGCAATTTGTATGAAATTGCTTTATATTATGAATTAGAAGGTCTTGGAGATCAATTTGTCCAAATTCTAAATTTTTGGACAAAAATGGGCTTGCATGGATGAAATTTTAAAGAAAGGGCATAAGGGCATTTTGGTCATTTGTCATTTTAATGAATTAAAATAGGAAAAATCAAGCCAAAATCAGCCATTTTTCTCCTTCATACAGCTGAAAATTTGGGGTTCTCCATAGCTAGGGTTTTAAGCTTTCCAAGCTCAATAGTAAGTGCTCCGAAGCCCTGTTTTTCATGCTATTTGTATTTTTGAATTCCCGGTAGCTTGCTCTCTCCATTTCTGCCTATATTTCATGCTAGGGTTCATGTTTAAAAATTTACCCATGCATGAGTTACTTGTATTTTGATGGATTATGGAGGATTATGAAAGATGAATGCGTATTAAACATCTTTTCCTAGTTGATTTTCATGAAAAATCTTTATAAGGACTATTTTGCAAAAGATGTAAATGTGTTGTAGAAATGAGAAAATAATGGATAATGTGGGCTACCATAAGAAGGAAAAGTGTTCGGCTAGGCTTGGGTAAGATAGAAAGTGCATGTGTTTCATTATACGAGCCTAGGGACTAAATCGTAAAAATGTGAAAGGTTAGGGGCAAAATGGTCATTCAGACCGGGAGTAGATATTAAACTTGAAATACATAATGTAGTGTATTAATGAGTTAATTTTGTTGATATACACCCCGAGGAACAAATTCCGGAGGTCGATCGTGGTAAACGCAAGGTTTCGAAATAACCAAAACATATCTCTAAAACGAATACCAATGTAAGTTCGGATAACTTAAAGTAAAACCCTAATATGTATAATTTTATGATTTATGAATGCAATGATGATTGTATTTATTATTGGCATGAATATTGTAGAAATGCATATTTGATGATAACATGTAAAAGTGTCTCGGTTGAGGTTGAAAAAGGGAATTCGATGGACAAACCCTCTTTGACATGTGAACTGAGATCCTGCATGTGTTGCAGTAGGATTTAGCCCGGACGGGTAATCTGTGATCTCAAGTATGAAAAGGAATCTAGCCCGGACGGGTGTTCCTTGAATGATTAAGCCTCCCGAAGAATATGTGTGCATTATGGATTTAGCCCGGACGGGTAATCCGATTAGGGTCTGAATTTAGCCTGGAAAGGCAATTCAGATCCGAGCTCATTAAGGGTGTTTGTCGCTATAAGGGATTTAGCCTTGTGACAGCCCTAAATTGACCCTAGTCGAAAAGTGGTTTCGGGACCGCTAAACCGTGTCACCAAAGTATTTGAATATGATATTTATTGTCTAAAATATGTGAATATGAATGTGTGAAAGTTTTAAGCTTCGATTTAGTCGATTGCATGTGAATTTAGTTAATAGGACTTATGTGTGATACTTTTGAAATGTGATAGGTTAATCTATAAGGACCTATTAATGCATGTTGTATAAATGATGGGTTTGCATGTCAAATTACCCAAGTTTTAGATAGTGGCCGGCCATGCAATGGGTTAAAACATATTATAAACATTTTGTGTTAATGTGTTGTGTTAAAAATAATAAAATAAAAAGGTTAGTAATAAAGTAATGAAAATGGAAGGGTGATGAAAACAAAGTTGTTTCATCCATGCTCCTCCATTGCCGTGACTTGAGGAAGGAAGAAGAAGAGGATTCTCTTGCTTCATGTTCGGTTGGTTGATGTTTAGGAAGAGGTATGTTTGATGATTATTCCATAAAACTCATGCATACTTTTAGTTGTTAGTTTGAATTCTACCTAGCCCATGGTTTAAATTTTTGCTATTTGAGGGAGATGATACTCGGCCATGGAAGTTGCCTTCCTTAGTTGGTGTTTGATGTTGTAGTAATGAGGCTTGAAGATGATTGAGTTTGAGTTCTTAACAAAAAGGATTGGATGTGAGGGTGTGTGAGAATTAGAAAAGGATGGGTCTTAGCAACTTCATTAAGTATTCGGCCATGGTACTAGAAAGTTGTAATTGTGTTTAAACTTAGAATTATGTAGTTGTATGGTTAGTATAGGTAGGGGTGACCGAATATGAGAGCATGAATAGATGAAGAGTTTTGTAATTATAAAAAAATTGGTTAATTGATATGTGGTGAATGTTAAGTATTAAATGAAATAGGAATGATATCATGTTGGAATAGGTGTATTCGGCCTTTGATTAGGTATGTAGATGATAGTGATAGATTGATGTTGCACATTCGGCTATAGGTAAGAATATTGATGATTCTATCTTGACTTAGATAACCGGCTAAAGGAGAATATTAGCTAATATGTCGAATTTGATTCATGATTTCATATATATGACTCTAATGTCTGATATATATATGGGCCAAGTACCTTGAATTTCTCTCGATGTTCAAGATGATTAAATCAATTTATTTTTTAAATTAAGCTCAAGAGCAAAGGGGAACTAAATCCGATAAAGGGAAGGAAAAAGTAATTGAATAGCCGTTGGAGTCGTTCGACAACATCCGAGGTAAGTTTTCGTGTAATGGAATTTAGTTTATGGTTTGTTTAAGTTGTGACAATAAGCATAACGAATAAACGGTGATATAATGATTCTATTTGAGTTATATATTGAGGTAATTAGTTCATACTTATGACGGGCAGTCGAATGCGTATAGAGATCATGTTATAAAGCAAATCAAAATCATGTTCTTTGTATGTGGCTATTGAGCCGAAAATGTTAATGGTTGATAAATGTCTTGTGTTTGAATTCTAGTATGAAAATGAAATATAGATGTGTTATGACTTATTGATATATGTGCATGATTATTCGGATGATATCCGGGCTAAGTCCCGAAGGCCTTTGTGCTAGTGACTATATCCGGGCTAAGTCCCGAAGGCATTTATGCTAGTGACTACATCCGGGCTAAGTCCCGAAGGCATTTGTGCTAGTGACTGTATCCGGGCTAAGACCCGAAGGCATTTGTGCGAGTTGCTATATCCGGCTAATTCCCGAAGGTACTTGGGTTTGGAAATGAGTGATCTTGCTGTAATAATTTCAATTAACACGCTCATAAAATCCAAACGATAAGGTATGTTTCGTATATGCATCGGAAAGGTTGATTCCTTTCAAATTGTATTTGCTCAATTGATTAACGAGCTTCCGGCCTCTAGTTAGGTTTGATTCCCTGTGTATGAATATAATGGTTGAAGCGTGAAGTAAGTATGATTTTGAGAATATGCATATATGCAATTATTCATTTAGTCATATGAACGGTATACTTTAGTCGTAAATAATTTCATTACTCAAAACTTACTAAGCATTAAATGCTTACTCCATTTCTTTAATTCTCTGTTTTATAGATTTTGTTCGTCAGCTATCGGACTCAAGATTGTCAAAGTCGAAGTCGTCCACACTATCTAAGCCCTTTTGGTACTCTTTTAGTTGAACTTCGATAGTGGCATGTATAGGACTGACCTTTGTTGTTAATTAAGTACCTTTTTGGTATTGTATATATTCGGATAGCCATGCGAAAATGGCTTATATATTTTGAGCATAGCATTATAACCGTTTTGTATATATGGTTATTGAGTGGTGTGGAAATGCTTGGCAATGATTAGCCATTGGAATGGTTAATCACAATCATATTTGGTGCTATGTATGTCAAATGGCTAGTTGAATCATGGAAAACTATGAAATAGGTGAAATTTACCTTAAAATAGATGCTGACAACAGTAGTGATGTGAGTTTGAAAAATCACTAAAAATAGTCTAAATGTAATTAAATAATTAATAAATTATGTAATCGAATATTGATGAGTCTATTTTCATATGGAAGAAACGAAACGACTATATGAGTCGTATTTTATGAGATGTTTAAGTTTTTGTGAAACAGGGCCAGAGCAATTTCTGGATCCCCTGTTCTGACTTTGGAAATTCACCATAAATGAACCAGAGATAATTAGAAGTTATGATTTATATGTCCAGATTTCTTTTTGAGTCTAGTTTCATTAGAAACAAACGGCATAAGTATTGAATCCCTGTACAGAGAGATATCTATGTCGTAATGCATGAAGGTCAGAGTAGTCGAACCCTGAAACAGGGGAGACTTTAAATAATAAAATGTACTAATTGGATTGACCAAAAATTCTATAAAAAAATATGTAGATGGATATATGAGTATAGTTTCAGGGACAATTTACGGAATCAGTTTTCGAGTTTTAGAACTCGAGATATGATTTTTAAGGTGACAGTGACGCAGTTATCCAGCTTATCTGGAAATTTTAAAATGATCTGTGTAAATGAATGAATTAAGTCCGTTAACACCTCATGTCCGACTCCGGAAACGGTCTCGGCTACGGGGCGTTACAATTTAATTGGTATCAGAGCTACGGTTTAGTCGATTCTAGGACTACCGTAATACGTTCGGGTCTAGCTATACATGCCATTGTGTGTCTATTTGATAGTGTGGTGATTTCTAACAGTTAAAAATGTGTTTGTTTATAGTAATGGATCCCGATCCCAACCGAGTGGTAGCTGATGATCTTGAGAGTGTAGCGCCTGCTCCCGCACAAGGGACAGCGCTGGTGGACTCTCAACCTATTGCTAGTAATCAGAATGATGAAACTAGACAGACTTTTTATAGTGTGATGAATGATTGGTTCAACCAAAACATTCGAACTAATAGGGCTGTTCCACAACCCCCATTCCCGACTAATACAACCCCTACACATGCGATACCTCCGGTAACTGACCAGATAAGTTAAATAAGCCCCCAGTTGATAGAATCCGAAAACACGGGGCTATTGAATTTAAAGCTACAGACAGCGACGATGCCGAGCAAGCTGAATTTTGGTTGGACAACACTATTCGGGTACTTGATGAACTATCTTGCACACCCGATGAATGCCTAAAGTGTACTATCTCCTTGCTACGTGATTCCGCCTACTATGGTGGAATACGTTGATTTCTGTTGTGCCCAGAGAGCAAGTAACTTGGGAGTTTTTCCAAACCGAGTTTCGAAAAAAGTATATCAGCCAGAGATTCATTGATCAAAAACGGAAAGAATTTCTTGAACTTAAACAAGGTTCCATGTCGGTTACTGATTATGAACGAAAGTTTGTAAGGCTTAGCCGGTACGCGCGAGAATGCATTTCTTCAGAAGCTGTGATGGGTAAACGTTTCGAAGATGGACTGAACGATAATATAAAGCTGTATGTTGGCATTTTAGAAATCAGAGAATTTGTGGTACTTGTCGAGCGAGCTTGCAAAGCCGAAGAGCTCAGTAAGGAGAAAAGAAAAGCTGATATGGGAGCAAAGGAGTTTCGTAAGAGATCTTCGGGGAAGCCCTTTCAACAGTCATCGAAGAAATTTAGAGATGATTTAGGCTGATCTAGAGACACTTCGGGCTTTTCTAGACGAGATCATGATCGACCCCTTGTGAGTACACGAGTCACTTCGGTCGCCAGTGTTAGAAATGATCGTCGAGACAGAACAGAGTGCCAGTATTGTGGTAAATGGCATTCGGGGAGTTGTAGATTCCATGACCGCTCCTGTTACAAGTGCGGATCAGTTGACCACTTTATTAAAGATTGCCCGAGATTGTCTGAACAGAATGTAAATCAGAGTGGGAAACCGAGTGCTACTACTACTCGAGGTAGACCATCTAGAAATACGGGAAATCCTAGTGGTGGTCAGAGAGGATCTAGAGACGCTACAACTAGATCTGAGGCTCGTGCTCCTGCTAGAGCTTATGCTATACGTGCATGCGAGGATGCTTCTTCGCCTGATGTTATTACCGGTACTTTCACTCTCTTTGATACTAATGTGATTGCTTTGATTGACCCTGGGTCTACTCATTCTTATGTATGTGTGACTTTAGCATCCAGTAAGACTTTACCTGTTGAGTCTACTGAGTTCGTTATTAGAGTGTCGAATCCTTTGGGTCGTTATGTACTTGTTGACAAAGTGTGTAAGAAATGTCCCCTAGTAATCCGAGGTTCCTGTTTTCCAGCCGATTTGATGCTTTTACCGTTTGATGAATTTGATGTTATTCTCGGTTTGGATTGGTTGAGCGTACATGATGCAGTTGTGAATTGCAAAACTAAGACTATTGATTTGAGGTGTGCAAATAATGAGATAATCCGAGTTGAGTCTACTGTCTCGAATGGATTGCCAACAATAATATCCTCGATGTTAGCTCAAAAATATGTGAGAAAGGGGTGTGAAGCGTACTTTGCATACTTACTCGATAATAAAGATTCGAAAAAGAGATTTGAATCGGTACCAGTGGTTTGTGAATATCCGGATGTTTTTCTCGAAGAATTACCGGGGTTACCACCTGTTCGGGAGGTAGAGTTTGGCATCAAACTTGTACCTGGGACTACACCGATTTCGATAGCTTCGTATCGTATGGCACCAACGGAATTGAAAGAATTGAAAACTCAGCTGCAAGAGTTGATGGATAGAGGTTTCGCTCGACCGAGTTTCTCGCCTTGGGGTGCACCAGTATTGTTTGTGAAAAAGAAGGACGGAACCATGAGGTTGTGCATCGACTATCGTCAGCTGAATAAAGAGAAAATAAAGAATAAATATCCGTTACCGTGTATTGATGATTTGTTTGATCAACTAAAGGGAGCCTCAGTGTTTTCAAAGATAGATTTGAGATCGGGTTATTATCAGTTGCGAATTCGAGATTCGGATATACCCAAAACTGCTTTCAGAACGAGATACGGTCACTACGAGTTTTTAGTGATGCCGTTTGGGCTCACTAATGCCCCGGCAGTATTTATGGATTTGATGAATTGGATCTTCAGACCGTATTTGGATCGGTTCGTAGTTGTGTTTATCGATGATATTTTGGTCTATTCAGAAAATGAAACCGAACATGCTGAGCACCTGAGATTAGTGTTGCAGATTCTACGGGATAAGCAGTTATATGCTAAGTTCAGTAAATGTGAGTTCTGGTTGAGAGAAGTTAGCTTTTTGGGGCATGTGGTATCTGCATCAGGTATTCGAGTTGATCCGAGCAAAATTTCAGCCATACTTAACTGGAAGCCTCTGAGAAATATTACTGAGGTTCGGAGCTTTTTGGGACTTGCCGGTTACTATAGACGATTTGTAAAGGGTTTCTCGATGATAGCCACACCAATAACGAAACTACTTCAGAAAGATGTTAAGTTTGAATGGACAAAAAAATGTCAGAAAAGTTTTGATCAATTGAAAACTTATTTGACTGAAGCTCCAGTACTAGTGCAGCCCGAATCAGGCAAGGAGTTTGTCATTTACAGTGATGCATCCTCACTTGGGTTGGGTTGTGTATTGATGCAAGAAGGTCGAGTTGTAGCTTATGCGTCGAGACAATTGAAGCTACATGAGAAAAATTATCCAACCCATGATCTCGAACTGGCTGCCATCGTATTCGCCTTGAAAATATGGCGACATTACTTATTTGGTGAGAAGTGCCATGTATATTCGGATCACAAAAGTCTCAAATATTTGATGACTCAAAGAGACTTGAATCTGCGACAAAGGCGTTGGCTTGAGTTATTAAAAAATTATGAGCTTGTCATTGACTATCACCCGGGAAAGGCTAATGTGGTTGCGGATGCTTTAAGTCGTAAATCACTGTTTGCTTTACGAGCGATGAATGTACACCTGTCTGTTCTATCCGACAATGTGTTAGTAGCTGAATTAAAGGCCAAACCATTGTTGATTCATCAAATTCGTGAAGCTCAGAAAGTCGATGATGAATTGGTTGCAAAACGGGCTGAATGTGTTTTGAATATGGAATCAGAGTTTCAAATTGACAATGACGATTGTTTGAGGTTCCGAAGTCGTTTGTGTGTTCCAAGAAATTCAGAACTTATTTCGATGATTCTGAACGAAGATCATTGTAGCCGAATGTCAATTCACCCGAGGAGTACAAAAATGTACAACGATCTGAGACGTCAGTTTTGGTGGCATGGTATGAAACGAGACATTTTCGATTTTGTTTCGAAGTGTTTAATATGTCAACAAGTGAAAGCAGAACATCAAGTGCCTACTGGTTTACTTCAGCCGATCATGATACTTGAATGGAAATGGGATCGAGTCACGATGGATTTTGTATCTGGGTTGCCATTGTCGGCAAGTAAGAAAGATGCGATTTGGGTTGTTGTTGATAGACTTACTAAGTCGGCTCACTTTATCCCCGTACGTACGGATTTTTCATTGGATAAACTAGCTGAATTGTATGTTTCTCAAATTGTAAGATTACACGGGGTACCTATTTCTATTGTGTCAGATAGAGATCTGAGATTCACCTCGCGATTTTGGAAGAAATTGGAAGAAGCTTTGGGTACCAAGTTGCATTTTAGCACCGCTTTTTATCCACAGACTGATGGTCAATTCGAGCGGATAATTTAGATACTCAAGGATATGTTGAGATGGTGCATCCTTGAGTTTAGTGGTTCATGGGAGCAGTATTTACCTTTGATTGAATTTGCTTACAACAATAGTTTTCAATCAAGTATTAAGATGGCACCTTACGAGGCTTTGTACGGTCGTAAATGCCGTACACCATTGCTTTGGACCGAGCTCGGTGAAAGTAAAATTTTCGGAGTTGATTTGATTAAAGATGCTGAGCAGAAAGTAAAAATAATTCGCGAAAGTCTGAAGGCAGCATCAGATCGTCAGAAGTCGTACGCGGATTTAAAACGAAGAGATATTGAGTATCAGGTGGGAGACAAAGTATTTCCTAAAGTTTCACCTTGGAAAAAGATACTCAGATTTGGCCGTAAGGGCAAACTGAGTCCGAGGTTCATAGGGCCGTATGAAATATTCACAACATTTTTCATGTTTCGATGCTTCGACGTTACAGATCTGATCCTTCGCACATAATAAATCCCTCCGAGGTTGAAATTCAAGCCGATATGAGTTATGAAGAAGAACCGATTCGTATCCTAGCCCGTGAAGTGAAAGAGTTGCGAAACAAAAAGGGTTCCGTTAGTAAAGGTGCTATGGCTCAAACGCGGGATCGAAGAAGCTACTTGGGAAACCGAGAACTCTATGAAAGAACGATACCCAAACCTATTTACCGGTAAGATTTTCGGGGACGAAAATTTCTTAAGTGGGGGAGAGTTGTGACAGTCCTAAATTGACCCTAGTCGGAAAACGATTTCGGGACCGCTAAACCGAGTCACCAAAGTATTTGAATATGATATTTATTGTCTAAAATATGTGAATATGAGTGTGTGAAAGTTTTAAGCTTCGATTTAGTCGATTGCATGTGAATTTAGTTAATAGGACTTATGTGTGATACTTTTGAAATGTGATAGGTTAATCTATAAGGACCTATTAATGCATGTTGTATAAATAATGGGTTTGCATGTCAAATTACCCAAGTTTTAGATAGTGGCCGGCCATGCAATGGGTTAAAACATATTATAAACATTTTGTGTTAATGTGTTGTGTTAAAAATAATAAAATAAAAAGGTTAGTAATAAAGTAATGAAAATGGAGGGGTGATGAAAACAAAGTTGTTTCATCCATGCTCCTCCATTGCCGTGACTTGAGGAAGGAAGAAGAAGAGGATTCTCTTGCTTCATGTTCGGTTGGTTGATGTTTAGGAAGAGGTATGTTTGATGATTATATCATAAAACTCATGCATACTTTTAGTTGTTAGTTTGAATTCTACCTAGCCCATGGTTTAAATTTTTGCTATTTGAGGGAGATGATACTCGACCATGGAAGTTGCCTTCCTTAGTTGGTGTTTGATGTTGTGGTAATGAGGCTTGAAGATGATTGAGTTTGAGTGCTTAACAAAAAGGATTGGATGTGAGGGTGTGTGAGAATTAGAAAAGGATGGGTCTTAGCAACTTCATGAAGTATTTGGCCATGGTACTAGAACGTTGTAATTGTGTTTAAACTTAGAATTATGTAGTTGTATGGTTAGTATAGGTAGGGGTGACCGAATATGAGAGCATGAATAGATGAAGAGTTTTGTATTATAAAAAAATTGGTTAATTGATATGTGGTGAATGTTAAGTGTTAAATGAAATAGGAATGATATCATGTTGGAATAGGTGTATTCGGCCTTTGATTAGGTATGTAGATGATAGTGATAGATTGATGTTGCACATTCGGCTATAGGTAAGCATATTGATGATTCTATCTTGACTTAGATAACCGGCTAAAGGAGAATATTAGCTAATATGTCGAATTTGATTCATGATTTCATATATATGACTCTAATGTCTGATATATATATGGGCTAAGTACCTTGAATTTCTCTCGATGTTCAAGATGATTAAATCAATTTATTTGTTAAATTAAGCTCAAGAGCAAAGGGGAACTAAATCCGATAAAGGGATGGAAAAAGTAATTGAATAGCCGTTGGAGTCGTTCGACAACATCCGAGGTAAGTTTTCGTGTAATGGAATTTAGTTTATGGTTTGTTTAAGTCGTGACATATAAGCATAACGAATAAACGGTGATATAATGATTCTATTTGAGTTATATATTGAGGTAATTAGTTCATACTTATGACGGGCAGCCGAATGCGTATAGAGATCATGTTATAAAGCAAATCGAAATCATGTTCTTTGTATGAGGCTATTGAGCCGAAAATGGTAATGGTTGATAAATGTCTTGTGTTTGAATTCTAGTATGAAAATGAAATATAGATGTGTTATGACTTATTGATATATGTGCATGATTATTCGGATGATATCCGGGCTAAGTCCCGAAGGCCTTTGTGCTAGTGACTATATTCGGGCTAAGTCCCGAAGGCATTTATGCTAGTGACTACATCCGGGCTAAGTCCCGAAGGCATTTGTGCTAGTGACTGTATCCGGTCTAAGACCTGAAGGCATTTGTGCGAGTTGCTATATCCGGCTAATTCCCGAAGGTACTTGGGTTTGGAAATGAGTGATCTTGCTGTAATAAATTCAATTAACATGCTCATAAAATCCAAACGATAAGGTATGTTTCGTATATGCATCGGAAAGGTTGATTCCTTTCAAATAGTATTCGCTCAATTGATTAACGAGCTTCCGGCCTTTAGTTAGGTTTGATTCCCTGTGTATGAATATAATGGTTGAAGCGTGAAATAAGTATGATTTTGAGAATATGCATATATGCAATTATTCATTTAGTCATATGAACGCTATACTTTAGTCGTAAATAATTTCATTACTCAAAACTTACTAAGCATTAAATGCTTACTCTGTTTCTTTAATTATCTGTTTTATAGATTTTGTTCGTCAGCTATCGGACTCGGGATTGTCAAAGTCGAAGTCATCCACACTATCTAAGCCCTTTTGGTACTCTTTTAGTGAACTTCGATAGTGGCATGTATAGGACTGACCTTTGTTGTTAATTAAGTACCTTTTTGGTAATGTATATATTCGGATAGCCATGCGAAAATGGCTTATATATTTTGAGCATAGCATTATAACCATTTTGTATATATGGTTATTGAGTGGTGTGGAAATGCTTGGCAATGATTAGCCATTGGAATGGTTAATCACAATCATATTTGGTGCTATGTATGTCAAATGGCTAGTTGAATCATGGAAAACTATGAAATAGGTGAAATTTACCTTAAAATAGATGCTGACAGCAGCAGTGATGTGAGTTTAAAAAATCACTAAAAATAGTATAAATGTAATTAAATAATGAATAAATTATGTAATCGAATCTTGATGAGTCTATTTTCATATGGAAGAAACGAAATACCATATGAGTCGTATTTTATGAGATGTTTAAGTTTTTATGAAACAGGGCCAGAGCGATTTCTGGATCCCCTGTTCTGACTTTTGATATTCACCATAAATTACCAGAGATAATTAGAAGTCATGCTTTATATGTACAGATTCCTTTTTAAGTCTAGTTTCATTAGAAACAAATGGCATAAGTATTGAAGCCCTTTACAGAGAGATATCTAAGTTGTAATGCATGAAGGTCAGAGTAGTCGAACCCTGAAACAGGGGAGAATTTAAATAATAAAATGTACTAATTGGCCAAACCAAAAATTCTATAAAAAAATTTGTAGATGGATTTATGAGTCTAGTTTCAGGGAAAATTTACGGAATCAGTTTTTGAGTTTGTGAACTCGAGATATGATTTTTAAGGTGACAGTGACGCAGTTATCCAGCTTATCTAGAAATTTTAAAATGATCTGTGTAAATGAATGAATTAAGTCCGTTAACACCTCGTGTCTGACTCCGGCAACGGTCTCGGGTACGAGGCGTTACAAGCCTGGACCCAAAATCACCTTACGAGTTCATGATATGGAGGATTTAGCCTGGACTGGTAATCCTGCCATGAGATATGAGATTCACGGGAGTGCATATATGTGAAATGATCATTCATAAGAATTGACGGATAATGGGTATTCCATCGAGATTTCCTAGAAACTCAATGGGATTAACATGATGTATGTCAATAAGATGATGAATGATGATCTCATCTACATAAATTACATGACATTTTGTTATGTAACTAACTCATTGATTGAGTGCACGTGATAGGGAATCATTTCATAATTTATGATTTCATGATTTAAATATGGATGTATGCTAATTACTCAATAAGTTTACCTTCCGGTTATTCGAGCTTACTAAGCATGTAAATGCTTACCCTTCTCTTTTCCCTATCTCGCAGAGCTCGAGGACTCATAAGGATTGGAAGACAATTGGAGAGTCAGCACACTATCATCTAAACAAGCTTTGGTATAAAGACTCTGTTTATTTTGTTCAATGGCATGTATAGTATTTTTGAGTATTTTGTTATATGTGTCATTTGATTTGCCAAGTAAAGGCATGTAAAAATATGTTCATCTTTTTGTTTATAGCCATGGAAATTGGCTTAATTTAAGTAGGCTATGACCTACGATTTTATGCATGGTTTTAATTACAAATGATGTGTTACTATCAATTGGCAATGAGTCACATGAATGAGCCAATTTCGGATGGATTAATGTAACATGGGAACCCATGACTCTAAAGAGGAAATAGCCATTTATGTATGAAACCAATGATATGAGGTTTCTATACAACTATTTTCATTAAGATTATTTACAAGTGTAAAATTATGTTTTCTCTCAAACTTGGTAACCACTAGGCACAAGTAGTAGAAAAGGGGTGACTAAAGGCTTGGGAAATAGCCTAATAAAGTTCACATGGTTGGACACACGGGCGTGTGTCTAGGCCGTGTGTGACACACGATTCCCTCCCATGGGCGTGTGCTATGGCCGTATGTCCCCTACACTTAAAATTTTAGCTCAAATTTGTATACGGGCAGGCAGCACGGGCTTGCGCCATGGCCATGTTAAAATGACAGTTTCATCCACGGGCAGGAAGTGCGGGCGTGTGCCATGGTCGTGTTGATAAGTCAGTGTTGCCCACGGTTGAAGGCCATGGGTGTGCCCCAAGATACACGGTCATGTGTCCCTTTATATTAAGGAAAATTTTCTGAGGAGCCCAAGGATAATCGAACGTGCCCGTATTTGTCCCGCATTGCCTTCCGATTTGATATAGGTCTCAAAGGCCTATACAAGGGACGAGATGTTCATGATTGAAAACTTTTAAATTCAAATGAAATTTTGTGACCCGAGTTAGTATACTGAAAGTGTAAAGTTCAGGTAATACCTCGAATCCTATCCTGATAACAGATATGGGTGAGGGGTGTTACATACACAGTCTACCCAATAGGCGTGTGATCCAGCTGTGTGTCCCCTGCACCCTAATTATGCAAAACAGAATGCCCAGTAGTAAATACACAGGTAGAGACACGGCCGTGTGTCTCAACTGTGTGAAGGACATGGCCTTAGGACATGGGTGTGTGCCCAAGCTGTGTGAAGTCTGCACTTAATGTTTGGAATTTAATTTGCCACATGGCCTAAGCACACGAGCATGTGCCGTGTGACCTTATTTGGTTGATGACATCATAAACAGAGAGTTACACGGGCTGAGGACACGGGCGTGTGCGACCACACAGGCGTATGACTCTCCAAAGTAAGAACATTTATGAGTTATCCTAAAGTTTTCTAAAGTCTTCGGTTTAGTCCCGAACTACCTCTGATGTATGTTTCAGGCCTCGTAGGCTCGAATAAGGGACGATATGTATATGTATGAATAATTTTAATTTGTACGAAATTTTATGGCCTGATTTTGTGTGAATGTGTATGTTTAAGTCCAGTAACGCCTCGAACCCTGTTTTGGCGTCGGATACGGGTAAGGGGTGTTACAGTGTAATTATACAAAAGTTCAAATTTTGGACTAAATTGAATAGTAAAATTATTAAATGGATTGAATTTGCTTTTTTAGATAAGATAAACCTCGTACGGGTTTATTTTGATTCATATGTCATTGTGCTATTTATCATATAAATAAATGTGGAAATCCAATGATGTTACGATGACTATCGAGCCCCATTTGAAGCTTAAGAATATATAGGATACAAATGACATGTCATTAGGGTTACCATATTTGGGGTGCTAGTCCTGAATGTCTTACCGATGGTTGAGTTTTGGCATTTGTTGCATATACTCAATAGCTTGTGTGAGTAGCATCGTGTAGCTTACATTCCGACCATCAGCTTGTGTGAGCAGACTCATTTCATGGCTCGAGTGAGCAACGATGTAAAGGAAATGAAATGTTATATGTTTAGCACACTTTGTGTGAGGTTTCCCACATATCTGATGTTATTCTAAATGGTTCAGCGAGCATGAAAAGGGAAAGGAAAGGTAAGTGTTCAAATGACTTATGTCATGATTCTATGAAAAGGATTGAAAATGTAATTTTCAATGAAAGTATATCTATGTTCATGAAAATGATGATTTCATGTGATGTTGTTCATGTATAATGACTTACCTTATGCTAATTCTAGTGAATTATGAATTGATACACTAACATGTGTCGTGGATGATGCTTGGGCTTGTACCAAGCTTGTGGTTGGATTGTATCATGTGTAATTTTAAGGTTATGCATTGAAATGGTAAGTTATGTTCATGTTTTACGAACTTACTAAGCATTATATGCTTACGTAGTTTTCTTTCCCATGTTTTATAGATATCGGAAGCTCGATCAGTTTGGAAGCTCGTCAAAGATCTATCACACTATCTAGCAAACATATCTGTAGTTTTTGATGTTTTGGCCAAGGTTATAATGGCATGTATAGGTGGACTTGTGCTTAATGTTCTAGTTGATATGTTTGGCATGTATAAGTCATTTTGGTTGATGAAATTTTGGTACTCTTAGTGCCTTGTTGTTATATATTAATATTGTTAAATTGTTGTATGTTTCAATAGCCTAATTTGTTTGTGATGGAGTAGTTACAATATGGTCAAGTATGGTATGTCCTATTATGGAATTGAGCTAGGTGTGTATGGTTGATATATGACCAAATATGCATTCATTTAGGTATGTTCGATTAACTATAATTGAGGTGCCTTGTTGGCATATTGGTTGAATGCAATTTAGTCATTTGAATTGGTCATATTATGCATGTTTTGGTATGTTTGTGATGCTTTGGTCATGTGTGCAAATAGTGTCAAAGTACAAGCTTAAAATGGGTGATGGAAATGGCTTGAATTTGAGTAATTTCATGTCCACACGGCCTAAGACACGGGTGTGTGTCTCAGCTATGTGTGACACAGCCATGCAACACGACCATGTGTCCCCTGTAGGTTTCAGAGGTTACAAGTCAGGCAGTTACACGGCCTAGTACACAACCTGACACACGGGTGTGTGAGGCCATTTCAAGAGTTACAGGGCATGGCATAAGGGCGTGTGGCTTGGCCATGTGACCTAACTCAAAGAGTTACATGGGCACGAATACAGGCTGGGACATGGCCATGTGTCCCTATTTCCATTATTATAGGGCTTGAAACATGGGCGTGTGTCTCAGTCGTGTGAGTCACATGGCCTGGTCACACGGCCGTGTGACCCCTGCAGTTATTATTATTTTAACTTTCTCTAACATGTTTCAAATGTTTCTGATTTAGTCCCAAATTGTTTCTAAAGTGTTTGAGGACTCGAAGGCTCGAATAAGGGATGATATGCATGTGTTTGTATGATTTATATCGTGTTTATGTTGAAGTTTGAAATGTTTTAAGTCACGTTTTTATGGTAATGCTCTGTAACCTTTTTTGGACGATGGATACAGGTTAGGGCTGTTACATAAAATAAACTAAAAATATTTTTAATAAAATTTAACTTTTCAAAATTTTTAGAATTGAAACTAAAAACAAAAACATTTCCTACATTTCACACAAGTGGACTCAAACCCAGGACCAAAGGTAAGCTACCCAAAAGAGTTAGACACTGAACCAGTAGGCTCTTTCTACTCTTAAAATGTGAAAACCAACTTAACAGTCCCACCGACCATTGACCTAGCAAAATAACTTGATTAATTCTAACCCCAATTTCGGGGCATTACAAATTTAACAAATATTTAAGTACTTTTGAAATATTTGAATAATCTCTTCACTTTAAAGTTTATGTAACACCCTTAACCCGAACCCATTGCCAAAATAAGGTTACGAAGCAATTACCAGAGTTTATGATTCAAACTAACAAAATAGGAAAAATCATATCATTAATCATATCAAAACCAATCCATAACATGCATATTGTCCCTTATACGAGCCCTCGAGGCTCTAAAAACACGTTAGAAACAAGTCGAGACTAAATCGAAAACATATAGAATTTTTTAGAAAACAATAAAAAAATTCAAAATTGCAAGGGTTACACGACTGTGTGGCCAAGCCTTGTGACTCACACGGTGTAACACCCCTTACCCGTGTCTGATGCCGGGACAAGGTACGAGGCATTACCGGACTTAATTGTTCACAAAAATGAAAAAATCGGCTACAAAATTTCGTTCGTATCAAAACTTTTCATACAAATGCATAATGTCCCATACACTAGCCAAGGAAGCCCTAAACATGCATTGAAAGTAGTTAGGGACTAAACCGAGAACCTTAGAAAGTTTTGGGAAAACTTAGAAAATTTTTCAATGACACAAGGTCACACGCCCGTGTTGACACAGGGACACGCCCGTGTGCCTTCGACAAGTCCGTGTCCTCAGGCTGTGTAACTCTTTGACTATGACGTCAACGAATAATTTGGACCACACGGCGAAGCCACTCACCTGTGTGCTAAGGCCCTGTCCAGTCCACCACACGGTTGAGACAGACGGCCGTGTCTTAGCCCATGTGGCTAACACTTAGGCTATTTTCCAAGCCTTTATGTTACCCTTAATCTTTCACATCTATATTCACACTAAGGACACATATCATGACATCATTTCAATGATTTAGCATCCGATAATAAGACACATTCACAAGCATTAGAAATAGCATATATAGATAGGTTCACAACAATAATCCATATGAGCCACACCTCTTGGCTATATATAAATAACTCAATATAGACCAATACATTTGGCTAATAATAATTACACATATTATAAAAACCAAGCCCTTATACATGCCACTCACTTCAAAACGCTTAAAATGTATATATCAATATTCCAAAGGTGATGGTTTGATAGTGTGGTGCCGCCTCCGACGATCTCCAACCCCGAGCTAACATGTCAAAACTAAAGAAAATGAAAGGAAGGGAGTAAGCTTTATATCTTAGTAAGACCGTATGAAATTAATAAGCAATTTATCAACTTGCTTCTCAAGGAAATACAACAATATTTGCACTTTTGCTTATGTTCGAGTCAAGTTGTTTTCTCGAGTTGAAGTCAATAAATTATTTATATCTGGAGCTACAGAATCCCAAATTAAGATCAATTAATTTTCCCTAAAACTAGACTCATATACCTTCTTACCATAAAATTTTCAAATTTTTTGGTCTAGGAAATAAGTACAGTTTATTCTTTAAATTCATCCCTGTTTTGCTGTATGACAGTTTTGACCCCTCTTCACTAAAAACCAATTATCTCCTTGTACGTGATTCATATGATGTTAAATTTTGTTTATTTTCAAAATAGATTCATTAAGTATTCTAATAATATAAATTATAACCCATAATTATTTTTGTACAATTTTTAGAGATTTTCCCAAATCAAAATAGGGGATTTCAAAATCATTCTGAATTTATCTCACAACAATTCAAATATCTCATAATATGAACTTCTTTTGCTGACATTGTTTCTTCTATATGAAACTAGTCAATAATATTTAATTTCATATTTTATTCAGCCTCTAAATAAATTTCAACAATTTTTGGTGGATTTTCAAATTTGGACTGCGGCTGTCCAAAATTGTTTCAATGCTAATTTTACCCTTTCATAATTATCTTTAAATAGGCTTTTATGCCAATTAATTTCTCTTTTCATATTCATTAGGCCATAAGGTGAAGGGATAAACATATCATGTCCTAATTTAATTTGACCTAAAAGCCTCACACATAATCATCCATCAAATTTACCACATAATTATACACGATAGGTATCGACCTAATATTTATAAGTTCATCACAAAGTCGTTCTCATAGGTATGACTTACTCATTTACATTCTTACCAAAAGTTCAATATACATCGAGCTCACCACTCATAAATTTTTAGTACATACCTTCACCCTTTTAACATGATCATAAACATAGCTTACTCATTTTCATTCCTTACTAATCATACAACATAAATTGAGCACGCATTGCATGAATTTCATGTAAGTACCTGTATCACTCACAAAATGGTCATAACCTCTCTTATTCCAACATAAACCGTAAATTTCCCATTGAACCATTTGGAATACCACAGGATATTCAATAAGCCTCAAGCATAGGGTAAGACGCTGACGCCATGTCCCAGACATGGTCTTACACTAGCTCACATGTCGAGGCTGATGCCATGTCCCAGACATGGTATTACACTAGCTCTCGTATCCATGTCGATGCCATGTCCAACATGGTCTTACGCTGGCTTTCGATCAATGTCGATGCCATGTCCAACAAACAGGATCTCAATCAACGCCGATACCACGTCCAACAGTATTGAAGAATATTAGCTCGAGAGTTTAAAGAGTTACGTAATAAGAAGATTTCGTTAGTTAAAGTGATGTGGCATTGGCACAATATTGAAGAAGAAATGTGGGAGCCTGAAGATGCTATGAAACAACAATATCCATATTTGTTTAACAGTAAGATTTTCGGGGACGAAAATCCCTAAGGGGGAGAATTGTAACAGCTTGGTTTGACCCTAGTCAAAATAGTGGTTTCGAGACCACAAATTTGTGTTAGAAAAATATTTTAAAATTAATTTTTGTGTATATGGTAAGTGAATTTACATGTGTGAAAGTCTCGTGTGGAAATTTAACTGTTTGTGTGCTTAATTTGCAAAAACGACCAAATCGCGTAAAATGTAAAAGTTGGATGCTAGATGTTAAAAGTGCCTATTTCACTTGGATTTGCTTATGAGAGGTCCTTATGTGGTTATTATGCCATCTAAAAGGTTAATGGACACCAATGACCTTTGTAAAGTGGTTTGTTAATGTTTTATACTAAGGGTAAAATGGTAAACTAATTATAAATGAATCATAATTAAATTAAAGGCATGAAATAAACCATTTCATGCTCATATTTAACTAAAAATTCAAGGAAAGAAAAGAAAAAGAATAGCTAGGGTTTGGCTAAGGAAATCCTTGATTAAGGTATGTGTTTTGATCGATTTTTGATTATTTTTACGTTTTTGTAATCGTTGCTTCGTATACTATCAATCCCATGCCTCAATTTTTGATCTTGATGGTGATTTTGAAATATTCCATGGATGAATACATGAGTTTTGTGTTGTTAAATGGTGAAATATGAAAGCTTGATGTTAGGTTTACATGTTTTGTCTTTGGATTTTTGATGAAATTGAGCAATTTGGGCTAAATTGTAAAAATGTTATTTTGAGGGACTAAAATGTGAAATAAAGGAAATGTGTGAATTAGTATGAGTACAAGGAGAATTTGGTTAAGTTTGTGTATATGCAAATTATGTGTATTTTGTGATTTTTTGAAATAGGGACTAAAGTATCGAAATGTGAAAATGTGGGGGCTAGTTTGCAAAATGCCCTAAATATGTGTTTATAGATTGAATTGAATTACTTGGTGAACAAAAGGGTTAATTTTGAATACATTTAGATCAAGAAAGGAGGAATTCAGACTTAGATCGAGGAAAGTCGAAGGTTATCAAGTAGATAGTCCTAGTCGACAAATTCCGAGTACAAGGTAAGTTCGTACTTAAAATGTGATGTTAAGTAAGTTTTGATGCGTTTATTCTACATGGGTTGTATATAATTGAATTGGGTAATATGGTGATGAATCGGAAGCTTTGGCACTAAGTGTACGATTTAAACTAGCTTTGGCACTAAGTGTGCGATTTAAACTAGCTTTGGCACTAAGTGTGCGATTTAACTAGCTTCGGTTACTTGAGGCACTAAGTGTACGATACTGACTTAGTCTCGGTTATTTGAGATAGCACTAAGTGTGCAAAAATATTTAGCTTCGGCTAACCTTATAGCACTAAGTGTGCTGATGTGTAAAATTCAAATAACTTATGGAAAGTCTTATAACATTCAACATGAGGTAAGCACAAAAGTGGATAAGTACAAGAAGTTTCAGGTATGTATAATGCCTAAGTGGTAGATGATGTTATGTATATGAATCTCATTGAGTTGATATAGTTATATGTATTGAAATTGTACAAATACTCATAGGTTATCATTTTATGTTCATATACTATGAATGTTTTGAATATGAGCTTACTAAGCTTTTGAAAGCTTACTCTATGTGATTACTTTCTGTTTTACAGTTATCGTAGCTACTGAAGGCTCGGGGATGGTCAAAGATCATCACCACACTATTGATCTCATTTTGGTACTTTTAAAAATGTAAATATTTGAAGTATGGCATGTATAGGCTAGTAGTTGTGAAGTATGTTTTGTGATGTATGTAGTTAGACATGAGATTTGGCTAATTTGTGTTTGAACTCATATTTGACAATGGCTTTTGATATGTGATTTTAATTTGCAATTATGGCATGTCTTAATTAGATAAAGGAGAAGGTAAGTTTGGGAAGTTCATGGTATGAGAATGGATGATGTTTTTTTTTTTGATATAATCTTACATTATGTTTTAGTATAAAAAAGTAAGGTTTATAAGTATGTAAATGATTGATAATATTATGGCATGAATGATGTATGTTTTAGCTTAAAGAATGGTTGATTGGGTTGTACATATATGCTTGATTCCTTGTTTGTAGGGTGACCCATAATGGGGTGGCAAGTTGACTAAAACCAAGCCTGCATTGTGCCACACGGTCAAAAGCCACGGGCGTGCTTTATGGCCGTGTTTGTTTGGCAGTAACCTCTTAAAAATCACACGGCTTTGACAGACGAGCGTGTCGTATGGCCGTGGGCATAAGTCAGTAGCTAGCTAAGTATCACATGGCCATAGCACACGGGCGTGTCTATTGGTCATGGGTGAAAGTCAGTATGATCACCTTGTTTTGGCACGGCTGGTTCACATGGGTGTGTCTGATACCCGTGTAAGGCACACGGCCTGGTCACACGGGCATGTGACCTTAACAGAATAGAAAAATTTCCTAAGTGTTGAAAGTTGTGAACATGTTCAGTTTAGTCCCGACCTCTTCTTAATGCATGTTTAAGGTCTCATTGACCTAAGAAAGGGACTTATGTTGATGTTTGACTATGATGCTATGATGTTTGTGAAATGAATGCGAAGTGTTTTGATATGTTTGGTAATGCCGCTTAAACCTAGTCCGGCGATGGGTACGGGTTAGGGGTGTTACATTTTGTTGGTATAAGAGCTATGGTTTAGTCGGTTCTAGGACTACCATAGTGTATGTGAGTCTAGCTATACATGCCATATATCTGAATCTGTGATAGTGTGATGACTCCTGACATTGAAATATGCTTTTATATAGAAAATGAATCCCGATAGAGCTGTAGTTGACGATGTTAAAGGAATGCGCCTGCTCCCATGCAAAGGACGGTGCAAGATGATTCCCGACCGGCTATGAGTAGCCGTGATTGCGAGGCTAAGCAGGCCTTCTATCAGATGATGAACGATTGGTTCACCCAATATATTTGAACCAATCCGGCTATACAACAACCTCCACCCCGGTTAATCCTCCTTAACCTTCGGATACGCCACGAGTGAATTCAGTACAGTTGAGTAGACCACCAGTTGACAAGATTAGAAAATATGAAGCTGAAGAATTCCGAGCTACAACAAGTGATGATGCGGAAAAGGCTGAGTTCTGGTTAGAGAACACAATAATAGTGTTTGATGAATTATCCCTGAGTCTCGAAGAATGTATAAAATGCGCTGTTTCACTTTCGAGAGACACGGTGTATCATTGGTGGAAGACTTTGACATCAGTGGTTCCGAGTGAACGAGTTACATAGGATTTCTTCCAAGCTGAATTTCGAAAGAAATACATAAGTTAGAGATTTATTGATCAAAAACGTAAAAAGTTTCTTGAGCTTAAGCAAGGTCGTATGTCTGTTACAGAATACGAGCGAGAATTTGTAAGGTTGAGTCAGTATGCCCGTGAATGTGTATCTTCGGAAGCAATAATGTGCAAGAGATTTGAAGACGGCTTGAACGAAGATATTCGCTTGTTAGTTGGAATTCTGGAAATCAAAGAATTCGTGGTGCTTGTTGAACGAGCATGTAAAGCGGAGGTTCTTGGGAAAGAGAAAAGAAAGGCTGAGTTTGAAGCTAGAGATGTGCGAAAGAGATCATCGGGCAAATCATTTCAATCTGGATCCAAGAAGTTTAGAGATGATAGCAGTCATTTAAAGTCTAATGTGGGATATTCAAACAGAGACCGTGTTAGATTGCAATCGAATTATAAATCTTCAGCCACGTCTATTTCTAGTGTTAATAATGCAAAGAATGAAAGGCCTGAATGTGAGCAATGTGGAAGACGACACTTTCGTGAATGCTGGGGAAAAAGTAATAATCGAGTTTGTTATAGTTGTGGTTCGAGAAACCATTTTATTAAAGAATGCCCAGATTTAGCTGGAAAAGATAATGTTCAAAATTCGAGACAGAGTGGTAATGTTTCTCGTGGTAGACCTCCCAGAAATACGGGAAATGTAAGTGGTAGTCAAAAAGGAACGAAAGACACAGCTGTTAGATCTGAGGCTCGTGCACCTACTAGAGCGTATGCTATTCGAGCTCGTGAGGAAGCTTCATCACCAGATATGATTACGAGTACATTTACTCTCTATGATACTTCTGTGATTGCTTTGATAGATCCTGGATCAACACATTTGTATATATGTATGAACTTAGTGAACAGTAAGACTTTGTCTGTAGAGTCTACTGAATTTGTAATTAGAGTTTCAAACCCCCTAGGCAGATGTGCCTTGGTCGATAAAGTCTATAGGAATTGTTTGTTAATGTTTCGAGACAATTGTTTTCCGACTGATTTGATGTTGTTACCTTTTGATAAGTTTGATATTATTCTAGGAATGGATTGGTTAACTTTGCATGATGCTGTGGTGAATTGCAAACAGAAAACTATTGATTTGAGATGTAAGAATGATGAAATAGTTAGAGTTGAATCTAGTGATTTGAATGGGTTACCTACTGTGATATCTTCTATGAAAGCATTGAGTATTGTTAGAAAGGGTTGTGAAGCTTATTTTGCATACGTGATTGATTCAAATGTGTTGGAATAGAAAGTTGAATATATACCTGTTATCTGTGAGTTTCTTGATGTGTTTCCTGAAGAACTTTCGGGATTACCTCCAGTTAGAGAGGTAGAATTTGGCATAGAATTGATACCTGGTACTACTCCGATTTCGATAGCTTCGTATAGAATGGCTCCAATCGAGAAGAATTAAAGTCTCAGTTGCAAGAATTGACCGATCGAGGATTTGCTAGACTGAGTTTCTCACCTTGGGTGCGTCGATTTTATTTGTGAAAAAGAAAGATGGTACGATGAGAATGTGTATAGATTATCGTCAGTTGAATAAAGTGACTGTCAAGAATAAGTATCCTTTGCCCCGAATTGATGATTTGTTTGAGCAGTTGAAAGGAGCTACTATGTTTTCAAAAATAGATTTGAGATCGGGTTATTATCAACTGAGAGTAAAAGATTTTGATATTTCGAAGACTACTTTCAGAATGAGGTACGACCACTATGAATTTTTAGTTATGCCTTTCGGATTGACTAATGTGCCTGCTATCTTTATGGATTTGATGAATAGAATTTTCAGACCTATTTAGATCAATTTGTTGTAGTTTTCATTGATGATATATTGATTTATTCACTTGATGAATCTAAACACGTCGAGCATTTGAGAATAGTGCTACAGACTCTACGAGATAAACAGTTGTATGCAAAGTTTAGTAAATGTGAATTCTTGTTGCGAGAAGTTGGTTTCTTGGGTCATATTGTGTCAGCCTCTAGTATTCGAGTTGATCCGAGTAAAATCTTAGCCATTTTGGATTGGAAACCTTCGAGAAATATTTCTGAAGTCTGAGTTTTCTGGGACTTGCTGGATACTATAGAAGATTCATAAAAGGTTTCTCGATGATTGCGACTCCATTGACAAAGTTGCTTCAGAAAGATGTGAAGTTTGAGTAGTCTAAAAAATGTCAAAACAGCTTTGATCAGTTGAAAGTCGTGTTGACTGAAGCTCTAGTATTGGTACAACCTGAATCGGGTAAAGAATTTGTGATTTATAGTGATGCTTCGTTGGTTGGTTTGGGTTGTGTTTTAATGCAAGAAGGGAAAGTTATAGCTTATGCATCGAGACAACTAAAGCCGCATGAAAAGAACTATCCAACTCACGACCTCGAGTTAGCTGCTATTGTATTTGCTTTGAAGATTTGACATCACTATCTGTTTGGGGGGGAAATGTCATGTGTTTTCTGATCATAAGAGTTTAAAGTATCTGATGACTCAGAAAGATTTGAATTTGCGACAGAGAAGATGGTTAGAATTGTTGAAAGACTACGAACTTGTGATTGATTATCACCCGGGAAAAGCAAATGTTGTTGTAGATGCTTTGAGTCAAAAATCGTAATTTTCTTTGTGTGCAAAGAATGCTCATTTAGTTCTATCTGATGATGGTTCAATTTTAGCTGAATTGAAAGCAAGACCTTAGTTTTTACAATAGATTATTGAAGCTCAGAAAATTGATAATGAGATTTTAGCTAAACGAGCTCAATGTAATGTAGAGACTGATTCAGAATTCAGAGTTAATAAAGATAATTGTTTAAGATTTTGAGATAGGATTTGCATTTTGAGAAATCCCGAGTTAATTCAAATGATTCTGAGTGAAGTTCATAGTAGTCGGTTATCTGTGCATCCAGGCAGTACTAAAATGTACAATGACTTGAAACAACATTATTGGTGGTCCGGAATGAAAAGAGATATCTCTGAATTTGTTTCTAAATGTTTGATATGTCAGCAAGTTAAAGTTGAACATCAAGTGCTGTCTGGGTTACTACAACCGATTATGATTCCGGAGTGGAAATGGGATCGAGTGACCATGGACTTTGTTTCGGGTTTACCTCTATCTCCGAGGAAGAAATATGCCATTTGGGTTGTAGTTGATTGTTTGACAAAATCAGCTTATTTTATCCCAGCTCGATCTGATTATTCACTTAATAGATTAGCTAAATTATACATTTCTGATATAGTGAGATTGCATGATGTGCCATTGTCTATAGTATCAGACCGAGATTTTGGAAGAAATTGCAAGATGCTCTAGGTACTAAATTGCATTTTAGAACTGCTTATCATCCGCAAATAGATGGTCAATCTGAACAGATTATTCAGATACTCGAAGATATGTTGAGATGTTGCATTCTTGAGTTTGAAGGTACGTGGGAACAATATTTACCTTTGATTGAATTCACTTCTAATAACAGTTTTCAGTTGAGCATCAAAATGACACCATACGAAGCTTTATACGGTCGTAAATGCCATACACCTTTGTATTGGACAGAGCTCAGTGAAAATAAGATTTATGGGGTTGATTTGATAAAGGAAACTGAACAGAAAGTGAAAGTGATCCGAGATAGTTTGAAAGCAGCTTCTGATCATCAGAAATCATATGCAGATTTGAAAAGAAAAGATATTGAGTTTGATATAGGTGAAAAAGTATTTTTGAAAGTGTCTCCATGGAAGAAAGTGCTTCGATTTGGTAGAAAAGGCAAATTGAGTCCAAGACTTATCGGGCCGTATGAAATTATCGAGCGTATGGGGCCGGTTGCATATAGATTGTTGCTGCCGCCAAAGCTAGAAAAGATTCATAATGTATTTCATGTATCGATGCTTCGATGGTACAGATCTGATCCTTCGCATGTAATTCCTTCATCTGAGATTAAAATTCGGTCTGATATGACCTACGAAGAAAAATTGATTCGAATATTAGCTCGAGAGGTTAAAGAGTTACGTAATAAGAAGATTCTGTTAGTTAAAGTGATGTGGCATCGGCACAGTATTGAAGAAGCAATGTGGGAGCATGAAGATGCTATGAAACAACAATATCCAAATCTGTTTAACGGTAAGATTTTCGGGGATGAAAATCCCTAAGGGGGGAATTGTAACAGCTCAGTTTCACCCTAGTCAGAATAGCGGTTTCGAGACCACAAATTTGAGTTAGAAAAATATTTTAATATTAATTTCTGTGTTTATGATAAGTGAATTCACATGTGTGAAAGTCTCGTGTAGAAATTTAACTATTTGTGTGCTTAATTTGCAAAAAGGACCAAATCGCGTAAAATGTAAAAGCTGGGCACTAGATGTTAAAAGTGCCTATTTGACTTGGCTTTGTTTATGAGAGGTCCTTATGTGGTTATTATGCCATCTAAAAGGTTAATGGACACCAATGACCTTTGTAAAGTGGTTTGTTAATGTTTTATACTAAGGGCAAAATGGAAAACTAATTATAAATGAATTATAATTAAATTAAAGGCATGAAATAAACCATTTCATGCTCATATTTGACTGAAAATTCAAGGAAATAAAAATAAAAAGAATAGCTAGGGTTAGGCTAAGGAAATCCTTGATTAAGGTATGTGTTTTGATCGATTTTTTATTATTTTTACGTTTTTGTAATTGTTGCTTCGTATACTATCAAGCCCATGCCTTAATTTTTGATTTTGATGGTGATTTTGAAATATTCCATGGATGAATACATGAGTTTTGTGTTGTTAAATGGTGAAATATGAAAGCTTGATGTTGGGTTTACATGTTTTGTTTTTGGATTTTTGATGAAATTGAGCAATTTGGGCTAAATTGTAAAAATGTTATTTTGAGGGACTAAAATGTGAAATAAATGAAATGTGTGAATTAGTATGAGTACAAGGAGAATTTGGTTACGTTTGTGTATATACAAATTAAGTGTATTTTGTGATTTTGTGAAATAGGGACTAAAGTGTCGAAATGTGAAAATGTGGGGGCTAGTTTGCAAAATGCCTTAAATATGTGTTTATAGATTGAATTGAATTACTTGGTGAATAAAAGGGTTAATTTTGAATACATTTAGATCAAGAAAGGAGGAATTCGAACTTAGATCGAGGAAAATCGAAGGTTATCGAATAGATAGTCCGAGTCGACAAATTCCGAGTACGAGGTAAGTTCATACTTAAAATGTGATGTTAAGTAAGTTTTGATGCCTTTATTCTACATGGGTTGTATATAATTGAATTGGATAATATGGTGATGAATCAGAAGATTTGTCACTAAGTGTGCGATTTAACTAGCTTCGGCTACTTGAGACACTAAGTGTGCGATACCGACTTAGTCTCGATTATTTGAGTGGCACTAAGTGTGCAGAAATATTTAGCTTCGGCTAACCTTATAGCACTGAGTGTGCTGATGTGTAAAATTTGAATAACTTATGGAAAGTCTTATAACATTCAACATGAGGTAAGTACAAAAGTGAATAAGTACGGGAAGTTTCAGGTATGTATAATGCCTAAGTGGTAGATGATGTTATGTATATGAATCTCATTGAGTTGATATAGTTATATGGATTGAAATTGTACAAATACTCATAGGTTATCATTTTATGTTTAAATACTATGAATGTTTTGAGTACGAGCTTACTAAGCTTTTGAAAGCTTACTCTGTGTGATTACTGTCTGTTTTACAATTATCGTAGCTACTGAAGGCTCGAGGATAGTCAAGGATCGTCACCACACTATCGATCTCATTTTGGTACTTTTAAAAGTGTAAATATTTGAAGTATGGCATGTATAGGCTAGTAGTTGTGAAGTATGTTTTGTGATGTATGTAGTTAGCCATGAGATTTGGCTAATTTGTGTTTGAAATCATATTTGATAATGGCTTTTGATATATGATTTTAATTTGCAATTGTGGCATGTCTCAATTAGATAAAGGAGAAGGTAAATTTGGGAAGTTCAAGGTATGAGAATGGATGATGTTTTTTTTTTATATAATCTTAGATTATGTTTTAGTATAAAAAAATAAGGTTTATAAGTATGTAAATGATTGATAATATTATGGCATGAATGATGTATGTTTTAGCTTAAAGAATGGTTGATTGGGTTGTACATATATGCTTGATTCCTTGTTTGTGGGGTGACCCATAATGGGGTGGCAAGTTGGCTGAAACCAAGCCTGCATTGTGCCACACGGTCAAAAGCCACGGGCGTGCTTTGTGGCCGTGTTTGTTTGGCAGTAACCTCTTAAAAATCACACGGCTTTGACAGACAGGTGTGTCATACGGCCATGGGCATAAGTCAGTAGCTAGCTAAGTATCACACGGCGATAGCACACGGGCGTGTCTATTGGCCGTGGGTGAAACTCAGTATGGTCACCCTGTTTTGGCACAGCTGGTTCACATGGGTGTGTCTGATACCCGTGTAAGGCACACGGCCTGGTCACACGGGCATGTGACATTAACAGAATAGAAAAAATTCCTAAGTGTTGAAAGTTGTGAACATGTTTGGTTTAGTCCTGACCTCTTTCTAATGCATGTTTAAGGTCTCATTGACCTAAGAAAGGGACTTATGTTGATGTTTGACTATGATGCTATGATGTTTGTGAAATGAATGCGAAGTGTTTTGATATGTTTGGTAATGCCGCTTAACCCTTGTTCGACGATGGATACGGGTTAGGGGTGTTACAGCTTTACACTGGCTCTCGTCTCCATGCCGATGCCATGTCCAACATGGTCTTACATTAGTGTACATATCACCCTAGTAGCATGGCATGAATATCCGACCTATTCCTACGGTTCAACCAGGGATTTCCCTGTATCAATTTTAATCATACATTGTTCATAGTCACATTAAAACATTTTATGCGATATCAGTCATTCAATGCATAATAACAATAAAGTTGTAATATTTACGCACAACTTACTCGTTTCAATGGAATATCATATTCCATCAAATTTTCAATGTATTAAATCATCACATAAATGTTATTAACATTTGGCATCACTTTCTCATACTCAATATCATCAACATCTAATTCAGTACAACACTACAGCAAAACAGGTTTTTCGCGTCGTTTGAACAAAAAACGCCGCTATAGTTCAGCATTAGCGGCGTTTCTAAACAAACGCCACTATAGATAGGACATTAGCAGCGTTTTTCTAAAAGCGCCGCTATATATCGAGCATTAGCGGCGCTTTTATAAAAAACACCGCAACTGCTCAATCTTTAGCGGCGTTTTTGTGAAAGCGCCGCTAATAATTTCAGCAAGACGCAGTCGTTTCCTTTCGGCCCTTAGTTTCATTAGCGGCGTTTTCAAAAAACACCATTAAAGGTTGAGTATTAGCGGCGTTTTATAACAAACGCCGCTATAGGTTGAGCATTAGAAAAACGCCGCAAAAAAATAGCAAGACGCTGTCGTTTTGTTTTAAACCTTAGTGACATTATAAAAACGCCGCTATAGGTCTAGTATTAGCGGCGTTTCTTATAAAAACGCCGTAAAAAGTATTTTATGTATATATTTATTATTTAAATGGTTTATTTATATTTATATTGATTAAAATACAATTTATTTTCAATTGAATATTTAAATTCTTTAGAAAAAACTAATGACATGCAGAAAAAATTTGAAAATTTGAAAATAAAAATATATATGTTAAAAATGAAAAAATTAAAATACTATTATTTAAAATAATTTTAAAGCTTTTTGGGTATATGACTGATTGTTTGTCAAAATATATATTAAAGAAATTCTTATATGATCGTAAAAGACATAATATTAATTTTAAAATATTGAATTAATTATCATTATTATAGTTTAGGGTTTATGGTTTATGAGCTAATATTTTAATTAAGGTTTAGAGATTATATATGGGTTTAGGGATTATGGGTTTAGGGGTTCTGGTTTAAAGTTTAGGGATTAGTGGGTAAAGGTTAAGGGTTATGGATTATGGGTTTAAGGATTAAGGGTCATGGATTATGGGTTTAATGGTTAAAGGGATAGGGGTTAGGGGTTAAGGGGTTTAATTAATGGTTAAGGGGACATGGGAAAGGGGTTTATGGTTTATGAGTTAATATTTTAAGGTTTAGAGATTTTGGTTTATGGTTTAAGGGTTGGGGTTTAAGGTTTTAGGGGTTAGTGGATTAGGGTTTAAGGTTTCATGGTTTAGGTATTTATGGTTTGGGGTTTAAATGGTATGGGATAGGTGTTATGGGGTTAGGGGTTATGAGTTATGAGTTTAGAGCTTAAATGGATAGGTGTTTCGAGTTTAGAGGTTATAGGATTGAAGGGATAGGGGTTAGGGGTTTAAGGTAATTAATTAGTGTGAAAATTTTGAAATTTTATTGTTTAAAATAAATTTAAAGTTTTTTTGGGTACATGATTGGTTTTTTTTAATTTATATATTAAAAAATTTAAAAATTTAAAGGTTTCAAATTTAGAATAAATTTCAAGATTTCAAATTTTAAATAATTTTCAATATTTCAAATTTTATCTAATTTTTTTAAATAATAGTTAAATTTTAAAAAATTATTTATTTAAAAGGAAAAAATTAAAATACTATTATTTAAAAATAATTTTAAATTTTTTAAGGTATATAGTTGATTGTTTTTTAATTTATATTATTTTTAAATTATATATTAAATAAATCAAAATTTTTAAGGCATTAGTGGCGGTTTATATAAAGCGCCGCAATAGGGTACTTATTACCAGCGTTTTAGTAGAAAACGCCGCAAATATGTGTTATGTTTTCATAAAACGGCGGCGTGTTGCTCTTGTTATTAGTGGCGTTTACTGAAAACGCCGCAAAACATGATAAATGGTTAGCAAACCGACAACGTTTTATCATTTTTATTTAGTGGCGCTTTCATAAAACGCCGAAAATTTGTATTACAAATCCTTGAAACGACGTTGTTTTATCATTGTTGTTAGTGGTGTTTGTCCCAAAACGCCGCAATAAGCTTTGCGTTACCGGCGTTTGTTTCAAAAATGCCACAAATATGTGTAATTCGTGAGTAAAACGTCGCCGTTTACTTTGTTTTTAGTGGCGCTTTGTTGAAACGCCGCAAACGGTATTCAGTTTTCTAACTAAACGGCGTCGTTTTTTTCCACCTTTTATCCCTAAAATTACACCTGAGAAACCTTAAGTGTTTTTCCCCTAAAACTTTCCCCTAAAATTTTCCCCCTAACCCTAAAATTTTAGCAATTCGATCCTTAAACCGTCTCTCTATCGCCGGACCCGACCATTTGTTGTATCGCCGTCGACTCGACCATCTGCTGCGTCACCTTCAGACTCCTCTTTCCCAACCAATTGGTAAGCCGAAACCCTCACTCAACTCTTTCACCCATTTTCTTCTCGGTTCTCAAAAAAAGTCTTGCTTTTCCTTCTTTTCCTCAAAGTATAATGCAAATCCCATGAAATAAAAGGTTTGCTATGAAGGCTAACTATTAGTAGTGGAGCATATATAGTATTAAACTTCGACTACATACGTAAATCATTCATATTATGTGTATTTCTCTAGAAACTGCTTCTGACAAGTAAAGGTGGATTTCTGCTCTAAATGCTTTTTATTTGGTATAGCATCTCACTCCATTTTAAGCATTGTGTATGTGACGGTTTTAGAGGCTATGTGAAGGTGCAATAGGACAGTTTATTTATTAACAGTGTTTATGTGCATGCAGGTGAAACTGTTAAGGTACCAGAAGTAAATGGAAGTACTGCTAGAAAAGAAAAATCTGGCCTTAAACCAATAATAATACCCATAGTTCTGAAGATGTCTGAATTTGATCACAAGGTATGGGTGCTTTCTCATTCTACTTTTATGCATCCAGCTTTAACTAGTAAAGCACATGAAGCTTGTAGGTGAGTTAGATTTGTTTTAGTAAATAAAGCTGTCTCAAATTGCTAAAATTTGAGCAAATGGAGGAGACACCGATTCATATTCACATTTAGCAAAGATCCAATGTTGGTGATGGTTCTGCTTTCCTTTCTAATCTTTCTTTTCTGATAGAGACTGTACTGTTAGAAACTTTATTATTAAAGAGAGGAAAGTCTTTGTTAAGTATTTTGAATTCTAAAGAGTGAAAATGGTTTATTTAGTGAACTTTGGAGATCAATAAGAATTTTCATTTGGTGGATAGGCTATTCTAAATGTGAATTTATAAACAGATGGGCGTGCTTCTGTTATATTAGGCCATTAGACAAACCTAAGATACTGCCACATCTTTTGTTTTCAAAAAGATGTAATCAGGTTAGTGTAGAGTTATTCCTGATAGTATGAAGGTGGCTTTCTTTAACTGGGACTATATTTCGCCTGCTCCCTCATAATATCTCTTTTCTGTATCTTGTATGATTTTCTAAATTCGGACCAATGTCTATATGCAGGCATTACTAGAGGAGAGGATCACTACTCAGGCATTAGCTGGTAAATGTCTAGTTCAGGTATTAATGACAATTTTTTTCCTTGTCTTATTATGTTTGCATTCATACTTTTAATTTCTTTTTTATTAATATGCAACATACTTAGTGCCTTCACATTTCAACGTACTGTTATGTTTGTTTGTATGTATAAGCGTATATGCATGCTGATAACTAAAAAGCATATGATTGCAAAACACCTAACCCCCCAATCTTACTTGTAAAAGGCTACTACACAAAAAAAAATTGGAAGTAATAAGATTCTAATTGATCTCAAATGAATTCTCTAGAAAAGGAGTAGTCCTTTTAGCTTTGTCTCTTGTTGTCAATAGAATCTTTAAATTTGTTTAAGGAACTGAAAAATGTTAGTATTCAATTTTAAAGAGATGGTTAATTTGTCAAATCAATATATGATTGGGTTAGTTAAAAGTAAGCATCGGAAAAAAAAAACCCTAAAAATTGTGGAGTGTCATCAACTCATCATATGCATTGACTTTTTGAAAAGATCACTCTCGTTTTTCTTGCCTTTCTCAATGGTTGGCAAACTATGGTAGAAATTTCTGCATGCTTTACCTGCTTCTTTATTATAATAATTTGGTTACTATCATAATATTATGAACTAGGTATTGACTTTAATTTTTACATTTCATCATATTAAACTAGTTCCCTTTAGCTGTTGCTGAAGGCTTTGAGTCACTTCCTTGGAGAAAAATTAGCTTGAAAAATCTCATTGCTATTAGGTAAAAGGCTTAACAGCATTAAATTGAGTAGAGATATGCAACTGAGTCCTCTTTAGCTGTTAGTAAATGCTTTGGGTGGCTGCCATTGGGGTTCTACATGATGATACTTAGCATCATGGTCAAAAGGAAATTTTTAAACATAGGGAAGAGTACATGGTGTTCCATTTTTGTTTCTCTAAAGTAGATCATTTATGTTTTTTTTTGAAGAGCAACTGTTTATCCAATGCTAGTTCCTACTATTTTTTCCTTAACAAAGATATTTTAAAAATGAAAATAAAATAACGTAAATTTGATTATGCATTTATCCTATTATACATCTATGTTGTGATGCTGATGAAAAAAACCTTTTACAACAAATGTACTTATAAATACTTCATACAAAAACAAATAAGATTATAGTCAAAATAACAATGTTCAAATATTAAAAATTAAGAGATTTTGGGTTAAAATTTTAATATGCGTTTTTTTTCTAGATTTGGTTTGTCTTCAAAATTAGTTGGTTTGTCTTCAGTTGGCTTTTCCTTAAGGAATTACTTAACATGCCTTTTAGTAATTCTTGTAGCTTCTATTTTTTTATCATTTTATTTGTTTATTCCCACCTGTTATTAGCAAATATAATTAATATTATACCAATCATTAAATGTTGTTTATTTTTAGAACTCATTTGATTGTTTTGTCGACCAAAAACAGACCTCTGTTCTTCAAATGCAATGAGTAGGGAAGTCTCTCGACATTATTAGAGATCAAACCCAAGCATCTCCAAATAAACCCTCAAGAAAACATTCCCAATTCAATTAAGGTAAACATTGTCTTCCCTAACATTTATGTTTCTTTCAACATGTTTTTCCTTTTATGTTTTTAATGTTTATGATGAAAGATTCAACATCTCTAGAAACTGAATCATGCATTCACCTTTAACATGAGGTTTTAGCAAGTTTAAGACTTGATTCATCAAATTAGTTGAACCATGTAACTCTCATTAAAAAGTGGCATCCAAGGTTCTAATCCTAGTTCTTGTAACTTCATTGTGTTTGACAATGATGGCATGAACCTACCAAATCTGAAGGATTAAAAATATTAATGCAGCAGCAGCTAGTCCTTATACTATTTAGAAGCATTTTTTCTGCTAGGATTAGCAATCTAGTTGAGCCATGATACAATTCACATTTTTATGAGAAGATGAGCTTTCTTATTTAAGTTTGGGATTGTGCATTTGGTTATTGCTTTTCTAGGTTTAACTAATCAAACTATGAGTATCCTTATCATATATGCCTTAGGAACTATGATAGCTATATTTGTGAATATGGATTGTAATTGATAGGCTTACTCTTGAAAGTCCTTGCAAAGTTCTCATCATCCTTAGGGTTGGCGATTGAAATGTCTAATCCTTTATGGGATAGAAAAACAAGCACACCCTTTATTTCATAACATTAATCAAATGTATGAATTGCAGCCCTTTAAATGTATGAATTGCAGCCCTTTAAATAAACTTGAACCAGACCTGATTCTTGTAGCTTAATTATTATTTGAAGT